>NC_056734.1:595299818-595384818 GCF_019279795.1 Protopterus annectens | reverse complement strand
AGTTCTCTAGTAAGTCATTAATTTCATGTTTAATGTCTTCTTTTTGAAGTAAACTAAAACTAAGCTTTAATGTCCAATTGTAGGCATTATTTTTTTTGTTTTGTTTGCTAATACTAGACCAATAAATAGTAATTGTGATTTTAGAGTGATCTGATAAGTATCTGGTTTCTTTATGAAATGTATATTTAGTTTTTAGAAAGACTTCAGACATCAGAAAGAAATCTATTCTAGCCCAGGATTTATAACAATGAGAGTAATAGGTAAATTTTAATGATGAAGTGTTGTTTCTTTGAAAATTAAATGGATCAAATAAAGTCTGATTTTAAATCTGCATTTGCAGTGGAAGCATGGTAATCACAAGATTTACTCTTACTAGTTCTATCCAAATTAGGCTCCGCAACTGCATTCCAGTTCACTCCAGCAATGTAGTGATGATTAGGAAAATGACTTAACATTTTATATATTGTCATAATAAATTGATGTTGTTTAGTACAGGCTGCATAAATGCTTAATATTAGTACAGGTTTGTCAAGAAACATATTTTTACTAATTAGATAACACCATATTCCTTAAAAGTCTGAGTTATGATGCAATATTGTGTTTTTGAAGGATTTTTCAATTACAATTACAATTGCAACACCAGAGCTATTTGATTTATTACCTGATTCAACAATAACATTGAGCCATTTTTCCCTGTGATTTGAGACCCTAGTGTGGATGCCTTGTGTGTGTCTCCTGCACAAGTATAACTTCTGCTTTTGATCTGTAGAATAACTGAAAAAAAATTCTTCTTTGTACTAGCTTGGATGCCCTTAACATTCCACGAGTTGATTACCCACATTTAAAATATTTTGTATAAGTAATTAGTAATATAGTAGAATCTGAGTTGTCATAAATCATTGCATAATTAAGTAGAAATAGATTTAATAATGAAGGCAGGTGGCATTTAGCTCTTCCTGTCAAATAACCATGCCTAAACACTCATCCAACACCAGGAAGAGACTAAGATACAGTTGTGTAAAGAATTAAAAGTAGAAATTAGGTTGGGACAATGAACTGTTATATACCCCTTACACACAAACATATTTACAATAAAAGTCAACATAAAATTTCCATTCATGTGGGATAAGTAAAACATATCTGTCCTACAACACTACCCTTTGCAGCACTCAGCAACCATATTACAAAGTGCAGTTAAAACAAAAAATATGGAAACATCTGATAACAGAAATTTAAAAACTTGATTGGACAATACAGCATTGTTTGAGAGTTCTGATAATTATGTAATTGCTGAAATGTCAAGTACAATGGAAAAAGCAAACATTTAGTTTTAAAGTGTAAATTAAAAGCTTAAAATATGTATTTGGTTCCATTAATAACATCAGTAGGTTGATTAGCAACCCTTCACAGGAATACTTTCTTAACTGAAAAGCAGGAAGTACTTTGATCCATTATTTCGTAGGACAAACTGATTCCTAGAAAGCAATGGGCTTATACAGAAGACTAGGGACAAATAAATCTTAAAATTTTAAAGTGTTGTCAAACCAGTATTAAGTCTGCATATCCAAAGATCGAACTTCTCACTTGCTTCTTCCTATGTAACTTAGTAGACAGAAAATGTAATGTAAAAGTATCCCTACTCAAAGCATATCACATTTACACATTTATACACTGGAAAAGTTGAATGCATTACTAAAAGCCTGTTTAACTTCTTTGAGTAATCCGATAGTTTACTTAACCACCTTATATTGGAAAATCAGTGACAAGGAATATCTCATTTGGAATTTAATTTTGTTAGAGATTAGATATGAACAATATGGTGCCAACTTCTGCCGATCTTGTTTAATTTGAATCAGGAGATCCTGAGCAAAGGTAAGTTTGTTACTATTCCAGTTAAAAACTTTTTTGTTTTGAACAGCAGCAAGGATTTTAAATACATCCTGGTAGTTTGAAAGTTTAACATGCATCTGCCTTGGTCTGTCAGGGATGGAAGGCATTTAGGCCATCCTGTGCACTTTTTCTATAATAATTTGGTTGGCTTCAGCTTGATTTTCCACAACCATAAATTTGCTGTAGGGTTTCCAGTAGTTTTGGTTGCTCATATTTTTCTGATAATCCACACACAAGCATGATATTACTTTTGTTTCTTGCTTCTAGATCCAAAGGTTTATTTTGTGTATCATGTATATTTTGACATTGGACTGGCATTCTTTTTTGAAGATGCTTAATTTTTATTTCATTTTTGATGGTTTTCAGATCTGTTGCTTCAAGTCTGTTTGATTTATTGCAGTACCAAATGTTTGTACTTGGTCAGAAAATTGTTGTATGGCAGTCTGTAGCAGTTGGAGTGCTGCTTTAAGGTCTTTGGCAGCAAAGAGTTGAGCAGTTCTGGTTTTACTTAATGGTTTATTATCTTCTTGTTGATTGGTAGTTTGGCATGCTTGGAGATGATCTCTTTTTCAGGAGCTGATGCTGCCGAAAGTTTAGTTTTAGATGTTTGCATTCCATCTGTTCTGATTCAGTCGACATCTTTGGCTATAGCACAGTATTTCTGTAAGTGTTTTTGGATGGCTAGTTTATTTTTAGTAGTATTGTAAGTAGTAGTAGTTTAAGTTTTAACATCTTAAATTTGCTCTGTTTTCCCTTATAGCCTGGAAGTATAGGCTTGCCTTGTATGGCTCAAGTCACCTTTCTCAGGCAAGTTTGAAGATGTTCACATGGATCAACCAAAAGAAGAACCACCAAATAAAGGGTAAGAAGGCTTGAAAATTTCAAATATTATTGACAAAAAAAGCCATGTTGCATACAAAACCATAGTAAACTAAGTTGACTGATAAGGAGCTAAGTTAGTGCGGTGCTGATAGGTCAGCCGCCATCTTGATTCCCCAGTATTACATTGTCTTCACTAAACAGTGTGCATCAAACTTGTACACTGTGTAGCAGACTAACTTAGAGAAGCCAAGTTCCTGGACCTCATCAATCTTAAATGACAGGTAAGTTACTTGTAGGAACCTGAGTATTAAATGCACATATTTATCGATCCCTTCAACTTACTTGCCCTAGAAATGGTAACATAAATATTTAACTTCTCCCTATTAATGAAGACAGTCTGAAAACACTACTTTGTGTTACAAAAACAAAATATTAATTGTAAGCATTTCTTTAGTTTTTCAGCTTTTCTTACTAGTATTTCTTTGTTTCTTGAATATATTATTTCCTCTTCATTCCCTGCCATCCATCATCCCTTTCTAACACTTTAGCCATGATATAATGATACAGGCAGCCATTGTTGATTTATTTTTTTTGTTAGGTCCCTATTCCAACCCCCTTGGTGGCTGACATGATCACATGCATCACTGCAGGAGATATTCTCTGTCCTGCCCTGGCAAGACATATACACGCATAAGTAGGATACTGTCACTGGTTTGTAATAAAAAGCCCACTTCCTCTGGTCCTGCAGCTATTTTCATGCAAGCATAGTGCATGAGAGCAATTTGGCCAGCTAAGACCACCATTTCCCTCAGGTCAGTACTGGCACATAAGTGTAAGTCACTCACCCCCATCCTTTATTCTCTAGTGGTTCCTTTGCCTGTGCCACTAGCTAAACTTAGGCTGCCTGGGTTGTAGTCAGGGTTTCATCTTTCTGCACCACATAGCTGGGATATGCCTTTAAATACTTAACAAGAGAAGTATATTAAAGTTCAAAAGTTTCCTTTCTTTTTGTAACAGGTACTCAACTTTTTAAAGAGACAGATTCATTGTTACATATGTGTAAAATAAATATGCCACTGGGAAGCACTTCCAAATGGGAAGCCCCTTAGAAATCCTTCATAAAGAGAGAATACAGATTTGTCCATAGCACTAAAATTTATTCTTATTGGAATTGCCTTGGGAAGTGGGTTACAATGTGGTTAATGGACAAGAGCAATAAATGGCTGCAGCACCATTGTTGCCAGCTTAAAATGAAATTGCTGTTTACACAACTACTACTGTGAACAGCATACCTTTCACAAGTTATATATTTCCTTCATCAGAAGCTTTCAAGACCTACTTCTGCTGATTCCGTTATATGGGGAGCAGCCCAAAGAAACAGCAATATGCTGTGCTACCAGTGTTATTACTGTGATTTGGTCACGATCACATGAAGCACTCCTTGAATGTGACAACTGTTTACATGTTGAGAGTATAACAGATGGATTAAAATGTGTTTTATTATAGCATTGTAAATATCTTATTGAGATACTGCCCAGAATACAAAAGAAAGAACATCAGAATATCTTTTGAAGGGTATTCTATCATAAAAAGTATCTCTTTCCAGCAGTTTGCACAGAACATATATGAAAGAGGAAAAGTGTAATGCCAGTATTTCTACTATTTTCAGTTTTATATACAGATGCATTCTGTAATTACTTTATTTAAAAATCTGCTGTGGAATTTATGTGTACCATTGCACAGTAAATATATTTCAATTTTCCTTAGCATTCAAGTAATAAGGCAAATAATTTGCTAAGTTCACAATTCTAAATCTTATCTTGTACATGAAAGTTCACAATTCTGCATCTTATCTTGTTTACACGTGCACTTTTATTTTGTGTTATCCATGTAATAGTACAAGAAAATGAAAGATTTTCATTTCATGTAAGACATGAGAGAGTTAAAACACTGTGAACAGCAATTACAGGAAGCAGAGATAAAAAAAATGTTAATAGGTAGCTTTACCCACAATATATGTCATTCTAGAAAGCTTTGCGGAACAAGTAAAACTGAAAAATCCAAATCACTCTCTTTCCATTTGCAGAGACCCTACAAGTATATATGTAAAATAACACTATGGAATTCTTATGCAAACAACTTGCCAAACCTAGAACATAATTAAGTACTTGAGACCCTGGAGGAATTATGCTTCCACAGAAAAAGGGCAAGTTCAAACACATAAGCAACTATTAAAATTTACGTGGGAATTTGAAGATTCACCTTAAAGTCAAAGGAATGTAGCTTGTCCTTGGATTATCTTAGTCTAAAAATCATGAAGAGTGCTTGCTACTTCAATTGGGCATTATCCAAAGAGGTGTACTTTCAGAAGTCATAAAGATATGCAAAAATATGCTTGGTGGGCCTGCTGGTGAAATTATTTCAGCTATACAATGTATTTTGAAAGCTGTAATATAAGGTTAAAGAAAGAAAACCAAAGCTTGACTAATAGGATCACTGCAAGCCTTCAAAAGCACTAGCAGAGCCATGCAGAGGTCTTCTTGTTACTGTAGCCTGGTTATTTAGCATAGTAGATCTATCAATAAATTCGTTGTCGCCTCACAGTAAGACGTTGTCCTGTTCAATTCTCAGCTAGAGCGTCTTCTGTGTGGAGACATGCGTGAATGGGCGTACCTTCGTTGAAGGTTGTGCATCAGAGCTGGCAACTCGGCACATAAAAATCTACTGCCAATCATTGGCGGACCAGAGTTCCGCTGTGGCGACCACTAACCAGGAAAAGCCGAAAGATACAACAACTTCTCAATGATTCCAGTGCAATTATCTCTGCAGTATGTATCTCTACCACTGTAATTCTGTGCAGTGCTGTTAAATCATAATAATGCAATAACTTTACTAAAGAAAATGGCATTTGATTTTTATGCTAAAAGCCACATGATAAAACAGTAAGCATTTTGAAGTAATATGCATGGGACCTGGGTTCACTTCCTTGAGGGTCATGTAACTTTCATCTTCCACTTAAACAGCAACATTGAATTACCTCTTAGTAACAAGCACTGCATTTGAATATCAATTACAAATACCTTATGCAGAGGTAATCTGCTTTTGAAAATTATAATGTACAGTGAATAGTTTTTTCTTGTTATAAAAAGAAAGATCCTGGCATTCAGTTGTCAGTTCAATTGTTTCATATATTGCACTATTTTTGATTAATTTTTGAAAACCTTAAAAGCATTATAGGTATGGAATTAGTTATTAGGCGATCCCATTGTTGCATTTGTATTGGTCCTGTGCCTGATGGTCTCAGTGACACGCATAGCCACAGAGAAAATAGGGAGGGAGAGACTGGCACAATTCCAGGAGGCCAGGAACCTTCAGAACAATTGCCAGTTTGGGCTTGTAACCCACATAAGCTGACAGTTCATTGCCATGCACATCTACAACTGGCATTGGTTAGGAAAGTTGGACAGCATGTAGTTTTACTTGACTTTACAATGCCTTTTTACTCTATCTCCCACAGGTGTCTTTGTGGGAAATAAGGAGATACAGAGCAAGGGAGATGAGAGGCAATGGACTAAGGAAAGCAAAGGGTGGTGATGGTGGGAAGGCACTCTCAGCACAAAGAGAGAAGGCTAAGAGAGGCCTACAAGGTTCAGTCTTGGATCCCCTACTCTTTTCTGTATTAATGTTGGATTTCACAAGCGGTACTAAGCATACTGTCGACCTATTTGTGAATGAGACTAAACTTGGAGAAACTGCACTAGATGGGAAGAAGATCCAACAAACAGACCTCATCAGACTACCTTTGTGGAGTGAGAAATACCACTTAATGTTCAGGGCTTCAGACTGTATGGTCTTACACCTAGATTTCACATAACCCATGACTGACATCAGATAAGAATTGACTATCTTTGCACCACTGAGCAAGAACATTTCTGGGAACACTAACCACTGTAGAAATTAATCATCAGGCCAAGCTGAGAATGATGAGGTGACAGTATAGAAGAAAATGCAAAGCTACATCAGGAGATGTGATATGTAATCATATCACCCTGTGTTATGCACTCTTCCAAGTCAAGAGCATGCAAAGGTAAAACACAGAAATCATGGCAGTCTGAAAAAGGAATACCAGTAGAAACTTGTGGGACCTGATTTGTTCATTCTGGGAGAGGAGAGGATGGGGATCTAAAACATGGCATAATTATAAAAAATAGTAATGTGGGCATACGTAAGGCAAACATCCTATAAAGACAGATTGTAAAATAGCAGAGTTGTGGCACTTACGTCACTCTGATCATAAGGAAACATGTATTTGGGGAAAGAGTGATATTTGGTTGGAATATGTTCTTAGATAATTTGGTGGCCTGTAATACCACTGAAGCTTTTACGAATGCTTGGATCAGTTGGTAGTGGCAGCTGGGGGTAGGTGTAGCAAGAATGCAGGGCAGACAGTACCAAAATGCAGTCTAGGTGGACAAACCAGCATTTTTCTGTCCAATCATACCTGTACAACATAATGTAGCAGCTTAAAAGGAAAGGATTTAAAGCATATGGCACAAGTACAGCTGAAAAGGGTTAAAGCATATGGCACAAGTACTGCTGAAAAGGGTCTAAACATGTATTTCTTTGTCTTCTTACATCTAGTCACTCTTTTCAGTCTTAACACTTATGTTTTCCCCTCTCATCTATATGCATATATAAGAGTGAAGTGTATCAATGAACAGTCCATGGGCAGGTTTTTACATGCTAGGAACTGAAGAGAAACAATTCTGTAATTACGTAAGAGAGTACAATGAGAAAGCAAGCAGCTTATTTACTATAAATTAGAAGCATGGATTTCAGTAGGAGGTAAGGACTGCTGGACCAATCAAGACTAATCTTCTATATTCTTGCCAGTTAAGTTGCAAATCAAAGCCAATCAGTAGCCAACTAACAAGTACAAGCCTGCTGATCACTTCTCCCACCTGCAACTTTTAAGATACATTAACGATTTTCCCCCACCCAAAAAGATAAGCTAGCACAAAGACAAGACATCTAATAAATATAGAATTTAAAGTTTTATCAGCTGTTCTAAGTAAAAATGCTTGGCTGGGTATTAAACATTTACGTGACTACATGTTACAAACCTTTCATACTGTAGCACTCTTTTTCAAGCCATTAGTTAAACTTTGTGTCAGTCACATACATTCCTCAGTAGAACAGGTGAAAAAACTAGCTAGACAGATAGAAAGACAGACAGACAGCTACACAGGCAGACACACAGATGCAAGATGCTGTTTTGCAGAAAAAGCAAATGTAATCAACCAAAAACAGTTTTCTTGAAAGAAAAATTTCTTCACAGAATGCTGGCAAGCATTGTTCTCATTGTGAAAAAATGCCCTTGCATCTCATTATGAGTGGGGGTGCCTGTCTGCAATGCCATATTTTACAAAAATCAGCCCTGAAATCACAACAACTTGATTGGAAACTTCCTTAGTACAGCAGTATCAGAGTAATAAGTGCATAAATGCACATGCATGCTCATGCATGCATGTATGCATGCCCGCACAAACACACACACACACACACACACACACACACACACACACACACACACACACACACACACACACACAAAGACTATTGTTTGAGCTTTCCATTTCTTAGTGAAAACAGACTTCAATTAAAAAAAAAAAGTTTCATAATTTTTCATAAGTACATATTTGGAAAACAACCTTTTATAGGAACCTGTTGCAGCAAAATGCATTCAGTGAGTTCCAATAATATATAGTTGTAGATCCAGTGAAATGAAAACAGATCCTTGTTATCATTTCTTTGATATGCAGATTGCTGTAAAACAATTTGATGATTTCTAGTTAGGAAAAAGATAGTAGGTGCATGTTATAAGACTTTGAAGCAAGTAATAGTGGCTGAGATGGTATGTATTATTGGCAAAATAACGGATGACCCAGGGGTGATGTGAAGCTCAACACCATAGGTGGGGGGCATCTTCATAGGTTCATAGGTTCATAGGTTCATAGGTTGGTACTAGGCTATCAGCCCTAGGGCCTATACAAGCCTAGCCATAACAATTCCCTGGCTATTTCTTCCCACATTATTTACTTTCCTGGACCCCTGTCTAGCAGGGCGACTGACGTGATCCCTGGGGTGAATTTCCTTTCTCCCACCAATCGTCAAGGTTCCTCTTGAAGAGGTCCAAAGAGGCACTCTGCTTGACATGTATGGGCAATCTATTCCAGAGTCTGGGGAGTCTCTGGGTCAGGAACCTATCCCTCCAGCATGTTTTGTTTATTGTGATGACAAGGTTTAGATCCCTGGAGCGTGTAGCTCTGAGGGATTGGGATTTCTTTAAGTGTAGCATGTCCAACAGCTCTGGGTTTGACATGGCCTTGTATGTTAAGCAGAGATCGCCTCTGAGTAGATGATATGTGACAGAGTATAGCTGGAGTTTTTTAAGGCGATCAGCGTAGGGCATCTGCTTTAGGCCTGTGATTCTTTTAGTGAGGTATTTCTGAGGCCTTTCCAGTTGTTGCAAATGTCTTGAGAGGTACATACCAAATGGGGCATTGTATTCTATAATGGGTCTAATGAGGGATGAGTACAGTGGGACAATGACCTCCTTTTTTCTGGATGAAAAGCCCTTCATGATGAGGTGTGCCACATAGAAGGATTTTCTGACTGTTGTGGCGATGTGGTTATCGAAGGTGAGACCACTGTCCACCTGTGTCCCTAAGTCTCTTATCACACTTTCTGTGTTTAGTGTACTGCCACCTATATGGTAATTCATGGATACATGTTTTTTCCCAAAGGGATAACAATACATTTCTTGGCATTGAGCTTGAGCCCATGGCTCTGGCACCAAGCATCTGTTTCTGTAAGGCCCTTTTGTAGAGTATCCACATCATTTGGGGATTCAATAATGGCTCCCAGTTTGCAGTCATCTGCAAACTTTGTTAGCCAGAGTCCCTTAGTGTTGACCTGTACTTCAGAGAAGTAGATGCCAAACAAGAGCGCCCCAGGACTGAACCCTGAGGTACTCCACTTGTCACTTGTCTGGAGCTGGATTTGGAGTCGGCTACTTTTACAGTGTGGGTTCTATCAGTAAGCCATTTAGCAACCCATTGGGTGACATAGGGATTAATACCCAACTTAGTAAGTTTATCTATGATTCCAGAGTGGGGATGGTGTCAAAGGCCTTGGCAAGGTCTAGATAGGCTGTGTGGACCACCTTACCCTTGTCCATGGCTCTGGAGACTGATTCAAAGAAGTCAATCAGGTTCAGGAGACAAGATCGGCCCTTCACAAACCCAAACTGGGTGGGGTCCAGTGTTTGAAGGTTGCCAATGTCTTTGTTTATAAGTTCCATGATAATACGCTCCATGGCCTTGCAGATAAGGCTTGTCAGACTGATGGGACGGTAGTTTCTGGGATCCAAGGTGGATCCCCCTTGTGGATTGGGATAACTGTAGCTCTGCACCACTCAGTGGGCACGAAACCTGAGGTGAGGCTATGATTAAACATGACACTTAGGTGAGGTGCCAGTTCATATTGTAGTTCATGTAGTACACAGCCTGGGATGTCATCTGGTCCCATGGATGCTGTAATCTTGGCTTTAGAGAGTGCGTTTTGTACCTGTGTGGCCGTTATTACTGGAATTTGGCAATCTTCCGGTATTGAGATGGGCCATTTAGGGGTGAGAGGGGGGTGAAGTTGGCACTGAATCGATCTGCCAGGATATTGGCAATATCCTTTGGATCAGTATATTTATTGCCATTCTGTTTTAGCTCAGAGCAGATCTGAGCATTGCCATTTAGATTCTTGACATAGTTATAGAATGCTTTGTGGTTGTCTTTGGAATCTTTGGCAATTTTATTTTCATAACTAGCTTTGGAGGATTTTATGAGGCATCTCAGTTTCTTTCTGAGGCTAGTTAGGGAGTTTTTTGCATCCTGGGATTTTCCTCTTTTCTGCAAAAGTTTCTTCCTTTTGTTGTAAAGTTTGTTTATGGCAGGGGACCACCAGATAGGCTTCCTTTTTTTGGATGAGAGCATTTTGGTTCTATTTGGGATGGCACGATTCATGCATGAGTGGATGTGCTCGTACAGTGCCTTAGTGTAGGATTCAGCAGTTGAACTTTCAGTTCCCGTCTGCATGGGTGTCATAAAGTTTGTCACTTCTGACTTGAGTAGCATGAAGTTGGCTTTGGAGAAGTTTTTATGGTGGTTTCTTTACTGGGGGTGGGGTGGGATGTGGATGTTAAGGGTGATTAGCTTATGGTCAGACCTGACTAACGAGGGGTGACCATAGGTATGGAGCATTGATTTGCCATGTTGGTAATGACCAGGTCTAGGATATTGGAGCCCTGGTGGGACTATGGATTAGTTGATCCAGGGCATTGGAATTTATGAATTCCAAGAACCGCTGCAAAGGTGTTGGGACATGAGTAGTTTTCCCAGTTAATGGCAGGGTAGTTAAAATCACCCAGTATTAGGGTGTTTGGTTCTATCTTAATATTTTCCAGTATGTTTAAAAAGGTGTAGTGAGAATCTTGGGGTATGGTGGGGATCTGTAGCAAGCTACAATTTGGATTGCAGTCTTACCTAGTGTTAGTTGCACTTGGAGAATTTCAGACACATTGTGTTGGCCAACTAGCCTGGTGGTGTGAATATCCTTGGTGAATATTGACACTCCTCCACCTTTAGTGTTTCAGTCCTGGTTTGGTGGCGAAAAGTGTGGTAAGAGTTGTAGCCTGGTATTGCAGGGGTGCTCTCTGGAGCCTTGAACCAGGTCTCAGTTACTGCACAGATATCGATGTTCTCCATTTTTAGGAGTGCCTCGAGAGAGTGCATTTTGAGGTTTAGACTTCTAGCATTGAGTAGCATTACCTTCAGATTTTGCATGCTTGTACCTGTTACGGTGGTGGTTTTGTCCTTTGAAGTTTGCCTAAAAAGGCACTATAGGGGTGGCAAGAGCCTTAGCCAGTAACCTGAATCCCAGGAGCGACAGGTGCAGACCATCTCTGGCAAAGCATCGTGGTCTGTCAATCATGTCATCCCAGGCAGACAGATACTGAATCCCCTTTGAATGACACCATAAGCTTAGCCAATTGTTGAAGTCAATCATTTTATCCTTATATTGTGGTATCATTCTGGGCGAAGGCAGGATGCTACTCAGGGCTAGGGTCATACCTGCCTGGGCCACATGATCCGAGAGCTCTTCCATGTCTCTTTTCATGTAGTCCAGGGAGGTACGTCTCAAGTCATTCACTCCAACATGGACAATGACAGAGTCATATTTGTACTTGTTGTGGAGTGACTTGAGTGCATGCGTTATGTGGCGGATCCTGGCACCCGACAGGCAGCTGACTGTAATTTTCTCCTTATTCAACCTAGTGAGAGGGACATCAGTGTGCCGGACTATAGAGTCACCTATGACTAAAGTGTTAGGTACATTGTCTTGACTTAAAGGCTGTTGCTGGGTGGCACACTGGTGTTGTGAACTATGTGACGCATTGGTTGTGATTGGTGTTTGTTTGCGTTTCAGCTTCAGAGGTCTTTGTTGCTTGGGCAGATTACAGTTAAGGGCCTCTGCATATGTGGATTTAGTGTTGCTATATGTGGGTGTTGGTGGTGCGGGTTTAGAAGTGCTATGTGTTGCTTGAGGTGTAGTGTGGGTGTTAACCTTCTCCTCTTGACTGTTTAGCACAATCTTGGGTGGAGAGAGCTTTGCTTCCATTTTGGCTATGTAAGTGCATCTCTCACAGGTTGTAGTGTTGGGTGGTAGGAGGAGAGGGTTGTCTGTGTACATGAGGCAATTGCTGCATTGCCCCAGTATGCCCAGATTCACCAGGTGGACAGGAGAAATCACCGGAAGCTGACCCTTGGACATGCCTGGTTTGGGGCTTTTTTTCTTCTTTGTAAAGTACAGGAGCTGTTTCCTTAGCAAGGTACTTTGCAATTATAGGCTGTTTAGTGCCTACTATTAATTTCTCCTTATTAACAAGGAGAGTTCAGTGTTTGTATGAGTTTAAGGCTTCCTAGTGCTTTCCAGCAGGTATTAGAGAAAGTGCTAGTCACAGGGATGCTTAAAGGTAAGATTGAAAAGAATGCACTCTGCAGTGTGCACTAGAGAAGTTAGATGCGAAAGTAGGTAACTTGAGTTTTACCTATTTAAAAAGTTAAGGTTTAGTGGAGAGTTACTATTTTTAAAACATCAAGATGGATTGAAAGGGGTGGTCACTTTTGTAATTTGGTACTATGAAATACTGTAGGATGGCCAATAAATTTAAATAATTGAAGGGGTGGGATTTCAAAAATGATGATTTTGTGATTACTCACATAAGCCAGTGAAAGTAGAGAGAAATGAGATATATGGTCAGATTAACATAAGAGGCGGGCAACTAGAAAGACAGACTCAGAACAGAGAGAGCTGTGGTCTCTTTTGAAGTTTTAATATGCTGTTAAAACAGAATGCAAGCAAAACACAAGGTAAAGAAAACAAACTACAGTATTCAAAATATAGAAAGACAATATAGTAATACAAAAAATATAAGCAAACTAACCTTTCCTTCACAGCAAAGTGTAGCAGAGTCTGGATGAGCCTTTCTGGTAAAGCTAAGGGTTATAGTGATGGTCTGCTATTTACCCAATAAAGCCCAACCTGGAGTGCATTCTTGTGCTTAGAAAATAAGGTCTCCATTAACTTGGCTTGTATTTGTTTTATTCTTAGCATATTCATAATTATTTTTTGTATGTTGGATGCAAAATAATTTTTCTACTAAATTTAGTTCTAGAGGCTTTAATCAAAACCTTCCAATTATTCTGACTCTTTGGAGTTTCTTTCTTGGAAAAATATCTTTTAGGTAGTTATCACTTCCATGAGAAAGATTTCGGAGCTTCATATACTGTCATCATCAGCCTCTTGTTGGAAGATGTGTTTTACATCCAAAATGCCCACATATATACTTTGTAAGTATTTAATGTCTATGGACACACACACACACACACACACACACACACACACACACACACACACACACACAGACGCACACACGCACACACACACACACACACACACACACACACACACACACACACACACACACACACACACACACACACAGTGAGTTGCACATATATTATATATATATATAGATATATATATATATATATATATATATATATATATATATATATATATATATATATATATATATATATATATATATGCTTACCTTTAAAAACTCAAATCACAGTGGTTCAAGTGCTCATATGAGCGACTTGAAACGACAAAAGGGAAAACATTGACAGTCCTTAATGTTCGAAAAACAGCAAATCAAAAATCAGATTCACTGTTTTTCAAACATTAACGTCGAACAAAAAAAATGAAGTGTAAAGCAGAGGGGCAAGCCCTCCTGCACCACCCATGTGGGGGGCTGCATGCCCCACACCCTCCTACTTTATTATTCTAACTCTGGGATTAACTACAGTGGAAAAAGGAGCCATTTCTCGATCTGCACTATAGTGCAATCCACCCCAGAATGTCGAATGTGCAATGAGCAAATCTCACTGCGCATTCGCTCATTGCACATTCGAACCTTTTTCCGTTCGGCTTTTGCAAACTTTGCAAACTGCCTTTCAGAAAATTGCTGTTCGCCCTTGTGCAATGCGCACATGTAAAGGTAAACCTATATATATATATATATATATATATATATATATATATATATATATATATATAGATAGATATAGATATATATATGGATCTAGGATATATAATCGACTTAACAAATCACTGAATGTTAAAATCACGCTCACTATAACCCGAATTGTAATATGCATGAAAACGCAATTCATAGAAATACCATTAACCGAATATTGGTATAGCATTGAAACGGTCAGTTTTTCTTTAAATAGTATTCTCATTTGTATTGTGAAGTACTAACATACTAAAAACAATGGCGGATATTTTCAGGTTGGCGCCTGGTGTTTTGGGACAAGTGTATGAGACGGGAAAATCTCAAAGAAGTTGTGAAATACTACTGATTGACGGTTATATCTACCAACTTGAAAAGAAAACAAAATCAAGGAAGTGCTGGAATTGTAAGTACAAGGTTACAGACAAATGTAAGGGTAGAGCTGTAACTATTTCAGAGATGTCTGGTGAAGAACTTGTGAAATCTGTAGAGCATTATCATTCTGGTGAGCCTGAAGAAGTAGAGAAGTACTGTGTTAGAAGTGAGTTAAAACAGAGAGGTATGTTTTCTAGAGATTTGCCTTTTGTTATTGTGGATGACACTGTAGCTTTCACTTCGTTAGAATGTGCTGCTTATTTACCTAACAGGCGTTCTATGCTGCAAACAGTGAAACGAGTACGTTCCAAGAGTAGGAGTGGTTTGTGTACTAGT
This sequence comes from Protopterus annectens, assembly GCF_019279795.1. Classification (NCBI taxonomy): domain Eukaryota; kingdom Metazoa; phylum Chordata; order Ceratodontiformes; family Protopteridae; genus Protopterus; species Protopterus annectens. Next base: position 595,369,703 of record NC_056734.1, on the reverse strand, counting down.
AATTTGTGTCTGAATGATATTGACATGGAAGATTTTCCTTTAAAAGATGGAAAGTTTTTAAAGAAAATATTAATAGATGTTGTTAATCAAACAAAAGTTGTATTGCTTACTACAAACGCCGACCTAAAGGATTTAAGTGAAACTAAAATATGGCTTATGGACAGTACATATTTCCAAAGAGGCGCAGAATGTAGATAATTATATACAATACACTCTGTTGTAAAATATGGTGCATATAGTAAAAGAATACCTCTTCTTTACTGTCTGATGAATAAAAAATCATATCGTGCATATACTCTAATGTGGAAGGGTATATTTGAGTTTTTTACTGAATTTGAGTTGACATTGAATGCTTCATTTATCTTATGTGAATTTGAGCTTGCAGCCATACAAAGTGTAAATCATAACGTTAGCAACGTTGTTTGTAAAGCTTGTTATTTTCCACTTGGGAAGGAATATTTGGAAAAAAATCCAAACTTTAAGAGAATCATCACTGTATATTTCTGAGATTCGTTTCAACAGTGTGTAAAGCAGTTTTTAGCTTTAGCATTTCTTGTGGAGGGTAAAGTTCTGGAAACATTTAATGTGTTAAAAGATGAGTTCCCTTTAGAAGTCAAGCCTTTATTAAAGTATTTTTCAGAATGGTATTTGTTGGGGAAGCCTAGATTATTCAAGACTAGGGTGTCAAGTGGCATAAGATTCCCTCCTCTATTTCCACTGCATTTTTGGAACATATCTATACTTAACGAACTGAACTTGCCTAGAACACAAAACGCTATACAAGCATGGTACAGGAGGCTACGCTGTATAGCTGGTAAACGTCTGTTCGATTTATTTAGTATTCTACAGGCTGTGTCTCGCGAACAGAACAGAGTGGATGAAATTCGCTGTAGGATGTCTGCTGCTTGTCCACCTACTCCAAAGAAGAGGAGTCTCATCTGCAGAGAAGAGTGATTTCAAGTTATATTGCAAAACAAAGATGATTATACAAGTATGCAGTACATAAAAGCTGTCACTAACCTGTTAAAAATTTAAACGGAAATTCAGCAATGTTTTCTTGCACTTTTGATATTTGATTTATTACCTGATTCAACAATAACATTGAGCCATTTTTCCCTGTGATTTGAGACCCTAGTTTGGATGCCTTGTGTGTGTCTCCTGCACAAGTATAACTTCTGCTTTTGATCTGTAGAATAACTGAAAAAAAATTCTTCTTTGTACTAGCTTGGATGCCCTTAAAATTCCACGAGTTGATTACCCACATTTAAAATATTTTGTATAAGTAATTAGTAATATAGTAGAATCTGAGTTGTCATAAATCATTGCATAATTAAGAAGAAATAGATTTAATAATGAAGGCATGTGGCATTTAGCTCTTCCTGTCAAATAACCATGCCTAACCACTCATCCAACACCAGGAAGAGACTAAGATACAGTTGTGTAAAGAATTAAAAGTAGAAATTAGGTTGGAACAATGATCTGTTATATACCCCTTGCACACAAACATATTTACAATAAAAGTCAACATAAAATTTCCATTCATGTGGGATAAGTAAAACATATCTGTCCTACAACACTACCCTTTGCAGCACTCAGCAACCATATTACAAAGTGCAGTTAAAACAAAAAATATGGAAACATCTGATAACAGAAATTTTAAAAAATTGATTGGACAATACAGCATTGTTTGAGAGTTCTGATAATTATGTAATTGCTGAAATGTCAAGTACAATGGAAAAAGCAAACATTTAGTTTTAAAGTGTAAATTAAAAGCATAAAATACGTATTTGTTTCCATTAATAACATCAGTAGGTTGATTAGCGACCCTTCACAGGAATACTTTCTTAACTGAAAAGCAGGAAGTACTTTGATCCATTATTTCGTAGGACAAACTGATTCCAAGAGAGCAATGGGCTTATATAGAAGACTAGGGACAAATAAATCTTAAAATTGTAAAGTGTTGTCAAACCAGTAGTAAGTTTGCATATCCAAAGATCGAACTTCTCACTTGCTTCTTCCTATGTAAGTTAGGAGACAGAAAATGTAACTTAAAAGTATCCCTACTCAAAGCATATCACATTTACACATTTATACACTGGAAAAGTTGAATGCATTACTAAAAGCCTGTTTAACGTCTTTGAGTAATCCGATAGTTTACTTAACCACCTTATATTGGAAAATCAATGACAAGGAATATCTCATTTGGAATTTAATTTTGTTAGAGATTAGATATGAACAATATGGTGCCAGCTTCTGCCGATCTTGTTTAATTTGAATCAGGATATCCTGAGCAAAGGTAAGTTTGTTACTATTCCAGTTAAAAAATTTTTTGTTTTGAACAGCAGCAAGGATTTTAAATACAACCTGGTAGTTTGAAAGTTTAACATGCATCTGCCTTGGTCTGTCATGGATGGAAGGCATTTAGGCCATCCTGTGCACTTTTTCTATAATAATTTGGTTGGCTTCAGCTTGATTTTCCACAACAACCGTAAATTTGCTGTAGGGTTTCCAGTAGTTTGGTTGCTCATATTTTTCTGATAATCCACACACAAGCATGATATTACTTTTGTTTCTTGCTTCTAGATCCAAAGGTTTATTTTGTGTATCATGTATATTTTGACATTGGACCAGCATTCTTTTTTGAAGATGCTTAATTTTTATTTCATTTTTGATGGTTTTCAGATCTGTTGCTTCAAGTCTGTTGGCAATTTGATTTATTGTAGTACCAAATGTTTGTACTTAGTCAGAAAATTGTTGTATGGCAGTCTGTAGCAGTTGGAGTGCTGCTTTAAGGTCTTTGGCAGCAAAGAGTTGAGCAGTTCTGGTTTTACTTAATGGTTTCTTATCTTCTTGTTGATTGGTAGTTTGGCATGCTTGGAGATGATCTCTTTTTCAGGAGCTGATACTGCCGAAAGTTTAGTTTTAGATGTTTGCATTTCCGTCTGTTCTGATTCAGTCGACATCTTTGGCTATAGCATAGTATTTCTGTAAGTGTTTTTGGATGGCTAGTTTATTTTTAGTAGTAGTGTAAGTAGTAGTAGTTTAAGTTTTAACATCTTAAATCTGCTCTGTTTTCCCTTATAGCCTGGAAGTATAGGCTTGCCTTGTATGGCTCAAGTCACCTTTCTCAGGCAAGTTTGAAGATGTTCACATGGATCAACCAAAAGAAGAACCACCAAATAAAAGGTAAGAAGGCTTGAAAATTTCAAATATTATTGACAAAAAAGCCATGTTGCATACAAAACCATAGTAAACTAAGTTGACTGATAAGGAGCTAAGTTAGTGCGGTGCTTATAGGTCAGCCGCCATCTTGATTCCCCAGTATTACATTGTCTTCACTAAACAGTGTGCATCAAACTTGTACACTGTGTAGCAGACTAACTTAGAGAAGCCAAGTTCCTGAACCTCATCAATGTTAAATGACAGGTAAGTTACTTGTAGGAACCTGAGTATTAAATGCACATATTTATCGATCCCTTCAACTTACTTGCCCTAGAAATGGTAACATATAAATATTTAACTTCTCCCTATTAATGAAGACAGTCTGAAAACACTACTTTGTGTTACAAAAACAAAATATTAATTGTAAGCATTTCTTTAGTTTTTCAGCTTTTCTTACTAGTATTTCTTTCCTTATTGAATATATTATTTCCTCTTCATTCCCTGCCATCCATCATCCCTTTCTAACACTTTAGCCATGATATAATGATACAGGCAGCCATTGTTTACTTATTTTTTTTGTTAGGTCCCTATTCCAACCCCCTTGGTGGCTGACATGATCACATGCATCACTGCAGGAGATATTCTCTGTCCTGCCCTGGCAAGACATATACACGCATAAGTAGGATACTGTCACTGGTTTGTAATAAAAAGCCCACTTCCTCTGGTCCTGCAGCTATTTTCATGCAAGCATAGTGCATGAGAGCAATTTGGCCAGCTAAGACCACCATTTCCCTCAGGTCAGTACTGGCACATAAGTGTAAGTCACTCACCCCCATCCTTTACTCTCTAGTGGTTCCTTTGCCTGTGCCACTAGCTAAATTTAGGTTGCCTGGGTTGTAGTCAGGGTTTCATCTTTCTGCACCACATAACTGGGATATGCCTTTAAATACTTACAAGAGAAGTCTATTAAAGTTCAAAAGTTTCCTTTCTTTTTGTAACAGGTACTCAACTTTTTAAAGAGACAGATTCATTGTTACATATGAGTAAAATAAATATGCCACTGGGAAGCACTTCCAAATGGGAAGTCCCTTAGAAATCCTTCATAGAGAGAGAATACAGATTTGTCCATAGCACTAAAACAGGGAATTTATTCTTATTGGAATTGCCTTGGGAAGTGGGTTACAATGTGGTTAATGGACAAGAGCAATAAATGGCTGCAGCACCATAGTTGCCAGCTTAAAATGAAATTACTGTTTACACAACTACTACTGTAAACAGCATACCTTTCACAAGTTATATATTTCCTTCATCAGAAGCTTTCAAGACCTACTTCTGCTGATTCCATTATATGGGGAGCAGCCCAAAGAAACAGCAATATGCTGTGCTACCAGTGTTATTACTGTGATTTGGTCACGATCACATGAAGCACTCCTTGAATGTGACAACTGTTTACATTTTGAGAGTATAACAGATGGATTAAAATGTGTTTTATTATAGCATTGTAAATATCTTATTGAGATACTGCCCAGAATACAAAAGAAAGAACATCAGAATATCTTTTGAAGGGTATTCTATCATAAAAAGTATCTCTTTCCACCAGTTTGCACAGAACATATATGAAAGAGGAAACGTATAATGCCAGTATTTCTACTATTTTCAGTTTTATATACAGATGCATTCTGGAATTACCTTATTTAAAAATCTGCTGTGGAATTTATGTGTACCATTGCACAGTAAATATATTTCAATTTTCCTTAGTATTCAAGTAATAAGGCAAATAATTTGCTAAGTTCAGAATTCTAAATCTTATCTTGTACATGAAAGTTCACAATTCTGCATCTTATCTTGTTTACACATGCACTTTTATTTTGTGTTATCCATGTAATAGTGCAAGAAAATGAAAGATTTTCATTTCATGTAAGACATGAGAGAGTTAAAACACTGAACAGCAATTACAGGAAGCAGAGATAAAAAAAATGTTAATAGGTAGCTCTACCCACAATATAAGTCATTCTAGAAAGCTTTGCAGAACAAGTAAAACTGAAAAATCCACATCACTCTCTTTCCGTTTGCAGAGAGCCTACAAGTATATATGTAAAATAACATTATGGAATTCTTATGCAAATAACTTGCCAAACCTAGAACATAATTAAGTACTTGAGACCCTGGAGGAATTATGCTTCCACAGAAAAAGGGCATGTTCAAACACATAAGCAACTATTAAAATTTACATGGGAATTTGAAAATTCACCTTAAAGTCAAAGGAATGTAGCTTGTCCTTGGATTATCTTAGTCTAAAAATCATGAAACGTGCTTGCTACTTCAATTGGGCATTATCCAAAGAGGTGTGCTTTCAGAAGTCATAAAGATATGCAAAAATATGCTTGGTGGGCCTGCTGGTGAAATTATTTCAGCTATACAATGTATTTTGAAAGCTGTAATATAAGGTTAAAGAAAGAAAACCAAAGTTTGACTAATAGGATCACTGCAAGCCTTCAAAAGCATTAGCAGAGCCATGCAGAGGTCTTCTTGTTACTGTAGCCTGGTTATTTAGCATAGTAGATCTATCAATAAATTTGTTGTCACCTCACAGTAAGACGTTGTCCTGTTCAATTCTCAGCTAGAGCGTCTTCTGTGTGGAGACATGTGTGAATGGGCATACCTTCATTGAGGGTTGTGCGTCAGAGCTGGCAACTCGGCACATAAAAATCTACTGCCAATCATTGGCGGACCAGAGTTCCGCTGTGGCGACCACTAACCAGGAAAAGCTGAAAGATACAACAACTTCTCAATGATTCCAGTGCAATTATCTCTGCAGTATGTATCTCTACCACTGTAATTCTGTGCAGTGCTGTTAAATCATAATAATGCAATAACTTCACTAAAGAAAATGGCATTTGATTTTTATGCTAAAAGCCACATGATAAAACAGTTAGCATTTTGAAGTAATATGCATGGGACCTGGGTTCACTTCCTTGAGGGTCATGTAACTTTCATCTTCCACTTAAACAGCAACATTGAATTACCTCTTAGTAACAAGCACTGCATTTGAATATCAATTACAAATACCTTATGCAGAGGTAATCTGCTTTTGAAAATTATAATGTACAGTGAATAGTTTTTTCTTGTTATAAAAAGACAGATCCTAGCATTCAGTTGTCAGTTCAATTGTTTCATATATTGCACTATTTTTGATTAATTTTTGAAAACCTTAAAAGCATTATAGGTATGGAATTAGTTATTAGGCGATCCCATTGTTGCATTTCTATTGGTCCTGTGCCTGATGGTCTCAGTGACATGCATAGCCACAGAGAAAATAGGGAGGGAGAGACTGGCACAATTCCAGGAGGCCAGGAACCTTCAGAACAATTGCCAGTCTGGGCTTGTAACCCACATAAGCTGACAGTTCATTGCCATGCACATCTACAACTGGCATTGGTTAGGAAAGTTGGACAGCATGTAGTTTTACTTGACTTTACAATACCTTTTTACTCTATCTCCCACAGGTGTCTTTGTGGGAAATAAGGAGATACAGAGCAAGGGAGATGAGAGGCAATGGACTAAGGAAAGCAAAGGGTGGTGATGGTGGGAAGGCACTCTCAGCACAAAGAGAGAAGGCTAAGAGAGGCCTACAAGGTTCAGTCTTGGATCCCCTACTCTTTTCTGTATTAATGTTGGATTTCACAAGCGGTACTAAGCATACTGTCGACCTATTTGTGAATGAGACTAAACTTGGAGAAACTGCACTAGATGGGAAGAAGATCCAACAAACAGACCTCATCAGACTACCTTTGTGGAGTGAGAAATACCACTTAATGTTCAGGGCTTCAGACTGTATGGTCTTACACCTAGATTTCACATAACCCATGACTGACATCAGATAAGAATTGACTATCTTTGCACCACTGAGCAAGAACATTTCTGGGAACACTAACCACTGTAGAAATTAATCATCAGGCCAAGCTGAGAATGATGAGGTGACAGTATAGAAGAAAATGCAAAGCTACATCAGGAGATGTGATATGTAATCATATCACCCTGTGTTATGCACTCTTCCAAGTCAAGAGCATGCAAAGGTAAAACACAGAAATCATGGCAGTCTGAAAAAGGAATACCAGTAGAAACTTGTGGGACCTGATTTGTTCATTCTGGGAGAGGAGAGGATGGGGATCTAAAACATGGCATAATTATAAAAAATAGTAATGTGGGCATACGTAAGGCAAACATCCTATAAAGACAGATTGTAAAACAGCAGAGTTGTGGCACTTGCGTCACTCTGATCATAAGGAAACATGTATTTGTGGAAAGAGTGATATTTGGTTAGAATATGTTCTTAGATAATTTGGTGGCCTGTAATACCACTGAAGCTTTTACAAATGCTTGGATCAGTTGGTAGTGGCAGCAGGGGGCAGGCGTAGCAAGAATGCAGGGCAGACAGTACCAAAATGCAGTCTAGGTGGACAAACCTGCATTTTTCTGTCCAATCATACCTGTACAACATAATGTAGCAGCTTAAAAGGAAAGGATTTAAAGCATATGGCACAAGTACAGCTGAAAAGGGTTAAAGCATATGGCACAAGTACAGCTGAAAAGGGTCTAAACATGTATTTCTTTGTCTTCTTACATCCAGTCACTCTTTTCAGTCTTAACACTTATGTTTTCCCTCTCATCTATATGCATATATAAGAGTGAAGTGTATCAACGAACAGTCCATGGGCAGGTTTTTACATGCTAGGAACTGAAGAGAAACAATTCTGTAATTATGTAAGAGAGTACAAAGAGAAAGCAAGCAGCTTATTTACTATAAATTATTCTATCAGAAGCATGGATTTCAGTAGGAGGTAAGGACTGCTGGACCAATCAAGACTAATCTTCTATATTCTTGCCAGTTAAGTTGCAAATCACAGCCAATCAGTAGCTAACCAACAAGTGCAAGCCTGCTGATCACTTCTCCCACCTGCAACTTTTAAGATACATTAACGATTTCCCCCCACCCAAAAAGATAAGCTAGCACAAAGACAAGACATCTAATAAATATAGAATTCAAAGTTTTATCAGCTGTTCTAAGTAAAAATGCTTGGCTGGGTATTAAACATTTACGTGACTACATGTTACAAACCTTTCATACTGTAGCACTCTTTTTCAAGCCATTAGTTAAACTTTGTGTCAGTCACATACATTCCTCAGTAGAACAGGTAAAAAAACTAGCTAGACAAATAGATAGAAAGACAAACAGACAGACAGACAGCTACACAGGCAGACATACAGATGCAAGATGCTGTTTTTCAGAAAAAGCAAATGTAATCAACCAAAAACAGTTTTCTTGAAAGAAAAATTTCTTCACAGAATGCTGGCAAGCATTGTTCTCATTGTGAAAAAAATGCCCTTGCATCTCATTATGAGTGAGGGTGCCTGTCTGCAATGCCATATTTTACAAAAATCAGCCCTGAAATCACAACAACTTGATTGGAAACTTCCTTAGTACAGCAGTATCAGAGTAATAAGTGCATAAATGCACATGCATGCTCATGCATGCATGTGTGCATGCCCGCACAAACACACACACACACACACACACACACACACACACACACACACACACACAAAGACTATTGTTTGAGCTTTCCATTTCTTAGTGAAAACAGACTTCAATTAAAAAAAAAAAGTTTCATAATTTTTCATAAGTACATATTCATTTGGAAAACAACCTTTTATAGGAACCTGTTGCAGCAAAATGCATTCAGTGAGTTCCAATAATATATAGTTGTAGATCCAGTGAAATGAAAACAGATCCTTGTTATCATTTCTTTGATATGCAGATTACTGTAAAACCATTTGATGATTTCTAGTTAGGAAAAAGATAGTAGGTGCATGTTATAAGACTTTGAAGCAAGTAATAGTGGCTGAGATGGTAAGTATTATTGGCAAAATAACGGATGACGCAGGGGTGATGTGAAGCTCAACACCATAGGTGGGGGGCATCTTCATCCCTGGATAGTCTGCTATTTACCCAATAAAGCCCAACCTGGAGTGCATTCTTGTGCTTAGATAATAAGGTCTCCATTAACTTGGCTTGTATTTGTTTTATTCTTAGCATATTCATAATTATTTTTTGTATGTTGGATGCAAAATAATTTTTCTGACTAAATTTAGTTCTAGAGGCTTTAACCAAAACCTTCCAATTATTCTGACTCTTTGGAGTTTCTTTCTTGGAAAAATATCTTTTAGGTAGTTATTACTTCCATGAGAAAGATTTCGGAGCTTCATATGCTGTCATCATCAGCCTCTTGTTGGAAGATGTGTTTTACATCCAAAATGCCCACATATATACTATGTAAGTATTTAATGTCTGTCTATGCACACACACACACACACACACACACACACACACACACACACACACACACACACACACACACACACACACACACAGAGTGAGTTGCACATATATTATATATATATATATATATATATATATATATATATATATATATATATATATCTATATCTATATCTATATATATATATATAGGTTTACCTTTAAAAACTCAAATCACAGTGGTTCAAGTGCTCATATGAGTGACTCGAAACGACAAAAGTGAAAACATTGACAGTCCTTAATGTTCAAGAAACAGCAAATCGAAAATCAGATTCGCTGTTTTTCAAACATTAATGTCGAACAAAAAAAATGAAGTGTAAAGCAGAGGGGCAAGCCCCCTGCACCACCCATGTGGGGGACTGCACGCCCCACACCCTCCTACTTTATTATTCTAACTCCGGGATCAAACTACAGTGGGAAAAGGAGCCATTTCTCGATCCCCACTATAGTGCAATCCACCCCAGAATGTCGAATGTGCAATGAGCAAATCTCACTGCGCATTTGCTCATTGCACATTCGAACCTTTTTCCGTTCGGCTTTTCCAAACTTTGCAAACTGCCTTTCAGAAAATTGCTGTTCGCCCTTGTGCAATGCGCACATGTAAAGGTAAACCTATATATATATATATATATATATATATATATATATATATATATAGATAGATAGATAGATATAGATATATATATGGATCTAGGACATATAATCGACTTAACAAATCACTGAATGTTAAAATCACGCTTACTATAACCCAAATTGTAATATGCATGAAAACGCAATTCATAGAAATACCATTAACCGAATATTGGTATAGTGATTGAAACGGTCAGTTTTTCTTTAAATAGTATTCCCATTTGTATTGTGAAGTACTAAAATACTAAAAACAATGGCGGATATTTTCAGGTTGGCACCTGGTGTTTTGGGACAAGTGTATGAGACGGGAAAATCTCAAAGAAGTTGTGAAATACTACTGACTGACGGTTATATCTACCAACTTGAAAAGAAAACAAAAACAAGGAAGTGCTGGAATTGTAAGTACAAGGTTACAGACAAATGTAAGGGTAGAGCTGTAACTATTTCAGTGATGTCTGGTGAAGAACTTGTGAAATCTGTAGAGCATTATCATTCTGGTCAGCCTGAAGAAGTAGAGAAGTACCGTGTTAGAAGTGAGTTAAAACAGAGAGGTATGTTTTCTAGAGATTCGCCTTTTGTTATTGTGGATGACACTGTAGCTTGCACTTCGTTAGAATGTGCTGCTTATTTACCTAACAGGCGTTCTATGCTGCAAACAGTGAAACTAGTACGTTCCAAGAGTAGGAGTGGTTTGTGTACTAGTAATTTGTGTCTGAATGATATTAACATGGAAGATTTTCCTTTAAAAGATGGAAAGTTTTTAAAGAAAATATTAATAGATGTTGTTAATCAAACAAAAGTTGCATTGCTTACTACAAACGCCGACCTAAACAATTTAAGTGTATCTAAAATATGGCTTATGGACAGTACATATTTCCAAAGAGGTGCAGAATGTAGATAATTATATACAATACACTCTGTTGTAAAATATGGTGCATATAGTAAAAGTATACCTCTTCTTTACTGTCTGATGAATAAAAAATCATATCGTGCATATACTCTAATGTGGAAGGGTATATTTGAGTTTTTTATTGAATTTGAGTTGACATTGAATGCTTCATTTATCTTATGTGAATTTGAGCTTGCAGCCATACAAAGTGTAAATCATAACGTTAGCAACGTTGTTTGTAAAGCTTGTTTTTTTCCACTTGGGAAGGAATATTTGGCAAAAAATCCAAACTTTAAGAGTATCATCACTGTATAATTCTGAGATTCGTTTCAACAGTGTGTAAAGCAGTTTTTAGCTTTAGCATTTCTTGTGGAGGGTAAAGTTCTGGAAACATTTAATGTGTTAAAAGATGAGTTCCCTTTAGAAGTCAAGCCTTTATTAAAGTATTTTTCAGAATGGTATTTGTTGGGGAAGCCTAGATTATTCAAGACTAGGGTGTCAAGTGGCATAAGATTCCCTCCTCTGTTTCCACTGCATTTTTGGAACATATCTATACTTAACGAACTGAACTTGCCTAGAACACAAAACGCCATACAAGCATGGTACAGGAGGCTACGCTGTATAGCTGGTAAACGTCTGTTCGATTTATTTAGTATTCTACAGGCTGTGTCTCGCGAACAGAACAGAGTGGATGAAATTCGCTGTAGGATGTCTGCTGCTTGTCCACCTACTCCAAAGAAGAGGAGTCTCATCTGCAGAGAAGAGTGATTTCAAGTTATATTGCAAAACAAAGATGATTATACAAGTATGCAGTACATAAAAGCTATCACTAACCTGTTAAAAATTTAAACGGAAATTCAGCAATGTTTTCTTGCACTTTTGATATTTGAATGTTTCTAAAATTACCATATCTGTGAAGATAACAGAAGATGGATATATATTATTTATAACTTGGGCTCAGCATCACTATTTTTGAGCAGTAATCACAACACTGGGGTGTTTCTGCACTTCTCTGCCATGTTATTGTTTTCGGTGTTTTGATATTCGTTAATGTGTATTTTCAAGTGTACTACTTTTCGGTGATTAGTGAGTGTGATTTTAACATTTGGTGATTTGTTAAGTCAAGTGTATGTCCTAGATCCATATATATATATACATATATATATATATATATATATATATATATATATATATATATATATATATATATATATATATATATTTATAGATATATATATAGATAGATAGATATATGGATTCACTTTAGAACATTGAAAGCCCATAACATTGAAATTCAAATCATTGACACCCATAACACTGAAAATACACAGGAAATCAGCATGTACTATATTCCAGCACAACTACATACAGAAACAAATAGAAAACAAACCATATTGCACTTCTTCAACTATAAACAGGGGGGCAAGCCCCCCTGCACCCCCTGCTTCTTAAATATATCAACTCCGAGATCCCACTGCACTACATTAAGATGTGTTATGTTGTAGCATAGCAAGTATGAAGAGAACATGAAAAGGGATATGTATGAAACCCCAGTAAGTATCGCAGAGATATATAGTAATGTGTAATGTTTCAACACCGAAGTAGTTTTTCTAAGAGAAGGTTAAGGATATTTTTTACAGTTTAAACAGGCAGTCATGAAGGGCGGAATGGTATGTTCACTGTTTTGTTCTTTGTAGTACGATCTTGGAGTTGATACATTTAAGTAGCAGGGGGGATAGGGGGTGTAGTCCCCCACATAGGGTATGTAGTTGTACTGGCATATATTAAATGTTGGTTTTCTATGTATTTTCAATGTCATGAGACCCAAAGTTTTGAGTTTTCACTGTTTTGAATTTTCAAGATTTTGGTGTCAGTGTTTTGAATTTCAATGCTAGGGCTTTCAATATTCTAAAGTGAACATATATATATATATATATATATATATATATATATATATATATATATATATATATATATATATATATATATATATATATATATATATATATATATATATATATATATATATATATATATATATATATATATATATATGGGTCTACCTGACAACACCGATGCACTTCAACACCGACAACGAAATCACCGACACCACATAACCGAAAGTTCACAAACACGAAACCTCACATGCCCGACACACCACAATCCCGACAATCAACAAACAAAACAAATCCCCTGTCCAAAAAGCACACACACAACACAAGCACACCAAAATCCTTACAAACCCACACTAAACCTTACATACACAACTATCTATAACCTTAACCCAAACCCTAACCCTAAGGTCCGTCACTATCGCACACTCACCTAACCCACGCCCTAACCCTAACTCATTTAACCCACCCCTATCCCTAGAGTCCGTAAATGTCACACACTTACCTTATTCGCACCCTAACGTCCTTCACTACCGCATACTTACACAGCCTTTTCACATGTCGGTGTTCTCAGCGTCGTGGTTTTCATCCGTCGGTCATCTCAGTTTTCGATCGTCTCGTGTCGGTGTTCTCATCGTCAGCGTTGTCAGCTAGACCCATATATATATATATATATATTTATATATATATATATATATATTTATATATATGGTTTACCTTCAAAATGTCGAATGCCATAATGTTTAATGTTCATTTGGTTGAAAAATAACATCTAAACCCAAAACATTGAATGATCAAAATGTCTAAAATCATTTAATTGAAAAAGCAATGAGATCACCTCTACTATTCAACCAATTCATTTTCAATTAATTTAGCGTTCAACATTTTGAAGGTAAACCATAGATATATATATATATATATATATACACACATATACACATATATATATATATATATATATATATACATATACATATCTATATATATATATATATATATATATATATATATATATATATATATATATACATATATATATATATATATATATACACATGTGATATATATATATATATATATATATATATATATATATATATATATATATATATATATATATATATATATCATATAGTCTATATATATTCATATATATATATATATATATATATATATATATATATATATATATATATATATATATATATATATATACACACACACACATACACACACACACAAACATACACACACACACACACACACACACACACACACACACACACACACACACACACACACATATATATATATATATATATATATATATATAGATAAATAGATACAGATATAGATATATGGATCTACCTGAAAAGAATGAAAGCTGAAAACGCCGACACTGGAAGACCAACAACGTAAATGATCAACAGTCCAGAATCCCGACGCTGAAAACACTGAAATGGGAAACAAGCATGACTGTGTAAGTATGCAATAGTGATGGACTTTAGGGTTAAGGTGCGGGTAAGGTAAGTGTACATTAGTCATCACTGTCACCTCACTGTGCCAGTGTCTACTGTGTCTGATGTCTGCATCTCCTTATGTTATTAATTTTGAGAATGGAGTGCAGTGTCTCCACTCGGTGTAGCTGTGCACCATCTGTGTGGCACACAATCATATGCACCAAAATGGCAGTTCAGCTCAAGTGACAAAATCACCCTGCCTGACTCTGCTCCCAGACGGAACCACAGGCCTATCATCTGGGGCAGAACTACCTGAGGGTGCAGGTAGGGCAGGGGCTGCAGGGGGTTTGGGTGCTGCCAGCCTGCAGCTCAGAAGTGTTGGACCTTGGTGCTGTAGCCCGTGGAGGTTGTATAGGCATTCCAGGAGGAAATGTCTTATCCTGCCATGCTGTAGTAATATGAAATGACAATAAAATTTAAAAAGGGAAATAAATATAACAAAAAATGATGTACAAAATAACATTTACATAAATATAATAAAAATAAGTATTATAATGGAAAACATTATTATTATCATAATATAGCAACAATATGACACAAAAAAGAGGAATGGGGTGAGAGGAAAAAATAAAAGAACATTAGTAACTGCACAGAAGATATGCAAAGCTTTCTACAAATAATGTACTATATTATTTAACATTTTACTTATAACAATAACAAATGCTAATAAATACCTTTATTACATTGAATACTACCCTATTGCTAACACAGACACACTATACTACAGATCAGATTGCATCAGGCAAGCATTCATGCTTGCATATCTTGAATATAAGCATGTTGCATGTACAATGTTTACATTTGACAGCAGGCCA
Source organism: Protopterus annectens (assembly GCF_019279795.1). Classification (NCBI taxonomy): domain Eukaryota; kingdom Metazoa; phylum Chordata; order Ceratodontiformes; family Protopteridae; genus Protopterus; species Protopterus annectens. Next base: position 595,354,416 of record NC_056734.1, on the reverse strand, counting down.
TCTGGGGCACAGGTATAGAGGTCTGTCCTTCCACTGTTATCATTATGAATATGTAACAGTACTTAATGTTAGTGTAGACAACAAAAGACTTTATTGCAAAGAGCTGCCCTTACATTTGGGGAGTGGTTTATCCGAACCACAAGAAGTGACCAATGTAATTGTGTACTTTCCATTTGGAATACAACATAATGCCAGCACTCTTTCCTTTTACACTGTTATAACTACATTTTCAGTTATAATGATACAAATCTGCAGAATGCTCATGGTGTCCTTGGTATATAGGTAATGATTTACATTGCAATAGTTATGTCAACTGAAATGTGTCCTGTATAATTTGGAAGTGTAGTTTTCTAAATGACAACACCTATCTACTCTGTAATACTGGGCTGTTGTTTTACTAAACATACTAATGCATACACAATATTGTGGTACAGTGATCAAATGCATTCTCACAGTGATACAAATGTATAGCACAATAACCTATGTTTACTCCTAATGTTAAAATAACAGTATTATTTTGAAGCAAACATACCACTTACATCTCTTATCCTTCTCAGTCTTCCTGCACAGGCTTGCACATTTAGTATTTTCTCCACATTAGCTGTGTGAGAAATATCAACACATTAAGATCAGCAATGAGAAACAGATGCACCTTCTTCATCATTCAAGCAGTGCCTGTAAGTGATACTCACGCATCTGTGGAGTGCCGTCAGTCCTACATTCATCCATCCAACATTCGAGGGTGTGCTCTTCCTCATCCTGAAGTCTCAGTAGTGATTTATACACTGTTCACCAGTGTGGGGGGGGGGTATCAGTAACAGTGGATAAATCCCTGGCCACACTATTCCATGTATATTATTTGTAATCTGATCCATGATAGTCCTGCTGCAACAGCTGGGTACCATAATCATTCACTAGAAGTCCAACAAACATTTTGGACTCCTACACACCCCACCTTTGAGAATGAAATCTCAAACTTTCACCCTGAGTGTTAGCCATCTGTAATGTGGACGAACACCAATGTACAATGTGTTTTCCCACCAAATGCAGTTATTACAGACTGAGAATGACGAACGCTGTGACCTGCAACATTTGAAAATGGTGCACACTGCTTACCATCGCTCCAACACAGGCAACGTGTCTATGTGAAGCTAATTATGCACACTATGTGAAATAATATAGATATCATTACAAAAACTGCCTCATCCATCATGACAATTATTATTATTATATAGGAAATACTAGGTCAGCTACTAACATTTATCTTGTGAAGTGGGACACCATTAAACTGACAGGATTCTGCAGTATTACAACCGTGAACCTTAGCTATGACAGTCCTAAACTCGCAGTTGTTCCCACAACAAAAATGAAGATAGACATGTCTAGGATTCATTGCATTGCTAGCTATTACAAGGGCACATTACACAAAACACAAGGCTACATTACTTGCATTTGAACCCAAGACCATCTGAACCTAAAAGTGACACACAACTCTTTGCACCACAGGAGAAGTTACATAGCTTCTGGCTACATTTGTATTAATTTTAAGATTCAATATAAAAAAATGAAGTGATAACATGCAGAACAAAATCAAGTTATGATATATACAGTCCAATTTATTAGTGCACAGGGAATATGCATACTCAATAATTGATTGCATGTGTCCTACTCTGTGCATCAGAGATGCTAATTATAGCATACACAGATGAACTGCATGCTAATCAAGCAATCCTGTGGAGGTAGTCAACAAGGTATAAAGGCATCCATGTTGTCTCCCTTTCCTATTTTTTTTTAATGGATTGAGAATATACTTGAGTACAGATACAAAGTTGGTACAAATAGAATGTTATTATCTGGCGCTTTATGAATACATCTGTCAGTACTACAGGCTGAAGACACTGCGTATGAGTTACAATCATTTACGAACTTTCATCCACATCAGCTTTCCAGCTACTCATTTGCCTTTTTATAACTCATACACACATTACATCGGATTCACTTATATTTTGTCAGAACAGTACTTCACTCCATCAGGTATGTATCCATCTTGTAACCTAAATAATGCATATGCTGGAATGTAGACAACAATAAATGTGAAGTAAATCTCTATGCATTTCTTAGAAACATACTCATTACATGGCCTTCTTTATCAGCAATGTGAGAGGTACAGAGGATGTAGGGTAGGCATAAAGTCTAATGCTGTGTGATTATGTACACGTGTTCCATGAACAGATCCTTTGTTAGTACTGTTAACATTTCTCTGTAGTTTTCTTAACAACATTGTTCCTGAACCTGTAATTTTTTTATTTGGGGGGTGGGGAGAGAGTTGAAGTCATGTTATGGAACAAACTAGAGTGGACTGTTATGTTGGGTGGGGGACATAGTTAATTATCTGTTAGGGCACAATAAATAATATTTTGATCTTGTTACTCTGTTAGTTTTTTAACTGCCCTTGTTACTTACTGCACAGTGTTATATCTTTCCAGTTTAAGTCACTGTTGAATACTGGCATCCTTCCTTTAATGCATTATTTGTACACAAAGTTTTACTTGTGTGATCCTTATATGTGTTATCATTATTTTGTCTTTCAGGAAACAATATGCACCTGAGATGGAGACCATCATTCTCGGAGGCCAAAATTGAGCTGATTATAGATGCACTCAGACAACACCATGAGGTCTTGCTGTCAAGAAGCCAGGCAACAATGGTGGAACGTGTGGAACTCTGGGATGAACTTGACTGAAACATCAACAGGGTGGGCTGATAGAGCTCCACACATGAGCAGGTGCATCACAGAGCTACAGATATGATCAATGTAGCCAGGAGGCTTGCAGCTGAAGTGGCACATGATTGTGAGGTCACCAATAGTGGGCCTTCAGCAGAGGAACCCCTCAGCACCACAGAAGAATTCCTGGCAAATATTGCAACTCAGGAAAGCTCCCAGCAGTCCGACAGCCAGTATGTCCTTGATGTGGGTGCCATTCCTGCTACTCAAGAGGAGCATCTTAGATCATCAGTAAAATACAGTTGCAGTCATTCTTTATTACTGTATGTATTTATAATGTGTGGCAGGTTGATTTTTTTGGTGGGGTGTAATTAAGATAGTTGCAGTGTTCAGGTCCTGTAGCTGCCACAGTAGGATTCCTGGCACACATCTCCACAAAAGACAAATCCCAGTAATCCTTGATCCAATATGTTCTGGATGTGGGTGCCACTCCCACATCACATATGGGGCTGCCAGGTAAGCTTTGTTACATCATCATTAAAATATTCCTGCATTCTGTCATACGTGTATATAGTTGTGTCAAGCTGTATGTGTGTTAATTTGAAGTATTTCAGTTTTATGCTCATTTAAAGGATATTAGCCGCATTTCTGACAACATTTATTTGAGCGTACATATAGATGAATGAATGTGTTAACACCTGTTATACACTTAAATGTATGGTACTGTTGCCATTATGTTTTCCTTTAATTTTTCCAGGGCCATCTGGGATTCAATGTGCAAGGGCTGCAGCAGTTGATAAGTGGACTACATTTTTGGCTGTAATATATATATATACATCCCCACATATCTGCTAAAATGTTCTCTCAGGCCTGATGTATGTATTTCAGTACTGTTTGTATACCTGTCCACTCCACAGATTTTTGATGATTGTCAAGGTTTGGTAATCACCTTTTGGGCCTGTATTTAAGATCATAGTAATTGAATGTCAGATTACTGTTAGTCAGTAATAACAGCAAGCAATAAATTATATGACACAGATCCCACATTCATACTGCATACCCTTCAGATATGTCATGGTGAAGCAAAACCTCTTATTCCATCAGTTGTATGTTTGTAGGAGCATATTATGTAACATTTGTCCATATTCTTTAGCCTTTGTACAAGCGCTATTTATGGCTTTGTCCACACTTCTTACTGTAAGTGGTTGACAGGTTTAAATGTTTGTAATAGTGATAGCAGTGTAAATTGCAGCATAGTAGTTCAGGTAAAAATGATGCCCTGTTCTTTTTAATCACAGGTGAACTTGGCAGTTGTTCTGTGTCTCCTGTGCTAACTGATGTCAGTGTCTCATCAGAGTCTGCTGATGATGGTGCCCAAAGTGAGGCACAGTCAGGGGTTGCAGAGACTGAATCTGACACAGAAGTTGACATCCAGCACCCACAAACTGGATCCCCAGACACAGCCAGTATGCCTACGCATACCCAGTCCACTGAGGCCACACATATTGGACAGTTGGAAGGTGAGGACATAGACCAGGGATGTGTGGTTATCAGAGCTTCAGTGCTTGATGACACTGTCCACAGCCAAACTGTTGGTGAGTTGCCACAGAGGCTGATTCTTAGGGGTGCTCTAAAGAGGAATGCTGTCCCTCCACCACCTGGTGCAGGTGTGTCTTCATGTGTCACTTGACTTACATTTAGAGCCATAATGGAAACATAGGCATGTTCAGAATTTCACTCCAGGAGAACACTCAGAGTTTTAGATGCAGCACAGTCTGATGTCCATAACTGTCTCCACTGTGTTGTTGATGCACTGGATTGGTTCAATGACACGTATGAATGGGAGTTCGCCTTAAGGGAGTGCAAAGCATCTGTCTTGGAATGCACATTGTCTGTGCTGGAACATCTGCTGGGAGGGTAATGTCGACCTCATGGGTGTAAGTCAGCAACTACATCTCCTGAGAGCCAAAATAACTGTGCCCGATCAACCCCCTGTAGTGGCAGTAAATCTGCTGCTCAATCAGAGAGTGTGCTGTCTGCACCCAAACATTGCAGGCCATGGGGTCAAGGTCCTGGCCATTCCCATGAGGGGAGGATTTCCAGCACACAGCAGTCACCCTCAGGTAGTAGCACACCATCTGACCTTGGGTGTGGAGGTGGCAGTGCAACTCCTGGCAGACCCATTTCTCTTGGTTAGAGGTAAAGACGATGAACTGTCAGCTCTACCATCCACAGCTCACAACTGTCCAACATGCAGACACATGGGGCTAGAACTGAGCTTGACTGTGTTCATGCAGACACTCACACACCAATGGCACATTGAGGGCACCTACTGACACACACACTACATTTACATGTTCTTTGCTGGCTGCTCTCCTTTCTGACTCACACACACACTCACTAACCTTTTGTGTCAGCCTAGGCCTCCTGCACCCCCCAAAAAACACCCTGTGCAAATGATGACTGTGCCACATCCCTGTTGTCTATCTTTTGGCTTCAGGGATACTAAAGATATGTGTCTGATGCACAGGGTGACTACCTACATTTAATATGTATTTCATATATCCATTTCTGCTGTTTTTCTGATAATTGTAACAGTAAGTTATGTTGTAGTTAGCCAGTTAGACAATTGCTAGCACAATAATTCCACACCCCCACAAGCCAACCTGCACAAGTGATGACTGTGCCTCATCCCTGTTGTCTGTCCTTTGGCTTCAGGAATACTAAAGGTATGTGTCTGATGCACAGAGTGACTGCCTACATCTAATAATGTATTTTTTGTGTGCATTTGTGCTGTTGTCCTGATTATTGTAATTGTCAGTTATATTGTAGTTAGCCTGTTAGACAATTGTTAGAGTAATAATTCCTCTACTTTCTAGCTGATGCTTTTGTAAGGCTTGCTAAGTCAGTCAATGGCATGTGTCTCATCAATATATCTAACCTTTTTCTAATTTGTTCAGTGCTAAATTATGTGTGCACATCCATTCAACCTATGGATTCTGAGCTCTGGATTGTATGTCAGCACTGCAGACAAAGCTCAAATCAGTAACACACTATAATATTTTGCTTTTTCATGCACATCACCATAGGTTTGGAGGTTAATACATTGTGACAGGGGTATTCTCCTGATGGTGTTTAGAACTGTAGCTGTTACATCACAATATGATATGCAATGGCATGTATAATGCATGCCCATGATTCTTACAGAAAGGACCACCCATATCCAGCACAGAATCAGCAGTGATCCATGGCAGATCACATGTGCACATCAAGTCTGCCAGCCTGTGCTCAAACAGCTTTTGGATGTGCTCTGTTTGACATACAGTGGAATCTTAATGCAGATGAGTGACAACCTTTGAGACATGTATGTGTCTACCCAGCATGTCCTATTATGTTGTACTGTACATTGAGGTCCCTGGAACAAGTGGCTATGGTCCCATATGACTTAAGGATGTGCAGCATATTCATCTCATTTGGCCCAAAAACAGCCATATATTGCTTATGCATTCTTGCTCAAAGCTATATATCTGATACTGCATACACTTATAGCTACCTCATTCTGCCCACAAAAGATACATGTTGGAGACTATCTGCTGTTTTATTACTCCAAGATGTCTGATGTCTGTCAATGTTCTGCAGGTGTGTGTGGCAATACTTATCAAGTGGAGGATTATATACATTAATGGGCTGATGATGGATGATTATAGGGGAATGATAACATTGTTGATGTAATGCCCTTCATAATTGGATGTAAAATAGAGAATAACTTCCTCCCTACAGTACACACATTTGACAGTCAACATGTGTTCCAAGGTATATTAATGCATAATTGGGGAATACTGTACTCTGTTTTTTTTTAATAAGCATGAGCATATATTAACACAGGGTATGGCGATGCATGTTTGTGCAGTTGTTATAACACCCATGGCTTTGTCAGCAGTCATTAGTGGCACAAAGATGTTTTGCCACACATCCTCTGGTTTATATTGGGCATTTTGACATGTATATGGCAAACAAGAGGAGAGACAGCCCCAACACATCTGTTACCACACAGATGACAAGTCAGCTGCTTGAGGTGAGGTCTTCCATTTTGACTGAGTATTGCAACCCATCTATTAACAGAAGGTGTGATATTCCACTTACTTAGTTTCTCAATGAGAACTAATGTTAGATTGCATTGAAATGCCTGACCAAGGCAAGACAGGATGAGTGCACAGCCTTGTATATGTCTCTGCTCACAATCTGGATTCCCCACAGTTTTTGCAGGTGCAAGCTACCCATGAGAACAGCTAACTGGAACAGATCTACTGTTTGGAGGTCACCTATATCCTTTTGTGTGAGATGCATGCATATTGTTTACATTGCCTTAAAGCAAATGTTGAATACAGTTATGGGGTATAATTCCATTTGTACATTACCTAGCCTACATTGTGTTGGTGGGAAATGGTCACTGTATTCCATTCATTGTGGACCACAGCAGTACTCAGACCATGGATGGAAATGGTGCCTAGTGCAGTAGCTCACTGTTGCAACACATGAAGAACACAGGCTAGAATGTCATCTGGTCCCATGAATCCTGTGCTCCACGTACTGGAGTGAGCAGTGATAAATTGCTTTATATAGCTACAATGGCTTGGAGGTGATGATGCAAAAATGTTGTAAGTTTGGTGTTATGAGGGTGATACTTTACACCCACCTGTGTCTGCTAGCAGGTTTGGAATTTACAATCAGTCAGTGTGTGCAATACCATGCAGAATTACTTCAATATACATCTGAGCCATATACTTTATTTTGCAGATGTAAGTGATGACAGGCTTATGGTTATGCCTGGATATGTGTCATAAATTATTAGCATAGTTGCTATATGAGGCTTTTTCAAGGTATCTCATTGTTTAGGGTGTACTGAGGTAAGTGGGCTTCCTGGACCATTTTGTACATGTTGTATTTGTAAACAGCAGCTTCTGTCACTTACTGTAGAATGTATTAATGACAGACATACACCATTATGGATTTTATTTCCCAGCAGATCTGTCTTTCAACATATCAGGCACGGCTGTGTGTATACATTTGTGTAGACTTATATACAAGGCATCAGGATGTAACTTACCCTAGCTGTCAAAGTCCTTTGTTGAAACTTGAGCTTGGACGATGAGTATCCCATCCCTTAGGAATATGTAGTTACCATGGATGATGTTTTTTAACCTGAGTCCTCCTTTAGGGAGTTTATTAGGTATTCTAAACTCTACACATACTGTTTTATGTTTGGATTAACACTGCAGGCACTACACATGTGCCATTACATTGTTCACTCATATTGCTGACATACAAGTCTGATATATTACAAACCCTTGTGGGGTGGTGCACCATTTCTTCCATGTCATTTCAATTTGCAAAATCCACTTATATTTGTGCAAGTGAGTTTTTCATCCTAGAATTTTTCACTTGAGGCATTATATGCACTGATTAAAAAAATCATGTCAACTAGTCTTGCATGGAAAACAGAGGGTAACCGACAGAAGAGGATGGGAGGTTTGAACCTGTTATTTGCATACAGAATGCTAAAAGGAGGAGTATATGTGATCTGGGTTGTATTTTCTGGGGACTAACTTATGGTGTATACATTCTAAGGTACTTCTTAAGGTGGTTCTATAGTTCTGTCATTGATCTGAACTTAAAAGTGACACACAACTCTTTGCACCACAGGAGAAGTTACATAGCTTCTGGCTACATTTGTATTCACTGTAAGATTCAATATAAAAAAAAATGAAGTGATAACATGCAGAAAAAAATCAAGTTATGATATATACAGTCCAATTTATTAGTGCACAGGAATTAGAGTAGTACTGTAGATTAGTCTTACTTTTTCCTGTGTTTTCTGACCCTTGGGAAACTCGTTTTTACTTACTGCTTGTTATGTAACATAATGTATGACAGCTAGCTAGAGCTGTTGAGGATCTGCTCTGCAAGATAGCATCTGATTTTATTGAAAAATAATTGTATTGTCATTTCTGTACATATGAGGGCAAAGTGTTAAGGGATCAGCACATAAACCACAACAGAGCAGGTAATGCAAGGAGACACTGTTAAAGTTCACACTAGGTCCAGAAAGAGTTACCTTCAAATAGAGACTCCTACTGTACACACTTGTGATTTCTATTAAAACATATATCATCCTTATTCTTTTGGCTACTACCATGATGGGTTGCTACAGCACATCACCTGCTTCCAGTTCCTCCTTTCCTCTGCATCCTGTTCTGTCACACCAACCACCTAGATATCCTCGGTCACCACATCCATGAAGCTAATATTTGGCATTCCTGTTTTGCTGTTACCTGCCAGCTCCATCCTCAGCATCTGTCTCCAAATATACCCACCATCCCTCCTAAGCACATGTCCAAAGCAACTCAATCTCACCTCTCTGGACTTGGGTCCAAACTGTACAACCTTGTGCTGACACTGTAGTATACTGATTACTAATCCTGTCCATCATCAGCACACACAATGCAAATCTTAACATTTGGAACTCTTCCAGCTCCTGTTATGACTCATGTGTTTTTGTCAGTGCCACCATCTACAAACCATATAACATAGCTGTCATCGGTACACTCTTGTAGACCTTCCCTTTCAGTGTTAATGGTACCCATCTGTCACAAATCATTCCTGATACTCTTCTACACCTACTCCACCATGCATTCACTCTCTTCTTCACCTCCCTTCCACTCTCAGTGTTACTCTGAACTTTGTCTCCTAAGGATTTAATATCCTACTACTTCCTGCAGTTGCAACATTTCTCTATCCTCACTCTCATTCACAGACATATATTCTGTCTTAGTCATTATGCCATTCAGTACTCACCTCTGAAAAGCATAACTCTACCTCTACAGGGTCTCTTAAACATGCTCTCTGATCACAATATCATCTGCAAGCATCTTAGTCCATGGGGACCCCTTTGTAATCTCGTGAGTCAACCTGTCCATCATCATTGCAAAAAGTTGTCATGATGTTTGTGCATAGCATGAAAGGAGTGTCATTGTTATCTTTCTAATATTGCATGAGGTGACACTTTTGTGCAAGACCATTGTGTGCCCATAGCCTGTTGTGAGAAATATGTAGCCAATAATCTGATATAGCTGAAAACATCAACAGTTTCTGTTGAAGGCATGAGGACAGTGTACCATAGGCTGCATTAAAATGATCTATATAATGTCCACTAGCAGTACACACACACAAACGCACACAAACCCAAAGATGACTCTAGTGAGATGAGAACACCTACCTATCAAGGTTTACAGACTAGAGAAGACAGTACTTAAGGTACATGCCATGGAACAACTCTGAGGACTGCAAGTGATATTATAGTAGATGACATCAGCAGGCCCTGTTTAGGACATGAGATTGGCAGACTGCTAGACATAAGGATGTTTTCTGTAAGCACAAAAGCAATGCAAAACCATGCCATTTTCCAAGGCAGTACTGAATACACAGTCCTTGTAATTGAGAAAGACACACACAACAAGTTGACTGCAGTGAGATTAGAACCCCTACCTATCTAGGTATACATACTAGAAAACACAGTACTTAAGGCATGCACCACAGCACAAGTCTGACTTTAACAGGACTGCAGGTGCTCTTATAGTAGATGACATCAACAGGGCCTGTGGGAGACAGGAGGCTGCAGAATTGCTAGACATAAGGATGTTTTTGCAACCATATAAAGAAAGTAAACACCATGCCAGTTTCCAAGGGAGTGTTGGACTCCCACTTCCAGTAATCTTTATGGAGACAGACACACAAAGATACCAGGTTGGTTGTAGTAAGATTAGAACTCTTATCTATCTTGGTTTACATACTAGAGAACACAGTACTTAAGGTATGCGACACATCACAAGTCTGACTTTAACAGGACTACAGGTGATCTGATAGTAGAAGATATCAGCAGGCCCTGTGGGGGACAGGAGGTTGGAGGACTGTAAAACATAAGGATGTTTTTTGCAAACACAAAAAGAAAACAAGCAACATGCCAGTTTCCAAAGCAGTGCTGGGCTCATACTCCCACTAATCTTTATGGTGACAGAAACACACACATTACTACAGTAAGAACTGAACCCCTATCTATCTAAGTGCTCATACTAATGAACATAGCTCTTAACACAGGCACCACTACATAAGTCTCATTTTAACATGACTTAATGTGATCTTATAGTATATGACATCATCAAGGGATGTAGGGAACACCAACTTGGGAGGCCTGCAAAGGCACATTGCTTCTTTGTGTCATCTGAGGCTAGTACACTAACAGTAGTATACTGTTCAGAAGCCATAGCTGTGTAACAGCATGAGACCCTCTGTATACTTACAGCACATCATGCAAAACATTTTATAATATCATCCCTATTATCATGATACATACAGAATATGCTAATTATGGATAATTGCATTTTATTCAATGACCTACAATGCCAGCATAGTATGATTAAAAGTTGTTGTAGCCTGTACTTGAATCCAAGGCTGTCTACACCCTAGTCCAACACCTAACAGTCATCGTCAGAAGACTAGAATGGATTAGTCAAGCGCAACCCTGCTTACTGGGTTTGGGTGATGCTCAGAAGTTGTCATTCATGGGAAACACACACCGTGCAGGAGCTGACAGCGTGGAAACTGCATGAGTAGTAGCCATGTAAGCTGGGAAACACCATGGGTGTATGAATTTAAAGATACAATGCAGGGCATTACTGTAATTGTTGTGACACTATATCATACCAAACTTTTTAATTACAATTGTATTATTCTTTTTAAAACATTTTGCTCTTAGAGGTGCACTGCGCAAACGTGTGCTAAAATAAAAATTATAATATTTATAGTGATTTCACACATATTCCTACTCCATTTGGACATCCTCAACCAGAAAATACCTTTTTTTTTACCTTTTGATTGGCATTATGTCCATATTCCAGAACTTCTGTATGCCCTTGCATCCATGCATCCATGTAGGCTCCTGTACATGGAAACTTTTTGCATACACTTCCAACACGGACACGGAGCCTACACAGTTAAATGTGAGGTTGTTGGATCACTCTACCATATTGGTTTGCTTCATTAGCATAAAATTCAGCTAGTTATGCCAAAATTTGCATGCCACAAAACTTCCCATTGGTGCGCGTGCTTGCATGCCCCTACACGGAGTTTAGTGAATCTGAAACACACTGTGCCCATGTTCGCATCACGCCACAACATGGACATGGAAAAAATGACCATGTAAGCTTTATTGAATTTGATATCTCTGCAAGAAGAAGAAATGTATCAAGCCAATAGACAAAGTGTGCAGAGTTTGCTTAGAAGTCAGCACGTTTTGGTACAAGGAACAAAAGAGTTTATCTCACCTTATTGTAGAAACATAATAAAAAGAAATATATGTCAATACAGTGTATTAACACAAAGTGGTAAAATTATTTGGGATCAAGACACTATATGACAGGAAGTATTGCAATATTTAAAATACATAATGCACATGAAGAAATAAGATGTGATACATAATGGAATTTAACAAAATTTGGTATTGATAGATATTCCTTTAACTGAAACATTGGCTAATTCAAAATATGTTAATACTAATATGGCTCTTGGATTATGGACTTGATTATGACTTCCACAGATCAATGACATTGCATCAAAAACAATTTTCATTTATATAACGACCAAAGAAATGACCTGTGAAAAACAGCTCCACTTTCCAAGCAAACACTTTTATTTTTTGTAAGATCAAGATTTCTCTAGTGCCTCGGCCTTCGCCTTTACAGAGTAAAACTTTCATTCCTAAAAAACAATTATTTTATATTCAATTCAAATGCATCTCAATTAATCAATATTATAGAGTGTCTAAATGCTAATAAGTATGGTATTAAATTTGATGATGTTCAAAAGGGATTACAGATAAATTACTTAGATCTAACAATGAAAGGGGAAATAAGAAAATTCATACTAATATTTATAGAAATTTAATCAGAAAAATCTTATGGTACATGCAAAAAGTTGTCATCCTAATCATACATTGGAATCCATTCCTTCAGGAGAAATACTAAGAATAAAGAGACTGAATAGTGATGTTATTGAAGCATATAATGAAGCACAAGAAGTAGCCTTGGTGTTTGAATCTAGGGGCTATAACAAAGAAAAAATATTTAGTGATAAGCAAAATATAAAGATAGTGAAAGGAGACATACAAAGAGGAAGGAAATTAAGGGTAAATGAGACAACATCAGAAGAAGAGAATTTATTCGTTGTTACTAAATACACTTCATTTTCACATAGAATGACAGGGGTGATAGGAGAATATTGGAAACAAGTAAAAAGAAATGTGCAGACATTGTCACAAATAGATCTGAAAATTTCTTACCAAAGGGGAAGAAACCTTAAGGATTTTTTAGTGCAAGCAAGATATAAAAAGCCAAAAGATAAGATGTTAAAAAATGTAGAAACAAAGGGGACTTTTCAATGTGGAAAATGTACCATATGTCAGTATATTACAACAAAAGTAGAAAGCATAGGTGAAAAGAAGTTTGAAACACAGGGTAGATATTCTTGTTTGAGTAAAGGTGTTATCTATGCGATAGTTTGTCTGTGCAATAAATATTATATAGGGGAAACAAAAAGATCATTGGCTGATAGAATAAAAGAACATGTGAGAGATGTTAAGAAAGAGAAAATCATGAGTCCTGTAGCAGAACATTTTAATAAAGAACATAATGGTGAATTAAATACCATGAAAGTAACCATATTGGAACAAGTAATATTACAATATGAAAATGCGGAGTTATTAAAATATATATTGAGACGAAAGGAGTCTATCCTTATAATGAAATATAACATTGTCACCAAAAGGATTAAATAAGGAATGTAATTGGCAGTGTTTTTTATGATTTTTTAACTGTGACTTTAAAAGTATATTGGAATAAGTTTTAATTGATTAATTGAGATGCATTTGAATTGAATATAAAAGAATTGTTTTTTTTTAGGAATGAAAGTTTTACTCTGTAAAGGTGAAGGCCGAGGCGCTATAGAAATCTTGTTCTTACAAAAAATAAAAGTGTTTGCTTGGAAAATGGAGCTGTTTTTCACAGGTCATTTCTTTGGTCATTATATAAATTTATAAAGCTTCTGGTTTGTTATTATAAAACAATTTTCAGTTTTACTTTGCAATGAATGGTTGTTGGATAGATTTACAGATGCATCAATATGTAAGGGTATTGTTAAACTTATTTAGAAAAAAAATGGGACACATATGATTTACAAAACTGGAGACCTATAACTTTAATGAATGCAGATTATAAATTGTTTACGATAATGATATAAAAATGATTGGAGAAAGTTTGTAGTACTATATGGCAAGGAGGTAGTTTTGGAATTAAAGGTAAAAATTCACATGAATTGTTAAAAAAAATAATTAACTTATACTATAATAAAAATTATGAGGGTACTAGTCTTCTTTGAATGTGATGTGGAAAAAAACTTTGATTATGGAGATCACAGGCAGGTGTGGAATATTTTACATAAAGATGGTGTAACAGAGCAAGTTATATCTGTCATTAGACCAGCTTATGAGAGATCTAAGGTGTGTGTATTAATACATAGTTGGATTTCACAAGATATCCATGTTTATAAAAGAATATGCCAACGTTGTCCCCTTAGTAGTCTTTCATTGGGAAATATTTTTTTATGGAGAGTTAATTTTCCTATGTTGATGTTTTATGCAGATGATTTAATAATTTTAACAAAAGATGATGCCTGGTTGAGGTCCATTATTAAGAAATTACAAAAATGTTTAAGTTATTTAGGACTAAAGATAAACTGGATAACAAATCTAGTTTTTTAGAACAGATCCAAGTTTGGATTATATTTTTTATAGAAAAATAGATTTTTAATTTATGGGCTTAGTTTTTGTTTCATTTGAATTAATAAAGTGGCAATGAACATGCATGCTAGAAGAAATAAATCACATAGGATTCACATGGAAAGTATTTAGATTAAGTTGTAAAAAGTAAGTATATTTGATAAACACTATAATTTTAGGAAAACTGTTATGTGGGTTCAATATTTTGTTTCCCTAGTGAATTAGATACTAAAGTAATACAGCTTATAAGATCATAGGATCATAGGAGATTACTAAGCTATTGATCCGGAGGTCTTTGTAAGCCTAGCCATTTCATCCCAATGTAATACCACATAAATGCTAGTCAATACCCAAGATTGCATTTAGTGATTAATGCTCATATCCATGAGGGTTGTGGGCACTATCCCTGTTAAGAATTTACAGTGTCCCATCCACTTGTCCAGGTTGCTCTTGAACGGTGTCAAAGAGGTGCTCTGTTTCACATGAACAGGTAGCCAGACCAAAGACATGGCAGTCACTGGGAGATAAATCTGTCCCTCCAGCATAACCTATTTAACTCACAGGCCATATTTAGGTTCCTGGAACAGGTAGTCTTAGTCCAGTTTGATTTACGGATTTGCAGCAAGTTCATAAAGTTTGGATCTTGGATTGCTCTTTAGGCCAGGCATAAGTCTGCCCTAAGAAGTCTATACAATATGGAGTATAGTAACAGGGACTTTAGCCAGTCTGTATAAGGCACATGCTGGAGCCCCTTGATCTTCTTTGTTAGAAACCTCTGATGACTTTCTAATTGCTGCAGGTGCTTAGTACGGTACATGCTGAATGGGGTGTTATACTCAATTATGGGCCAGATAAGTGTCGAGTATAGGGGGGTTATAACTTCCTTTGCTCTCCGGGTGATGCCTTTACTAATCAAGTGTGCTATGTAGAAAGTTTTCCTTACTACAGTAGACACATGGTGGTTGAAGTTTAGGTCACAGTCAGCTTGTGATCCCAGGTCCCTTACCACTTCATGGGTACTTAGGGTATTGTTGTTGATTTGATAGTGTGAGGGGATATTGTTTGGGCTGAAGAGAATGATGATGCAGTTCTTTGCATTCAGTTTGAGACCATGACTAATACACCATTTACTGGTCTGCATGAGACTCTCCTGGAATATACTGACATCATTTGGGGATTCAATGATTGCACCTAGTTTGCAGTTGTCTGCAAACTTGGTCAGCCACAACTCCATACTTTTGAGCTGAACTTCTGATAAGTATATACCAAACAGTAGAGGGCCCAGCACTGACCCCTGTGACACCCCACTGGTAAGGGCTCTGCTGGTTGATGTGGAGTCACCCACTTTGATAGTGTGTGTCCAGCTTTTGAACCAGTTGGCAACCCGTCTTATAATGAAGGATTTTACATTTAGTTTGCTAGGTTTATCGGTAATGCCTGAATGTGGGATTGTGTCAAAAGCCTTTGCCAAGTCGAGATATGCTGTGCTTCCCTCATATTTACCTTATTTATATTTAGCTTATTTTGGGGTTCAAGACTAAATCCCATCAAAAGAGTTGTAGTTTTTATCAAAAGAGGGAAAGGTGGAAGGTATCTAAAATATTCCATTGTATTTTTGGGTTCATTATTTTTTATGATATGTTATCAGTAATACAATGTAAAGAAAACTAATGGATTGCAATTTATCTGCAAATGAAAAATGATGGATGGTTTAATATGCAAGAAAGGAAAATCAGCAGAAAAAGAAGAAACAGAACAATGGGTTAAGAAAATAACAAATTGGAAAATTAATGTACATCAGTTAAACAAACATAAGAAATTTTTGTATGAAAATATGGCTTCTTACTACTACATTGATCCATGGAAAAATCTGTCAGCAAATATCCAAAATGCAATTACAAAAGAAGCAAAAGATTTCAATTTTGGTAAGAAAGGCAAGTTTTTTTGTGAAGATCGATGTTATATAAATTGCCAGTAAAGGGATCGATGTTATATAAAGTAAACTCACAAAGATTATCGACCAGCTTCAATAAAGCCTACACAGTCTGTTTACCCTGTATGCACGTCATGCCGCACACAAGGTAGCAGACTGTTTTTGATTCAGTAGACAGTGCAGAGTGACACAAATAAGGTAAACACAGAGGCACGATAATTACAGCATAAGCAACAGAATTGTATGCTTATCAACCAGTTCAACATAGAGGAGTTGTTCAACAAGCTACAAAGCAACAGTGTAGACTCAGTGCTGGCTTTCACTGCAAATTCCAGAACCTATTGGAATACAGCCATGGAATGGAGTCTACACAGAAAGAATGTTAGTGGCTGCTGTTGCTTAAATTCATGTGTATGTGCAACAGGCCGAAGTCTATGTTGCTGATGCTGCAAACAGACCAAGGCCAAAAAAGAGAAGAGTTTTCAGACCCTGTTTAACTTATCACAATCTGCATGACATGGAAAATGTAGATGTAAATGTGCGATAGGGTGGATAAAGACTCACTACAGGAACTCTGCAATCTATGTCGTCCACAACTCAGGGCCAAGGCAAACCGAGGGGAATTAATCCCAGTGGTGACAAAGGTATGGGTAGCACTTAGAATTTTAGCTACAGGTACCTTTCAGGGACCAAATGGGGACATGTTGTTGGTGTCACAGGCATCAGCATCCAGGATCCCCCAATAATTCCTGAATACTATGCTCTAACATGCCAGTTACCACATATATTTTCCCCATACTCCTGAGGACAGGGCCAGAAATATGCAGGAGTTCTACCCTGTAACACACTATCCTGAAGTACTGGGTGCCATAGATGGCACACATGTAGAAATTAAGGCACTACCCAGGGAACAGGGAAGGCTCTAAATAAATAGAAAGGGTTTTCACTCTGTTAACTGCTAAGTCATGTGTGATGCCAAGGGAATAATCTTGAACATGTGTGCTAGCAACAAAGGCAGTAACCACAAATTAAATATCTGGCATACTTCCCAACTTTTATTATACATTTATACGTTGTCTTTGCTTCATTTTATTTTATTTTATTTTAGTTTATTCATTATATTGTACAAGTGTTGCCCTATTTTGGCTTCAAATAGTGTGTTGGATGCCTCCCAACTGTATCAGATGTTCACTAGGGAGAATATCCCATGAGGTTATTTACTAGAGGATGTAGTTTATGCACTGGAACTGTGGCTGATGACACCCATCAGAAATGCAGACACATGGGGGCGTGGCCAAGGATGAACACAGGATAGCAGCAGATTTCTTCAGCTCCACCAATTTCATTACACTGACAGGAATTAATTACTTAAAAAATTAATTTTTGAAGTAATTTTCTTTCTAAATATGTTTGTTTTATATAGTTCTTGAACTATATCTAAAAAAGAAAGGAAATCTTAATAATATTCCTGTCAGAAATCACTTTGGAAATTTTCCTGTCAGTTTATCAGTCTGAAATGAGTTCCAGTAAGACAAATTCTCAAGACTCCAGCATCAAGAAAGAACTTCAGTCTCTGATAATTATAATCCAGCAACTTACTGCTAAGATGGATAAAATGGATACTAAAATAGACACCTTCATAGAAAAAACTACAAAACAAATAGACTTGTTACATATAGACCTGCAACAACAGAAGATCCAGATGACAGGCATAGTAGAAGCTGTGAATGACATGGAAAATAGAATACAAGAAGAGGAAATCAACGTTGAGTTTCTGCTGAAACAAAATACACATTTACAAACAAAGCTGGATGACCTGGAAAATAGATCTAGGCGCAATAACATTAGGATTTTTGGACTGCCAGAAAATATTGAAGGTAACAATATTACTTCTTTTTTAACAACATGACTCCCTAAAACTTTAGATTTACCAGAAGCATTCTCTTGGTATCGAAAGAGCACATAGATCTATAGCTAATACTAACTCTAACAAAAACTATCCTAGATCAGTTATAGTTAGATTTCTATCATCTTTTGATAAAGAGATGGTTCTTAAATCTGCTTGGGCTAAGGCTCCTGTTAAGATTAATGAGACAACTGTGACAATGACTATTCTTCCATGGTAATAGCTAAAAGAAAAGTTTTTCTGCCACTAATAGGGAGCTTAAAAAAACACAGTTTAAAACATACCTCCTGTTTCCTGCCAAGCTTAAAATCTTCCTTCCTGATGGTCCTAAAATTTTCGATGACTTAGACTCTGCTTTACTGTTTATCAAAAAAATAAGATTTTGGAAAAATAGAAGAAATGGAATGGGCTAGTCGAGACTGGCAACTGAAACTTTGTGGAAGACTTCAGAGAAGAAGAAGAGACTAAAACAAATGATTTGTACTATGTTTTTTTTCTCTCATCATTTTATTTTATTATTAATCTTTTTAAATATAGTTCCTGCATTTCAAGAAGCAACAAATATTTTGAAAAAGATTTAATCAAAGTTATTCTCTGTGAAATGTTTTGTTTCATAACTAGTCAAAATATCTGAGATTTTAATGGCAAGTTGTGATTCAACTTTTCTCTTTCTGAAGAGGAGAAATAGGTCAGTAATTTGATACATTTTTTCTTTATCTTTTTCTTCTTTTCTTTGTTTAAACAATGACATTCTATTTAGATTATGTAGTGGCAGGGTGGGGAGGGAGGGGAGAGAAGAGTAATGAAAATATAATTAATAGAATAATAACATATTTATTCCTTGTAAAAGTTTATATGTTCTTCAAATGCTATTCCTAATTATACTTTCTTGATTACATTGCTTATGCTTGTTTGTAAATAATCTGTCATGCTTTAACTAATAATAATTAGAACTAAATAATAGTAAATAATATGTTTTATTTTTAACTCTATTAATATAAACAGTAAGTAATATTCTATTGTATATACTTCTTATAGCTTTCTCTACATTCTTTTTATTTCTGCCTTACCCTTTACTTTTCTACTCTCTTTTTTCTTTTCTTTATTAATATATAGAAATGCTTTTGATCATATAGACACAGTAAATAATAAGATTTGCATAGGAGTTGAGTTGGGATAAAAATGTTGAGTTTTGTTACTTATTAATAATTTTGGGCTTGATTTCACTTACATAGAGTCTGTAATAACGTGTAGAATGCATTGTGAAGGTTTTGTCATGTTTAGATGCATTTACACTGCTAAATGAATGTTTGTCACTAGTTTTAAAATGTTAAGAGAGACAATCTGGGATGTGGGCTGTCTCATGCACAGTGTCCATGAGCTACTTCAAAAGCTTCAACTCTCAGAATTCTCACAGAGAAACTGAAAGCAGCTAGTCTCACCTTTGACCTAGATATCACACTGACACATCACAGATACAGGAATGACTCTACCAGGAAATAGGAATAATACAAATGTGACTATGTGAAGGAAAATGAAGTTTTAACATCTAAATGTGAGTTATTTTATATAATTACTTAAATATCTATGTTATAATTCATAAAATATGTCAGTTATAATGAGTTTAAATGATACAGTTTCTTGTAGTAAGTAAATGTTTTATTTTAGAAGGCATAGAAAATGAAACATTTATTCAGAAAATCTACTTAACAGCAGATTAATAATATGTGTTAAAAACCTATGTCCCAAACATATACATTACTATAACTCATTTAATTCATCTGATTGACAAGCATAAATAATTTTATAACTCTATACTGGAAGAAATTGTCATGTGATATATTTTAAAGCAGTAGTATAGCATGTTTGTAAAATCTGGTTACTAAAATGTGTTTGCTGTGCATTATTTTGTATAAAGCAGACAGATTTATTGAAGGGACAACAAGTAAGATGGTGCTCAGTAAAGATACAACTCAGTGAGATCATATATATATATATATATATATATATATATATATATATATGTGTGTGTGTGTGTGTGTGTATGTGTGTGTGTGTGTGTGTGTGTCTGTGTGTGTGTGTGTCTGTGTGTGTGTGTGTGTGTGTGTGTGTGTGTGTGTGTGTGTGTGTGTGCATGTATATATATATATATATATATATATATATATATATATATATATATATATATATGTATATATATATATATATATATATATATATATATATAATATATATATATATATATATATATGTGTGTGTGTGTGTGTGTGTGTGTGTGTGTGTGTGTGTGTGTGTGTGTGTGTGTGTGTGTGTGTGTGTGTGTGTGTGTGTATATATATATATATAATATATATATATATATATATATGTGTGTGTGTGTGTGTGTGTGTGTGTGTGTGTGTGTGTGTGTGTGTATGTATATATGTATATAAGTGTTTCTGAGAATCTGCTTAACTATGAAGTATGATTTATAACAATTTCTATGAATACAATATTTTATTCTATTGGCAATAATGAGTTTGAGTAAATGCTCATATACAAGCAATTCAAGATTTTTTTTGGAAGCTGTTAACTGCATTTACATGACAGAAAATAGATGCATCCTAATATATGTAATGTCTGAATCATATTAGCCAAAGTTTTTGATTTAAATGAATGTTAGAACTTATTTTCTCTCCTCTTGATTTCTAACATCAAGATTATTTGAATGCTATTTGAATGCAAGTGTTTTATATTACATGGATGTATATAGTAGTATGAACAGTTTTAAAAAAAAAGGTTTATTTTAGTTTATATGATGCTGTTTTACCAAATGTGTAGTCTTGTCTTGCTAGATAATTGAATTGAAAACTGTTAACTTCAGTTAAATATAACTAGTATTAAATTGATAAGGTGGTAGCTGAGGTACTGCTGTTGGAGTTTATAACTCCAGGCTGGATGCAAGGTTTAATCCTTACATTATTTTCACTTGTTCATTGCTATTTGTATATAGTTTTGACATCCACAATATATTTTGTACATTCATTGTCACTACAAACAAAATTGAATCCTACGAAATCCCATAAGAGATTCAATAAATACAGCTATATTTAAAGGTACACCTAAAGGAGGAGATGTAACATTACTTATCTTGTTATTTGTTATTTTGATCATAAGATTCTTAAGTTTTAAAAATGCCAAATGACATCTTTAAAAGGAATTTCTTTAAACATTAATGGATTGAATAATCCATGTAAAGGCAAGCCTAATAAGATACATTACTTTACATAAGGCCAACTTAGTCCTACTAGAAGATACCCATCTCTTGAAAAAAGATATGGATAAACTGCTAAGAAACAAATATACAGTATTGGTTAGTTCAGAGCACACTCAGAAAAAAGAGGAGTGGCTATTTTATGGAATAAAAGTATGCCCATTCCTAAAACCATTAAGTCTTATCAGGATGACAAAGGAATGTTTTGTATGGTTACAATACAAATTAATGGGAAGACTTACACTTTAATTAATGTATATTGGATACCTGGAATTGGTATTAATACAGTGAAACATCATCTTGATAAGATCATATCATTCTCTATAGGAGATATTATTTTAGCTGGTGACTTTAATTGTATACTACATGAAAGTGATACTACCACTATAGGGAAAAGAAGAATTACATCTAATGCAAAACATTTAAATGATTTTGCTAATTCTTATCATTTGAATGATATTAATAATCAGATAGATTCAAAATCATTACAGATACAAAACTTATTCAAAAATAGATAGGGTCTTTATTTCTAACCAGATGGTAACAGATTTAATTAATTCCAAAATCATTTAATGTCCTATATCTGATCATAATTCAATTGTTTTTGAATTCATGATAAAAAATACTCATAATGTTCAGATCAAAAGGATACCAGCATACTTAACTCAACTAAAAGATTATAAAGAATATATACTTTCAGAAGTAAAACATTTTTTGGACATAAATAATACTCCTGAAGTCTCCATTGTTTATGTTTGGGATGCCTTAAAATCATATCTATATGGACAAAGTATCAGATGGTATAATAATAAAAGGAAATCTTGGGATAAGGAATTGTTAGATATTCAAAGTAAATTAGACTCTTATAAACATAATAATAAAGAAAATATTATGGACAAGAAAATTATTGAAGAAATAAACAAACTAAATGAGAAATACAAAGAAATTTTAACTCATAAAGTTAAAATAACTTTAGAAAAGTCTTATTCAATAAGCCCCAAATACTTACATAGACTTAAAAATAAAACAAAAGGTTGAATAAACAAAACCATATCAAAGAAATCTTTGAATGTTTCTAGTATACCAGAAATACTAGATGAATTAGAAATCACTTTCACAAAATTAACCATAATAATATTAACATGGAACCTAAAGATAAAATAAAGGAGTTTATAACCACAAATATGAATAAAAAATAAACAACAGATTAAACTATTGCACAAGAGTATTTCATATACAGAGGTTAATTTATTACACAAATAAATAAAAAAAAAAGCAACCGGGGTAATGATGTATTATATACCAGATATATAAAAATCCTTTCTAAAAATACATATTCATTAATACATATTTTTTTTTTGGCCCAAACTGAGTTAATAACCCCCCCCATCTTGGCAATATACATTTTTTACGCCAATTAAAAACCTATAAAGACCCAAACTAGATGTTTCTTCATATCGGCCCATCTCATTACTTAATGTTGATTATAAAATGTTTATGAGTATCTTTGCTGATAGATTGAAGACAATCATTCCGGTATTATAGATATAGATCAGACAGGCTTCATTGTAAATAGAAATACTTTTGATAATATAAGAAGAACTTTAACATTAATAGACTTTGCAAATAGGAAAGAAAGATTTAACACTTATTAGTCTTGATATAAGTTCAGCATTTGATTCAGTAAGTTGGGACTATCTGTTTACCTTAATGAAGTGCACAAACTTCTCAGATGCATTTGTAAATCTAATTGAACATTTTTATACAAAGACGTGGCTTATATTTAAGGTAGGAACATATGTTTCACAAAAAGGATGTCCACTTTCTCCACTATTATTCACTTTAGTAATGGGGGTTTTGAAATAGATGAAAATACAACTTCCTAAATTCAACTTTTTGCAGATGATGTTCTTACATCAGCAGGATCTAATTCTTCTATACAGTCTCTATTTGATAACATGATGAATTTTAAAAGTATTTCTGGTTTAATATTCAATGAAGAAAAACTAAAATACTACCTATATATTACGAAAAAATATTCTCATTAGTGATTTTACTAAATATGTACCCAATTCAGGACAGATAACATATTTAGGTATAATACTATCTAAAGATATTAAATCTATTATATATAATAATTATAATACCTGTTTTCTTAATATACAAAATCTTTTTAATACCTGGAATAATATGTTTTACTATGGAGACCAACAAAATAATTATCAAGAAACTGAACACACTAATGTTAAATTTCCTATGAGCACCTAATAGACCTAGGATTGCATTAAAGAACATACTAATAGCTGGTCCCAGACTTTAATTTATATACTATCTCTTCTATTGTAAAATTAATAGATCAGTCATATGTCACAAAATGGAAAGATTATTGGGAGCTAATTAGTATGCACTTCATGAAAATCTCCTTAACACATAAAAATATGATTGTAAATAACTCCATGTTATGGTTACTAAAGGAATTTAGTACTTCACCTATTACACCTAAACATATGGTTTGTTACCCATTAAATATTATTATTATTTATATTCATGCACCCTAAGTATAGGGAATGGAATTTTATTGTATTTCCTATAATTTATACTCAGGGTATGCTTTGTCATCTACTTCTGAAGGAACTCATTTAGCTATAGATAATGATCTAAAGTACTGGTATCAGTTGATATCTGATAATAAAGTTAAAAATCTAGATTTCTTAAAACAAGAATTTGATGTAAGAGAAACTTGCTGGTTAGAGGTTCAGACCTTTAGACATCATCTCATTAATAAAATAGATTTAATGTCTATAACTGTTAAAGAATCTATTCCAACACTGATTGATTACTTGATATTAAATTTACAACATAAAGTTTCTGATAAAGTGTAGATTCATACTGGAATTATTTCACTTCTATTAATGGGGACCCACCAAATCAACAAGATAAACAATATATTGAATCTGCTTACATAGATCTTTTTATACACCTTTGATGATGAATAAAATAAATAATAAAGATAATCTATGTAAGAGATGTAATGTAGAAATTAATGCTGACTGGGCTCATATGTTTTATGACTGTATAAAATTGAAAGAATACTGGAAGTCAATTAATGAATTTTGCAGGCTCTTTTTACAGATAATTTCATTATTTCTAAATCTCTTATATTATTCAACACACCTGTACCTCAAAGTGTTAAAAAAATAATAACTAGAAATTGGATTTCAGATACACCTCCTTCATTCAATGAATTTAAAAATGTTATGAATATAGTGTGCCATATGGAAATAAACACAATTAGGACTAGAACAAATAGAAAAACATCTAATTTAGTTTAATTAATTGATCTGATTGTATTGGATGTCTTTGTAAATACTTTAGTTGTTTTGTTGAATATTATAATAATACCTATGTTTAATTACTTGTATAAAATTGTTATGATATTTCTCTTATATGTTAAAACAATAAACCTGTTTTGAAAAAAAAAAAAAAAAAAGAAATGCAGACACACACACACACACACACACACTGAAGAGCCATAATGAGGCACATGCTCAAATCAGAAATATCATAGAGCATGAATTTGGGCTGCTGAAGTTGCATTTCCAGTGCCTAGGTACATTTGGGGGTCCCTGCAGTACAATCCACATACATGTTCTCAAACATTCACTGTATGTGCCATGTTACACAACATCATCCTTAGAAAATAGCTTCAGCAGGATAATCAAAGGGAAGGGGCACACATCCCACCACCAATTGCCACATCTCCACAGCCACACGCAGGTGAGGAGTCAGAGGGGAGCCAGCAGCTGCTGTGGGTGTAGGCAGATGTAGGCATGCTCAATATGCACATGCTTTGGCTAAGAGACAATGCATAGCACACTCACTCACCACCTAAGGGGCTAAAACCTTCTTTCTCCATAAAGTAATATCAATGCCGGGCAATGGTTCCATCCTTTAGCTATCCATGTAATGGCTGTGTACTGTTTGCATCAGACAGAGTCAGCCCTGAACTAAAACTGCTGCAACTGCTGGATTTACAAGGTAAGTGTTGAACCTGGAGTGTATTGTGTAATAATATGAATGACTGGCATATCCTTGCATGTATTACTTGATAGTATAAGCAATTAAAAGGTGAGTGATTTGTACAGAAATTACTTTAACATGTGACAGCAGAGACTTATGTGACTATATGTGTCCTGTATCAAGTAGTAGGCTTCAGGCATCAACGTTTCACACAGTTATACCTCTCAAAAGTACTGATGATCTCTGCAGGCCCTTGGTTTAACACCATACATTTGTACTGGGAAAGGAGAGAAGTTAGAAAGTTATTATACACATTTCAATTTCAGACTTCACAATCCTCACAAGAGCATTAACAATACTGATGAAAAAAAAGTTTGATGCTCTCAACTGTCTAACTTTCTAAGACCAATATAAGTCAAAGTTACAATTAACAATTCAACATCACAAATGCAGATACACTAAACACTAAATCACCAATTCACCCTGAGCATCAGACACAAAGATTATATATCCCTGAATCCAAAAGATAGAAAACAGAGAAGTGACGCAATTATCATCACTTGCACAGGGTGTTGTGTGGGGGACAGAAAGCCTATGATGACACAAAAGGTCAGTGAGTGTGTATGAGTAACAAAGAGAAGCTGGCAGATATTTAGATAAAGTAGCAAATGGCCAGTGAGACAAAATGAGTTTTAAACTTCATGGCTGAACCATGTAACTGCTGTGTGCATGTCTGTATGGGTTCTCCAGGTGAAATTGGTGTGTGAGTGTCTGCATGAACACAGCCAAGTTCTGTGCCAGCTCTATCTCTTGGCATGTTAGACAGGTGTGACCCATGCATGGTACAGGTGGTAGTTCATCATTGTCATACCCAACCATGAAAACTAGCTCTGCCAGTAGTTGCACTGGCATGTCCATGCCCACAGTCAGATGCACTGCTGGCACCTGAAAGTGACTGATGTCTGCTGGATAGTGTCCCCTCATGAGGATGTCTAGGACCATGACCCCATGGCCTGCAACATCCATCTATGGACAGCTCAACCACTGAAGGACCAGTGGAAGTACAGCCATTCTGGGAGTATGATCAGGCATAGACATGTTGGGTAACAGCAGATGATGTGGCTGACCTATGCCCATGAGGATGTTGTCCCCTCTCAGCAGATGTTCCATCACAGACACCACCCATTCCAACTTGTCATTCATCTGATCAACTGAATCGGCAACACAGTGGAGGCAGTCATGCATGTCAGCCTGTCCCACATCTACAGCCATAAGCATTTCACTGGAGTACCTATGGGAACATGCCTGTGACTCCATGATGGCTCTAAAAGTACTTTGAGAGGCATGGGAAGCGACACCTGGATCAAGTGGAGGATGGGCATCAGGGAAAATCTGAGCACCCCTGACAACCCTCCTGCATGGCAACATCCCCACACTTTGGCTACAGCCAGAGTCAACAGGCATTGAAGCTGCAGTAACCGCACTTCCCTGATCGATTGCCTCACCCACCACCTGTCCAGTAGGCCTACTGGCTTTGTCCAATGGAATTACAGGGGATGGCTGTATATTAACCTCAGTGTCAGATTCAACCTCTGCACCCCTGACTGTGTCTCTGTTTGACCACCATCATCATCAAAGTTTGATGATACTCTGACATCAGGTGGTAGATGTCCCGCACTTCTACTGTCAGAATCACCTGTGATAATAAGCAACAAACACAGAAAAATATTAATATCTACACTACTATAGAGAAATATATGCTAACAAACTAACAGTGGTGTCACTATTACAGACAGTACAGCAATACACACAAGAGTCCTGACACCATCACAAACTAAATATTTATTTGAACTGCTGATCAGTACTGACAGAAAAATGGTTGTCTCACCATGTGCAGATGACAGTATGCTCCTTATGCTGGATGGTCCTGGAAGAAGTTAAGCAAAAGGAAAGGGCAACATCATCACAATTAACAGTAACGCAGGGGGTGAAACATTTTGCCCTTTATATATTCATTAACTATACTTTCAACAAGAACTTAGATGACTAGTCTAACCTAAGCTCCATGTGTAATCAATCAAAATATATTGTTAACTGTAGTAATCTACAACCTCCCCAACCAATTTCTTGTTAAACATAACTACAGTATTGATGTAAATATTTTACTATCCAATAGTGTTTAACAATTAAGATACATAAGCCTAACTGGAAGCTCCTCCTGGGACATACTTACTGTCACTGAAACACTAGCACCAATTCCAAGGACATGCTGTTCTGCATTTTCCTGGGAGCTGTCTGGATCCGTGACAGTGGACAGGAACTCTCATTTGCTGTAAGTGGTGGCTCTGTAGAAGCCCCCCAAGCACCCATCCAATCACAGGCCACTGCAGCTGCTCTCCTTCATGCAGATGACATCATATCAGTGGACCTATGGGGCACCTAATCATATGTCCTGCTGTGACCAATTACTTCATACACATCTGCAACTCTCTGCTGCCAAACTTGCATTTTGCCTGACATATCTCCACATCCCCACTCAAGCAGAAAGGTACTGTGTCATCTAAAAGCTTCCATAATGACCTAATTCTCAGGATCACTGAACTGTGTTTTTTGGGAATTGAGGCACATGGGTGCCAAAGTCCTAGGTGTGCTAAAACACAACAGAAGGATAATACACATAAGTATCACATGACTAAAGAATCCCTATTCCCAGGTAAAACAGAAAAGGTAGCATTTCAGTAGTACCCACTGGAGAAACATAAAACAGTCTAGATATGTGAAATATGAACAGGAATTGTATCAGTGTAACATATTACATTCACACACAAAACAAGACTGGATGCAAAACAAGAGAGAGTAACAATAGCAACATATCCTTGTCTGTGCCAAAACAGAAATGCAGCTTTGCTCCCCATCCCCAAAAGAACAAGCAAATGAAACATTTTGCTAACAAACTATCAGTGAAATGCTAAAAGTGCTATCAAATGAACTGTCCCTGAAACATGAGTATAGAGTTTAATAGAACATTCCATTTTAAGCTATTGCCGATCATGTATACCTGTGAAATGCCCTAACAAACATGCCCATGCTATCAGTGCACTTCTAAGTAATGCATACAGATAGCAGTAGCATTTGCTGTTTAATATATATATATATATATATATATATATATATATATATATATATATATATATATATATATATATATATATATATATAGATATATAAATATGAAACTGATTTTTCTTAAATGACATGTCAGTACATGCAGTATATAGTTGAAAAATGCAACCATACCTTTTCAAGTTTGGCAATCTTATGTGCAGACATATCTCAAAGTAATGGCCTCTCTTGTGTTCTCCACATAAATAAGTCTCCTCACCTTCAACTTTCCTAGCTACATGGTTGCTTTTTTATGGTGTAGATTCAGGGCTACTAGCATGGTGAAGATGCACATGAGATGTGATTTCATTCAAATTACTGAATCCAAAATGCCTGGCTCTGTGTACAGATGTAAACATAGTGCAGGCACTCCCTCAGTGTTTGTTGTTAATGGATTGCAACTGTGAATGATTACTAGTAGGGATAAGTTAAACACAATAGCAATGCAGACTGCCTTACCTCCAGTGGATGTGTCAGGTTAGACTTACAATGTGTATAGAAGTAATTTTATCAAGGTTGGAAATGCAAATAAGCAGACAGTCCACATGTTCTGTTCAATAACATCCAACCTCTTCTTCTTTTTTTTTGACAATTGTATATTATTGCCATTTAATATCCTCACACATTTTAAGGGCAAGGATATAGAATGCCTTACAGACCATATGTCTCACATTACTGGTCAAATAAGAGTGAGCAACAAACACAGAGAGGTAAGACAGAACTGCATTTTTGCAAGCAATAGTCATAAATGATCATGTGATCACTTGGTGCACTACATCTGAAATTTATACATGTACAAATAACTGTTATGTGGTTTCTTACTACTGGGGATGATGTTATAGTTGGTTGTATGCAGAATGATTTCAGTTTCCTGTTGCAAAGCTGTTTGTGTGATAAAGAGGGATAAGGTACACTTACTGTGTTCTGAAGGTTCATTGGAGTGAGAGTTCAAATCCAGTCCTTTGTAGAAATATTTCATGTGTACTAATAAACATTTTGTAGTGTTTTTATCCCAGATTGCTTTTCTTCATTTCAAGTATGTTTCCCTTTTGGGGGTGGGGCTAGTGCTTGCATAGTGTGCAGCTTAACGCAAACAAGAGAAATGGAAAAAATGACTGTCAGGTTTGCTGTACTTATCTTGTTTGAGAGACTCTTAGCAGTGTGCAAACCCATACTAGTGACCCACACAGGAACCAGATAGAACACTTGCAGAACACCTGCAGACAGGGCATCTGTAAAAGTGCAAAGGTCAGAAAAATTCATTGTTGTAATTTTTGCTTTTCGTCATACTACACAATACCTGCAGTCATTAAACATCTGCAGACAGGAAGGAGACAACCAATAACTGAAAATGGTTGCATGCAATTAATTATGTTGAGCACCTTGCAAACACGATAAGCAGCATTGCACAGTGGTTAACATGGAGAACTTAAGAATCAGTAGGAATTTATGGAAATGTTACATCCGTAGTCCTGTGACAGCAGGTGTAAATGTAGGGCTGGAGTGCAGATGATCCTGGGTTCTATTACAGGGTGTGCAACATATTTTTACTGTTGTGACAATGAAGTTTATAGCAATAAACGTTCAAATAGAGAAGTGTTATTCTGACATTCTTGTGGCAACAGATGTAAGTGTAGGACTGCCATACACATGGTCCTGGGTTCTAATATAGGACATTCCAGACACTTTTACTGCTGTTCCATTTCCCATTATATTCACTCTCACTTATAACACTTTAGACAGTGGAGCTGATATGAATTATATATAGGAGGTATATGACACCCTTATTGTGTTTTCAGATGTATGACTGAGGGTATACTGTGTACTATATTCTAAGTATAATTCTGCTATTGGGACTGAGATTGCCTCACAATTAAATAAGACACATACATAACTCAATCTATATACAAGAACCTTGTCAGGTCACACACATTCACGTATAACACTTCAGACTGTCAACTGTATTCATGAACGATTCCTGACTATGTCCAAGCAGCACTCCTTCTGTGGCAAATAGGGAAAATTAATGCTGTGGTAGAAAATGTTTTGTCCCTTATAACTAGGTTTGAACCCCCCACACACATTTTAAAAATCAGTTTTATCACTGTATAAAGCCAAAAACAAATGTGCCCTCAGTGCATGTCTGCAAACTTAACTCACCTAACCATTAACTTGCAATTTTCAATATATATTTCCAAACTACATCAGCAGACAGTCCTCAAACTAAGGTCAAGTGTCAGATTAACTTTCATATTTCAAATATTTATTTCATCCCTGCTGGGCACTACTGCATTCTGCTAAACATTGTGCAAATGCAGTAGGCATCACTGTTCGAGTTTGCGCACTAACAGTAAATGCAATAACTGGAATTGGCAGGATGGCATTAATTTCCATTGCTCTAGGTTGGATGTTAGACATGGCTGGAGTTAGTGAGGAAGCTGCCCAGTTTAGAGCACAGATGTGGCATGTCAATTGAGTCCATGATATTTATAGAACTGTTGTGCCACAGACAAAGGCTTCTACAGGGGACTATTCTGGCTCCCAGTACAAGTCTGAGGCATGGACTATTTTGACTCAGGCTGCATCCAGTGTTACTGCCATCCCACACAATGGAGAACAGTGTAGACATCATTTTAATGACCTACACAGGTGCAAAAGGGATACCCTCAACCTTTGGTTGACTGAATCTGAGAGTGTGGACATCCCACAGCTGTGTAAGTATGATAATAAGAGAGTACTTGGAATACTTTGAAAGCTAAATATAGGCAAGACAGGGATGCATAATGCTCTTCTGTTCTTTTCTGTTTTATCCACATCTAATACCTACATAGAGTTCAATAGATGTGTTCATGCTGCTCAAATGGAGAGACTGAGGGAAGCAAGTGGTATGTATGGAGCACAAGAGAAGTATTATTGTAGCTTTAAATGTTAATGATAGATTTCTTTATATGCAGTTATAGAAAACTGAGCATGCATATCCTATGTGTATGCACACATTAGTCTGTAGCACACACAAACTTTAGGAGTCAAATATAAGACTGTAGTCAGAGTTCTGAGTTCAAATACCATGAGTCACAACTATACAGTACTGCATTTCTTTAATAATATTTACATTAAATTAGATTATATACAAGTGGCATGAATGCCCTACTGTTAAGTGTAATCTCTATAACTGGAACACACATGCATGCAATAGATGCACATTTCAAGGATTACTTTCAGCAATCCGTAGGTACAGTGTGCATTTGTTAGGACATATACTTAAATGTAATACTTCAGATAAAATAGTTGTATAATTATGTTAATGCATTGTATGTCACATAGGATGGTACTAATGTTATCTCTTTTTTTCTCATACCCCAACCCTTACTTCTCTTTTTTAGTTTCTATTATATGTCTTCAAAATGTCTCTATGTCATCCATGCATACCAAATCCCTAAATGCTACAGAGCACAGTGAGGTAGGCCTGCCCCATTAGATCACTCTATCCCCACTCCGCAGGCTCCAGCACTGTGGCCAGCATATCTGGGACCCAACCTGGTAGCACTGCCTCTGCTGCTCCTGTACTACCTGCACCCTAAGGTAGTACTACCCTTGCAGCTGGTGCAGTGGTACCCTCTGGGAGCAATGGCAGAGGTGGGAATTTCATCACCCACCAGGAGATGCTAGGGTTGGTCCATAGGCTCATGCACTGAACCACTGGTGTACACCTATGAAAGATGGAGAAGCTGCTCTCCATCATGGTACATAGGAGAAGACATCAAGCATTCCCACTGCCAGTGGAGTAAGGGGATAGCGATGACAGTCCAGTGGGTAAAGACTCAATTCTCACTGTCTCCATGTTTGATGGGCATTAGCCTGTGTTGTTCCCTCCCTCACCCCAATCATGGCATCCCCCAACCTTTTGTGTCCCTCACCATCCCTGTGTCTTGTCTTGTTTGTCCTGTTTGCATTTGCTTCCTCACCTACCCAACTTACCTGACCCAGAAATACCTTTGTGCCTTATCCAGCATTCCTTTCTTATTGAATTAAAAACAAAATGGTCACCTGTCCCACAAAAGAAAATATTGGCACATACATAGCTTACCATTTTGCACGTGTCTTCTTGACACACTTTATTTGGTCCAATTGGCTATACAACATGATTACATTGTTGTCACCACTCTTTCTGAAGGTGACAGACCAAATTCAGTTAGTATTCTGTACATCTTGTCAATTTTTACTGTTGAAGAAATGGATAGCTATGTCTCTTTCCTGCCTACCTCCTGCACATTCTGGTATTGCTTTCCATTTGATCTTCTGCTTGCTTGTTTCCCATTTTATCACTTTCCTATCTACCCCATTTTTATACCTATAATCTGGTCAAAAAATAAAAGCACACACATCTCATATAAGTACCAGAAAAAGCAATGGGTCCCTTCACTTTTGGTCTCTGTGTTTGTACAGAGTTTGGCATCATGCACCAATGCCAAGAGGCAGTGAGTGGCTTTACAATGCTGCAGTTATGTCTGTGCAATGTCGCATTTACACCTGCTGCCACAGAGTCACCTAAGGAGCAGTTGTGTTTCATAGATTAAATATTAACTCTCAGTCTTTAAGCAATGCAGTTTGTGATTACACACTGCTTAACTACACACAAACAGGGAAAGTAATGGAAATGAGTATCTTGCATGTGCAAACACTTTACCAACCATCACTCAAACCCGTTGCTCACCACTGCACTATGCAAAGTAAATATTAGCATGTACTAGAGCTGTTTACTATCCATTTACTCTTTATTCGATTAAACTGCATGTAGAAACATAACAAACTGAAGGCCCTATCTAACAATATGTCACATATTTACAATGCAGCCATGTGTTGCCTCCTCCCATGTACTGCAACCCTGGTGTCTCAGTACTTCTTACATGTATGTCAACTACACTACATACATTAATGTTAAATGTTATGCGATATGCAATGCACACCAATCTGATAACATGCAGAACTAGAACTGTCTTCACAGTTGAATATGCCTACACATCCATCAACTGACCGTGGGAATTTTTAACCCATAAGCCTAACCAGCCTTGCTGCAAGGCTATTGGAAGAATCATCATGGACCTTCTCCACAGGGACATAAGTGACCTTTAACACTCTTGAACTGACCCATTTTGATTTTGTCAAGTGTAGATCTTGCTTATTTAACCTAGTGGACTTCTTTGATAATGTCCCCAAAACCCTGGATGAGGGAAAACAGGACATGCCACCTACAGTAATTTAGCCAAGGTCTTTGGCACAGTCCTCCATTCAGGTATCATAGAAAAAATATTCCATCCGGGGATTAACCCATACATTACTAGATGGTTAGCCAACTGGCTCACCAACAAAATGCACACTGTCAAGGTTGAGGAGTCCACCCCCACTAGTATACCAGTTACCAGTGGAGTACCACAAGGATCTGTCCTGAGTCCTTTGCTGTTTGAAAACAATTTCTATGAAGTCCAGGCAAAGATAGGTGCCCTGTGGCTTACTAAGTTTGCAAATGACTGTCACCTGGGCACAATTATATAAAGTTCCCCAATGATGTTAACAGGTTACAGAAAGGGCTGACTCAGACAAATGACTGATGCCAAACTCACGGACTAAAACTTAATGCAAAAAATGCCTTATTGTCCCTTTAAGCAAAGAAGTACCCTTGCTAATTATGATATACATAGCACCTCTCTAAGCTCAAACGCAGTGATGCAAGACTTGGGGACACAGGTTGATAGCAATCGAAACTTCGATCACTGTGTGTCCATAGTGGTAAGACATGCATTCCACATTGTGCACCTCATAAATAACAGCATTGCATCCAAGACCGGGAAGGTCATAGCTCCACTGTACTCAACCCTTACCAGACCACTAACTGAATACAGTGCTCCCTTCTATAAGTACCTCACCAGACACTTGCAGCAACTAGAGAAACCACAGAGGTTTCTGACCAGAAGAATCCAGGGACTCCAGAACATGACAGACATGGAAAGACTGAGCCCTGTCACTGTACCCAGTATCATACAGGCTGCTGAGAGGTGACCTGTGCCTGGCCTACAGAGCAATCTCAGACCCTGCCTTACTGGAAATGCTGGACATCCACAAATTAAATGGGAAAAGAATAATTAGCTCCAGGGACCTTAACTTAGCCTGTGACATAAACAAAACATGCTGGAGATAGATCTATCTCCCAGTGATTGCTGCTCCTCTGGAATAAGCTCCAACAGCATGTGAAGCAGTGCTCCTCAATGATGGTATTCAACATTGACAACTGGATGGGTGATCGTAAATTCACCCCAGGGTTGGTGCCTATTGTATGTCCCTCATGGAGAGGGGGAGTCAGTGCTGATCACAAAATCACTCTGCTAACAGAGACCATCTATCTATACTCAATAAGGGTAGTTGTTTTTTACATGGCTAGGCTTGTAAAGGCCCTAGGACCATTAGCCTAGTAACCTCCTATGAACCTATGAAGTATTGAAACTAGGCAGGCCTTCCAATTTCTTCTTTCCTACATCCAGTGTTCATGTCTTCCATTATAAGTTGCCCTGCAGCCTTGTAAAAGTCAAACTTTTGCTATGGTGCTTGTGTAAAGAACTGAGCTCTGTAGTCCATGTATTTAGATAGGTAGGGGTTCTGTTCTTACTGCAGTCTGTGTGCATGTGTGTGAGTGTGTGTGTGTGTGTGTGTGTGTGTGTGTGTGTGTGTGTGTGTGTGTGTGTGTGTGTGTGTGTGTGTGTGTTAAAACAGGGTAAGTATCCTGATTGTGAATGAGACAGGGTCACTGCCTGTGAGATTGTGTGTGAGTGGCAGAGTGTTAGTGTCTATGAGTTTTTTGCATGAGAGAAAAGTATGTCTATCTGTGATGGAGTGCTAGTATGTCTGTATATGTATATGTATATGTCAGTATCTGTGTGAGTGTGTTTGTCTGTCTGCGTTTGTTTGTGGGGGAGCACAAAATTTAGGGTAATGCAGGGAAAAGTACAACAGCGCCTTCGTGCATACACCAGTCTACAATTCTTATATTGGCCCACTGTGTGCATTTGCAGTATTCAGCTTTATGAATCTTGATCCTGCCAAGCCAGAAGACTATATATATATATATATATATATATATATATATATATATATATATATATATATATATATATATATATATATGTGTGTGTGTGTGTGTGTGTGTGTATTATATACACACACATATATTTGCCATTTGTTAACTGGGTCAGATGCCCTTTTTCAGCAGAGACCCAAGGAGAAAAGCTCCATTACAGCAAAGAATTTTTACAATCAATAAAGTATTTACACATACAGTCACTACAGCAGTTAAACATACAATCAAGTGGAGGTACATTCAGAAAAAATAGTTTACATTGTTTTCAATGTATGAAGAGGGGAAAATTAAACATAGAAATTTACTATTGTGTGCCTTTCAAGCACTAGATGAACTGAAAACCAATATAATGGAAAAGGAAATTACTAACCTATGTGTAAATGTAGAGAGGTGTATACGTGTCAGAGAGAGTGATCCAGACACAAAGTGGAAGGAAAAGGAGGGGTATAGAATGAAAGAGGAGGAAAAGATTGGAGGCAGAAGTAAAGAGTGAAGATTTGAGTATAGTGGATGGGAATGGTCAACAGGGCAGAAGGGTTAAAAAGTACAGATAGGAATAGGTGTCAGTGAGAAATAGTTGCAGAAAGATGGGGGAAAAGGCAAACTAGGCAGAGATTGAGAAAGGGGGACAGAGTAGGTTGGGTTCAAGTAGGGTCTTTACAGGTGCAGTTGCAGGAGTTAAGCAGATATAGTTAGATGGGTTTTGGATAGTTCTGATATGGAGAGAGAGATGGTTCCAAGAGGAGCTAACTGAGTGGCTATACAGCATTTTTCCTATATCTTTATTAGGTTTGGTGATTTGAAGGATGTGCTGGTCGAAGCAATGAAATTCCTAATTAGGGACATAAGGTGAGATGATGGTTGCTAAAGATGGACAGGCTGTGGATTGATAGAGGATAGTATATGTCAGAAGGAGTTGAGGTAGAATGAGTTGATTATGGAGTTCTAACCAGTGGAGTTTTTGTAACGAGAGACAGTGATGTGAGCGATAGGGAATGTCAGTGGCAAATCTAGCAATTTTGTTGTAGGTAAGCTCAAGTTTAGTTGACAAGTTTTTTTGGAGATTAGTGAAGACTGGGGTGGCATATAGTAGAGTAGACAGTAGGTAGGCTTAAGCTAGGGCCAATTTAGATTCTTGTGTTAAGAATTTTTTATTTTTGTATAGTAATCTTAGTTTTTGGTGTGTCTTCTTGATGCAGTTATAGATGTGGATGCCGAATTTAAGTTTGCCATCTATAAAAACACCAAGAAGTTTTGTGTAAGATTTTACCTTAATAAGAGTGTTGTTTAGAGAAGAAATTGAGAAGGAGTTTTAGAGGTATTGGAGAAACTTGGGGAGGAAGAGAAGTAGTTTAGTTTTGTTGGGGTTAAGTAGCAGTTGGTTAGTAGTGACCCATCTTTCAACTGACTGGAGGGTGTCTTGAGTGAGGGTGAGTAGGTGGAGTAGATTGTCAGAGGTTGTGATGATGGTAGAGTCGTTGGCATATTGTATGATTGTGGAGAGGGGACATGATTGATAGAGATTATTAGCAAAGATGTTAAATAATAGTGGGCCAAGGATGGAGCCTTGGGGCACTCCAGTTTGAATGGGGAGAAAAGGTGAGGTTGCAGAGAGCCATTTGACTGATTGAGCTCTATGGATAGGTATGAAGAGAACCAGGATAGAGTAGAGGTAGAGGGATTAAAGTGGGAGAGCTTGGAGAGAAGTAGTGTGTGAGACACATTGTCAAATGCTTCAGAAAGGTCAAGGAAGAGGCATGACACTAATTTGTTATTGTTAAGAGATGTAGCGATAGAGTTGGTGAAGGATAGAAGTGCTGAAGTTGTGCTATGATGTGGTTGGAAACCGTGTTGTGTTGGACTCAAGAGATTTTCCTGAATGAGATATGAGATGAGCTGCTTGTCTACACACTTTTCCAGAATATTTGACAGAGGGGATGTAATAGGCCCGAAATTGGAGGGGTCAGTGGAGTTACTTCCTTTATGTAATGGTATAGCTTTAGTATCATCTCAGTTCAGATTTGCTGTCTCTGGGCATGTTTGTTTTTGCAGTGGTTGTTCTGAGCACATGACCATGTCATCTTGAATTAGCAGAAGACTTTCTTTACCTTTGTGGCAGGATTGTGTTGATTGGTTGCAGGCTGGTGGAGGTTGGATGGTCTAGGGCTTGGAGTAAGCATCATTGGTTCTTTTGAGCTTTTTTAAAAAAGTTGCTTAAGGTTGTATCTTCTGGTATTTAAGCCATAACTTTGAGAGGATTTCTGTCTATACACACTGAGCTGACTGGAGGAGGGGCATTGACTACAACTCTGATCATAGATATATAACAATAAGTTTTCTGTTTTTTTTTTTTTTTTTTTTTGCTTATTTTTACTAGTTATTGCTTCTAGCAATTTATATATAGCACTTTTTATTGTCTGCTGCATACTTTTTACTGTATTTTATTGCTCTTCACTAATTTGCACAGTTAAACTAAAACTGTCTGCCTTACAGGGCCTGATAAATAAGGTTTTTACTGTATCACTTTTTGTAAAGCTTTTTAGCTAGTTTCACTGTGTGAAAGGTATTAACGGAAATTTTCTCTACTTGTTAAGCACCTATTTGTTTATTCTAATTTCCTGCTAAGGAGTGTATCATATAACTGATTTGTTTGCAGTTAAAAGCATTCTGTAGAGTCTCCTTGCTTCTTTATCTGTTTAAAACTTTAATTTTGTGGCTCACTGCTGTTTTTCTGCTGTGATAAGCATTTCTGTAGTGTTTACTGTCTAGATGAGTGTAGGCTAGTAGCTTTAGTATTGTTCTCCACCTTTCCATCCTGTTGGTGTCTTGCTGTCATACTTGGTGACTTTGCAGTTGCCCACTCCTATTGTAAATTTGATCTTTGACACTCTTCCCAGTCTACTGTCATTAGCTCATTCTACCTAATACAGAGAGAACATTTAAGAAGGCCAACCCACTTAGTTTCCTAACCTTCAATTATCATCTGCTTCTCCTCTCTCCCTTTCCTTTACAAAAAAAAAACTTTGCTAGACTCTCCCTGTGTTCTGCTTAACTGTAACAAAAAATGTATTTTTGTTTCCTGCCTTTCCTGTAACTAGTCTAGTCCAGATACAGATTTGCTATATTCAAGACTGTTTCTAAGCTTCTGAGCCCCCAAGCCTGTCTGTGCTGGAGGGAAGCCTGATAGCTTATCAGTGGGAGTGGTAGGCACTAAGTAACATATCTACCACATAAGGAGTGGTTTCTGGCCCATAAATTGTAGTTATTGGCCATTTGGGCAGTTTTTCCATCTCTCTCAACTTCCTGATTTAAAAGCCCACATTTCCACTTGTCCCCCCCCCCTTCCTGTAACTAGTCTAGTCCAGATACAGATTTGTTGTATCCAGGACTGTTTGTATGCTCCTGAGGCCTCCAAGCCTTTCTGTGTTGGAGGGAAGCCTTCTAGCTTATCAGTGGGAGAGGTACGCACTAGATAGTCTATCTACCACATAAGGAGTGGTTCTGGCCCAGAAATTTTAGTTATTGGTCATTTGGGCAGTTCCATCTCCCTCAACTTTCTGATTTAAAAGCCTGCATTTACACTTGTTTCTTTCCTGTAACTAGTCTAGTTTAGATACAGATTCTTAGTTTTAGCACTTGAATTTGCTTATTCATGCTCAGCACATATTCAGAACTTGTTGTAAGCACTAAATAAGCTACAAATTACTACAGCACTCAATGTTCATCATAAACTAGAGGAAAACAGTTTTTGTACTTGTTTTCTTCACTTGCTTAGAGAAAAACAGCTCTTGTACTCACTTTCCTCACTTGTCTAGAGGAAAATAGTTTTAATTCAGGCATGTCCAAGTGTCAGCTCCTAGTGTTCTCTCTTGCCTATCCGATGAATCTGGGCATCTTGGGGCAATGTAGCAATTGCCTCATGTACACAGACAATCCTCTCCTCCTATCACCCAACACTACAACATGTGAGAGATGCACTTATCAAGCCAAACTGGAGGTAAAGCTCTCTCCAACCAAGACTGAACTTGACAGTCAAGAGGAGAAGGTAAACACTTGCACCACTCCTAACTCGTCACATAGTCCCACTAAACATACACCACCAAAATCCACACATATAGAAACACAAAAACATTTGCAGAGTCTCTCAATAATAATCTGCTCAAGCAACAGAGACCTTCAAAGCAGAAATGCAAACAACTTCTACCCCCCAACACAGCCCAAATGACATATAGCCCACAGAGTCAGTGTGCCACTCAACCACAACCCATAAGGCAAAACAATGTACCCAACACACTAGTCATAGATGACTCTATAGTCAGGCACACTGATGTACCACTCACCAGGCTAAACAAGGAGAAGGTTGCTGTCAGCTGCCTGTCGGGTGCCAGGATCCACCACATAACCCACACACTCAGGTCACTCCACAACAAGAACAAATATGACTCTATCATTGTCCATGTTGGTGTGAATGACCTGAGATGTACCTCCCTGGACTACATGAAAAGAGACATGGAAGAGCTCTCTAATCATGTAGCCCAGGTAGGTATGACCCTAGCCCTGAGTAGCATCCTGACATCTCTCAGATTGATACCGTAGTACAAGGACAAAATGATTGACTTCAACAATTGGCTAAGCTTCTAGTGTCATTCTAAGGGGATCCAGTATCTGCCTGGGACAATATAGTCAACAGACCATGATGCTTTGCAAGAGATGACCTGCACCTGTCACCCCTGGGATTCTGGATACTGGCTAAGGCTCTTGCCCCCATAGTGCCTTTTTTAGAAAAGGTTCAAATGACAAATTTACCACCATAACAGAAACAGGCAAGCAAAAACTGAGGGCAATGCTACTCAGTGCTAGAAGTCTAAATCTCAAAATGCACTCCCTCGAGGTGCTCCTTAAAATGGAAAACATTGATATCTGTGCAGTGACTGAAACCTTGTTCAAGGCTGCAGAGACACCCCTGTATTACCAGGCTATAACTCATACCATACTTTTCGGCCACCTAACCTGGACCGGAACACCAAAGGTGGAGGTGTGTCCATATTCATTAAGGATATCCACACCTCCAGGCTAGTTGCTCAGCATAGTGCATCCGAGGTTATCCAAGTGCAACTAACTCTGGGCAAAACTGCAATCCAAATTGTAGCTTGCTACAGATCCCCCACCATGCCCCAGGATTCCCACTCCTCTTTTCTTGATATACTGGAAAATATTAGGGTTCAACCAAATACCCTAATAATGGGCAACTTCAGCAACCCCACCATTAACTGGGAAAACTACTCATGCACTAACTCCTTTGCTCAAAGCTTTCTGGAATTCATAAATTCCAATGCCCTGGATCAACTTATCCACACCCCCACCATGGGCAACAATATCCTAGACCTAGTCATTACCAACATGAGTGACCAGTGTTCCACACCTGAAGTCAACTCCTCGTTGGTCAGATCCAACCATAAACTAATCACCCTAGATATCCACATCTCACCTCCACCTTCCATTAACTAAACCATGGTAACAAATTTCTCCAAAGCCAACTTCATGCTTCTTAACACAGAAGTGGCAAACTTCATGATACCCATGCAGATGGACAATACAGTTACGACTGCTGAATCTTACACAAATGCACCCTATAAGCACTTAAATGAGTGCATGGATCGTGCTATCCCAAACAGAACCAAGATGCTGTCCTCCAAAAAAAGGAAGCCAATCTGATGGTCCCGTGCCATAAACAAACTCTACAACAGAAGGAAAAAACTGTTGCAAAAGAGAATAAAATCCCATGAGTGGAGGAGCTCCCTGGTCAGCCTGTGTAAGACACTGAGATCCCTTATAAGATC
This sequence comes from Protopterus annectens, assembly GCF_019279795.1. NCBI lineage: Eukaryota > Metazoa > Chordata > Ceratodontiformes > Protopteridae > Protopterus > Protopterus annectens. Next base: position 595,312,561 of record NC_056734.1, on the reverse strand, counting down.
CTCCAAAGCTAGCTACAGAAACAAAATCACAACTGATTCTAGGGACAACCACAAAGCCTTCTATAGCTATGTCAAGAATCTCAGGGGCAACACCCAGATCTGCTCTGAGTTACAGCACAATGTCATGATAATTACAGAACCAACTGATATTGCCAACATCCTGGCAGATAGATTCAGTGCTAACTTTACCCCCCTCTTACCCCCTAAAGGGTCTATATCTATACAGGAAGAATGCAGAGTCCCTGTAATCACAACTATGCAGGTAAAGCCTGCACTCTCTAAAGCCAAAACACAGCATCCATGGGACCAGACAACATCCCAGGCTGCATTTTACATGAACGTCAGAGCTAACTGGCTCCCCACCTAAGCACCATGTTCAATCATAGCCTCACGTCAGGCTTTGTGCCCACTAAATGGCACACAGCAACAGTTATCCCACTCCACAAAGGGGGAGCCACCACTGTTCCAAGGAACTATCCCCCTATTAGCCTGATGAGCCTGGTCTGTAAGGCCATAGAACGTATCATCATGGAACTCATGAACAAAGACACTGGTAATCTCCAAACTGTGGACCCCACCCAGTTCAGGTTTGTGAAAAGCAGATCATGCCTCCGGAACCTGATTGACTTCTTTGAGGCAGTCACCAAAGCTGTAGATGAGGGTAAGTTGGTTCACACAGCCTATCTTGACCTCGCCAAGGCCTTTGACACCATCTCCCATTCTGGAATTATAACTAAACTCACTAAACTTGGTATAAATCCCTATGTCATAAGATGGGTTGCCAACTGGCTCATTGACAGTACCCACACTGTAAAAGTTTCAGACTCCAAATCTGACTCCAAACCAGTGACAAGTGGAGTACCAGAGGGTTCAGTCTGGGACCTCTCCTGTTTGGTATCTACTTCTCTGAAGTACAGGCTAACACAGAATGCCTTTGGCTAACAAATTTCACAGATGACTGCAAACTAGGAGCCATAGTTGGGTCCCCAAATGATGTGGACATCCTACAGAAGGGCCTCACTGAGACAGATGCATGGTGTCAGAGCCATGGCCTCAAGCTCAATGCCAAAAAGTGCATTGTCATCCCCTCTGGAAAAACTCTGTACCCATGAACTACCACATAGGTGGCAGTCTACTTAATGCCGAATGTGTGATGAGAGACCTTGGGACCCAGGTGGACAGCAGTCTCTCCTTCGATAATCACATCACCACAGTAGTCAGGAAATCTTTCTGCATGGCACACCTCATCGCAAAAGTGTTCTCATCCAGGAAAAAAGAGGTCATTGTTCCTCTCTACCCGACACTCATTAGATCCATTATAGAGTACAATGCCCCTTTTGGAATGTACCTCACAAGACATCTGCAATAACTGGAAAGGCCACAGAAGTACCTTACAGGATTACTGGCCTCAAACAGATGCCCTACACTGATCATCTCAAAAAACTCCAGCTTTACTCCGTAGCATACTGAGGTGATCTCTGCCTAATATATAAAGCTATGTTAAACCCAGAGCTGCTGGACATGCTACACCTAAAGAAATCCCAATCCCTCCAAGCTACATGCTCTAGGGACCTAAACCTTATCACTACAATAAACAGGATAAGCTGGAGGAATAGATTCCTGTCCCAGAGCCTTCCCATAATCTGGAACAAACTGCCCATCTATGTCAAGCAAAGTTCCTCATTAGCACTCTTCAAGAAAAATCTTGATAAGTGGATAGGAAATAGGAAATACACCCCGGGGATCACTTCTGTGCCTCTGCTTAACAGGGGCACAGGAAAATAACTTTCTTGGGTGACGTAAGCCAGGGAACCTTGTTGGCTAGGCCTACTTAGGCCCTTGGGCCGATAGCCTAGTACCTACCTATGAACCTATGAACCTATAATAATAAAAATAACAATAACAATAACCATCATCATCGATGACAGATGGAAATGGAACCAATGACCTAGAGAATGACTTGCCAAGTAACTCCAAGGAACTAAAGTGATGGGAAAGTAATAACAAAAGTAATTGATACTACTACTACTATTAATAACAGCAGTAATAACAATGATGATAATGTTAATAATAATAATAATAATAATAATAATAATAATAACAATAACCATCATCATCATTAACAACAACAGATGGAATGGAAGAAATGACCTAGAGAACAACTCAGCAACACTCACCACTATTATGACTCCAAAATATTTATTTTAATGTGTTTTATTTAAGTAAATAGCCACTGAATCACTGGCTCAGAAATTATGCCATGAAAAAAACCCACTAAAGGATAAAGCCAATTAAACTAGCAGAAGACAGCCTTCTATGTGAATGCAATAATGAAAAACATTACCATATTTTCAGTCTTAAAAGTTAACTAATCAAGCTCACACAAACACCAGTAGGCCTTTTTGTTCTACTTACTTTATTATGCATTATTCCATTAATAACAGAAAAAAACTCTCACTCACATGTCTTGGTACCAGGATCCACCCAGGCTGGAATACAGTCACTATGAGTAACTTCAAATAATAAAAAAGCATGTCCAAGAATCAATGCAATTGTGAAAAGACATATTCATGACATTTGAACATCCTTTTTAAACTATTTACCCCTTAGTCAACAAATAAAATGTTTTCAACAATACATTTATTGAACAGATGTATGTAACCTTCTTTATGTGCCACAAACAAACAAAATACATTTCAAACATCATACAAGAGTTGATAAGAAAGGTGTTATTGGCCTTTTGTTATCCCAAAGTAGCCTTTATGAAAACTATCTAGCATTGTCTATAGTTACCATATACTACTACATCAAAAATCAGCATAAAAGATGGAAGAAATATTTAATAGTTTTTTTTTTTTCATTTTTATATTTTATTAAGATTTATGTGACCTAACTCTATATTCTGTTTTAACATTTGTTAATTTTGTAGATGTAGTCCAGGTTAATTTAGTTTTGATAAAATAGTATGATCAATATATTAACTGTTATTCACATCACTATTTGAAAGCTCTTAATTTAATGATCACTTTAATGAGATATTGATAATGGCATTGTACTTTGTCCAGAAATCAAATAAATTGTTTGAAAAAAAAGAAAGAAATATCAAGTTGGCCACTTTGTACATGAGACAGTTAGAAATTCATAATCAGCAAATTGTATTGGAATCAACAATACTTGTATCAATATCTTGCATTAGTTTTTTTACAAACTACAGATTATTGAAAGTCAACATCTCTATATGTAGGTGCAGTTATCAACCTAAATACATTTTCTGACCTATTCCTAATCTAAACAACCATTTCTTCCATATTATTTTATTAGGACTAGTGAGTTCCTAATGCCTTCAATAAATATTTTTCTTAGTTCCATCAGTCAAATAGCATTTTCCTTGGGATAGCTTTGTCATATGCAATATACTGTTAATTGGACTGACTTAAAATAATATATAATATTGTACTAAGTAGTTATATTTATTGCAGATTGAGATAATAAAATCAGCATACATCATGACTAAGAAGTAAAAACTATGGCTGTAACTCTGGCCCACAGGATGATTTAGTAGGCCACTTATTGAATGATTTCAACTCATAAAATGCCAAAGCCAATAAAATAAATCAATTTAAATATCCTAGTAAAAGCACACATTATAAATATCAATCTGTGAAATGCAAATGTAAATGTTGTTGTGGCTATCAAGTAGAAAAGAAGTAATGAAAACCAACTTTATGCACAAACATAAACATACAGTAGCCATGCTAACACTGTAAGCAGTGCAAATATTAAAAGAAACATAAGAAAAACAAGCTTAATGCACTGGTGACCTAATTTCAGTTTATTTTTTACTGATAAACACGGATCTACTACCTGAAACTGCCACTGTAGCCCATTTCTGTCTAACAAATTCTTAGAAGTTGCATCTGCTCATATCAGCTGAAAAATAAATAAATACATATATACATACATAAATTCATAACTAAAAAAACTCCTAAAATAGGACATTCAGTAGAAAGTTTAAACAGTATTGTCATTCCCTGTTTAGTTCTAATAGCATAGGTGAACTTTAGCACTGACTTTAAGACATCCTAGTACTGTAAAACTCCTCACTGCTGTTACATTTGGTTATGTACACAACACCAGAAGAGCAGCAGTGTAGTGTTATTCTACTTTGAAGTCTAGTCTAAATGGGATAGAACTAAATGTGGGCCAGCATTAATAATCCAGCATTGGGAGCAAAACCTGCTACACAGTGCACCAGGACATTGGATAAGGTAGCCACTATTGTGGAGTAATCATTTCCTAATGAAACTCCTGTTTTTGTATGTTATGAAAGGCACATTGCCATGTAAAGAGATCAGCATTAACTTTAAAGACCTTCCAGTTGCCTTTGATAACATTATTGAAACTATTACTGTTAACATCCTGGGGTAAGGCAAAAGCATATCTAAAGAGAGTGGATTCTCCCATTTTTTGATATTTGAAATGTGTCCATCTGTTATGTACAAATTTAGGAGATGTTTATTAGATCTGTTAGTACTTACATCAATAACATATTGTTCATTATAATTTAAAGTGTAATATCCTTCTAGGAAGAATTTCTTTAACACAGCTAAGTATTCTGCAGACTTGATTTCATTAAACATCAGTCCGAATATTCTAATCACTTGACCTTTTATTACATGCTCCTTTACAAATGTGAGTGGACCCTGTAGGTGTATTAATAAACAGGTTGTAAATGTGGATTTATTAAATAAAAACAGCTGATCAGAATATAGTGGTGTTATTATAACATATATATATATATATATATATATATATATATATATATATATATATATATATATCTCAATATCTAAATGTTGTGCATTGAAATTAGATGTATGTGTTGTAAAAGAAAGAAATCAGTTGTATTAATGTAATCCAGAAATTCCAACCATGTACTAAGTGAACTTCTCCAATCTAAGAAATCATCAGTGAAGACATGTAGCCATGGTGGGGTAAAGGGGAGCAGCCTCCCATGCTCAAAACGTTAGGGTACTCAGTTGGCATTTGCTGATGGGGCTTTATTATAGTACCAGCATTCAGAAATAAATGAATGCTGATACTGTAATTAGTCGCTGCTGTATGGAAATTATTTCACATCACCCCCCCACCCACAAAGGAGGAAACTCCACTGAACAATCCAGTTTCTGTCCCATATCCATTTTATTACCTATATCCAAAATTCTTGAAAGATGTAGCCACTAACAGTTAATGCAATATTTATTGCAAAATAATCTACTTATTCAAACTCAACATGGCTTCTAGCCTGGTCATAGCACATCTATGGCTTTAATATCCTTTACAGACACCATGGATGGGCCAGAGAGGCAGGACGCTATGTATTTGCAGTATTCTTTGACCTCTCTTAAGCCTTTGACATTTTTTACCCCTTAATCCTTAACACACTGTCTAACCTAGGTTTCTCCCATATCACAGTACAGTGGTTTCAAAGTTACCTCCAAGATCGAAAAAAATCTGTAAATTGGTCACACAAATGTTCACCCTTTCTCCATAGCCCAGCAGGAGTCCCTCAAGGCTCCATCCTAGGCCCCCTACTGTTTAATATATTCATAAACAATTGACATATTCTCCCTCCCCTGGAACCCTTATACAATATGCTGATGATTCCATCATTATCTGTACCTCTTGCACACTTCCTCAATTATCTCCAACACACAAAAGTATTCCACTGCAGTTGAATCCTGGCTCACAAATGCTCATCTTTTTCTTAATCCCAAGTAAACTAAACTCATACTGTTTCACTCTAGAACACCACCCTTGTCTCTGATCAACTTACATTTTACTAAAGTGATAATATTATCATTGAAATAGTACATGAAACAAAACTATTAGGGGTCTTTATCAACAATAAATTTACCTTCGATCTCCACATCAAAGAAAACATAAAACAAAAACTCACCAGAAATTAGGACTTCTATACAGAAATAGGCACTTCCTAAGCACTGCAGCCAAAGTTATCCTGGCTGAACCATTCCTGCTTCCCTCCCTATTCTATGGCGCTACTATTCTAACCAATCTACAAACCTCTACTAAGTCCAAAATAGAACAGTGCTATATTAAAGTTACAAAGTATGCCACAAACTCCCAATACCACACACATCACTGTAAGCCACTACGTGAACTAAACTGGTTTGACCTCCCCAACCAACTTGCATATATCCAGCTATCTACTATACAGAACTTAATTTACAAGCCCACTGCCTGCCCTGCACTAGACATGTTAGTCAAATCATAGATATCATCAGATCCCCAAGATCAGAGGACAAAAACATGCTAGCAATCTGTAAAGTCAAAAGACTAGGCCAGTGCCTATACTCCTACTCTGTCTCAAAATTATGGAATTCTCTCCCCCTAGCTATTAGATCTATCCCAGGCTTAGCAGTCTTCAAAGCATCATTAAAAGAATATCTAAATAACACATGGTTCTCCACCTGGACAACTCCAAGTTAATCCCTCCTCTACCTCAGCTACCAGTCTAGCCCCATCCCTCCTCTCTTTGTCTCCCTTTAAACTTCCACTAAGTCTGTCAAGCCTCATCCCTTTTCTCTTTTTGTCACCTTAAATTCTCACTCAATCTGTACTATCTTTCTATCTCTTTTAACTCCCACTCAGTCTGCACTTTTAAACTCAAATGCAGTTATTTTCCTTATTTAAACCTATGTGAAGTTTTCATGTAGGATTTAGAGTGACATTATCACATTTCCAATATAACATGTTGTTTACTACAGCATATGAGAATCTTATTGTAACTCCCATCCACTCTGTGCTTTTAACCTGTAAATTTACCTGTTTAATTTGAACTATTAAGAAGTTTATTGTTTTATAATTGAGTGCCATGATGACATGCCCCAAGTTATATAGTCTGTTGATTTTTCATAATCTTACAAGAAAATGACTGTTAATGTCATGAGTATGTTGTAATGTCTTAAATTTCTGTATGTGGAGTATGTTTTGCAATATTTAAAAAGTCTGTATGTGGTGCTTTTTTCCCCACGCCTCCACTGAAAATGGGTTCTGTTGACCCAGTCGAACTATCCTGGTAAACAAATGTCAAATAAATAATAAGTGCTGGCAGTGAAGCACTTTGTAGGTAGTATTGTAACTGTAACAAACCTCCTGCTACAACATCTAGTTGCATTCGTAGAAAGTGGTTTGCTACAGTTTAAAACAGAATATCTTGTTTTTTGATTTTTGCTGAAGATCAAGAGGATGGATCTAACTCCTCAACCCAATCCTGTCTACATCACAGCACAGTCGGTTAGAATATTTGTATGGAATACAAACACAAAATGAATGGAAAGCAGCAATAATCCAAACTCTTAAAATGTATTTGTTAGCACTTTCATTCACTTAACATAAGTAGAACTTCTTCAAACCCTACTTATTATGTTAAGTGAATGAAAGCACTAACCAATAAATTTTAAGAGTTTGGATTATTGCTGCTGTCCATTCATTTTGTGTTTTTATTGTAGCTGAGTTTAAGGCCGTGGTGGTGCAGGGGTTAGCATTGTCGCCTCACAGCAAGAGGTTCTCCCGTTCGATTCTCAGCTGGAGCACATTCTGTGTGGAGTCTGCATGTCCTCCCAGTGGTTGAGTGATGTTAATGACATGCAGGTAGGTGTGTGCATGAATGGGCGTGCCTTCTTTGAAGGTTGGGCATTGGGCTGGCAATTCGGCACCGTAAAAATCCACTGCCAATCATTAGCGGATGGGAGTTCCGCGGTGGTGACCACTAACAGGGAAAAGCCAAAAGACTTTGTATCATAGTTGAGTTTTCCATTTGGATTTTTAGTGTGTTTGTGTGGAATGCCACAGCAATCACCAGGGCTTAACATATAATTTTCCATAGCTCTCAATCTCTTAGTGCAGGAACTCTGAACAAAACCAAGCATAATGGGAGGACAATGACCCAGAAATAGGGATGATTCTAAATATTTCCACGTTTAAACTTATAAATGTACTAGAATATCAAGGTTTGTGTTAAGATATATTTTCTGAAGGATTTGAAGACTGAAACTCAAATGTATGTAATCATTTAGTGACAACAGTCCTGTGATAATCCCAGTGCCATGGCGGAAAACAACAAATTCTATAAGGAACAGGCCAAAATATATAAGGAAAATTTCTAAACATACTGTAAAAATCTGGATAGCTGAGATGCATGATATGTAAATGGTTCAAACACAGTACAGGACAGTATCTACAATGCAGATTATTGTGAATTCCCATTCCTGGCATTCTGTACTGAAGTTGTGTAAATGATCTGTAAGGGTATGTGGACTGCCATGGGAAAAAAACACTCAGCGGAAGTGTGTGCATTGAATAGGGACACATAGATGAACTGTAGGAATTAACACAAGGAAAGAAGACAGATGAAACAACCTAATGCACAGTAAATGAGGGCATATCAATGGAAGACAATTGTAGTAGCAACACCAATCACATATCAGTATGGTAAAATAAGGACTGCACAGTGAAAATCTGTATTATGTGACTGACACAAAAAAGGTGACATAACAATGAGGAAGATGTCTGTGTGAGATAAGCACCCTTACATGAACAATGCAGAGGACATCATATACAACTGGGGTAGGGTGCATTTTGTGAAACTGTGCAAACTGATTTACATGAATATGAGTGTAATCACAGCAGAGGTCACCAGCAAGTGGGACACAGGTAAAAGCTCATGGACAACATTAAAATAAGCATGCACAATCATGAACAATATCAGAATAATACCCCCAGTAATCCCATGTCTCTGACATAACATATGTGATTTAGATTGATCAGAGATGGTTCTGCACAGACACAGTTGTGCAATTATTATGACATGTCTGCACTCTATAAGGGTAATCATGCACATTGTCTGGGCACTGTAACATCTGCTGGAGGTATTAGGAGGGACACTGATATAACCTGTATATGATATTCTGATTACTATAGGCTAGTTGACTGGTGTGTATCACCAGAACAGATATCACATATGCATCTGGTGTAACAACTTGATGGGCTTTCCGCACAAACAGTAATGTTTATGTCACAAAAAAAATACCTAGGTAGGGCCAATAAGATGTGCCACAGCTCACAGTGGCAAAGGTGGTACACTTCAGTTAACATCACTGGAGGATTTGTAGTAAGGTACATGAAAAAGGGTGCATGGTACTCAGTTATTGGTGTGATGAAGGCTGTGAAATATGGAGTTATTATGGTCAGTGATGTGAATGTCCTTCACATACTCAGTAGTTGTAGTCAGCACTGTGGCCACATGCTGGTAGACATTCCAAATACCATCTACCCAAGGAAACAAGTCACGCACTTATTGGTCTAATTATAGGGGGTGATGTCTACATCATACTTGGGTTGTGTGTTTGTTTTCCTGACATAACAAATTCCCACATCTTTTTGTGTCACTGCAGGTGTTGTAATGGCTGTGGCAGCAATCTTTGGTGTATGTTGATACTGTCTGTAATATACTAATATCATAGTCAGAGTTAATGATTGTCCACAATCTGTAGTCCTTCAAACAGCTGTTTGGACACAGGATGTGTATGTCATTTGTGATGTCTGTGACTTAAATAATGGACCGATGTGCACTCGACATTTTGATAGTAAACCGTTGACTGAATACCTCAGTGTGGATTTGCATCAAATGCCCTGGGCTTGTCATGTTCAAAAGGATGATAGTGTTGCCATCATGCATACCCTTGATGAGCTCTTTGAGGACATTAACAGATATAACAGACATGATGTAGCATTAACAATTCACACAGGTCTGTTGCACACAGCCAGGATATTACTAGGGTCCATTTAGTAAAAGGTCCATAATGACATGGTGGTCTACCTCACAGATGAGGAAAGTCAGGATCTGCCTATACATGCATGCATCAAGTGTTGTCCCCCTCAACTCACATGTTTGCATGATGATGTACACACTTCTATGGGATCAAAGTATATGTGGGGTGTGTGTTGAACTCTGCCTTAGAACTTAAAAATCAATTTTTTCACTCTGTCTTTGTTTCCTGGCCTATTTTAACACATCAGAATCACTCTCAGTGATTTGTATTGAATTGTATCCTGTTTTCCACAACATGGCTGCTAATGGAGCTTGATATATCAATGTGATCTTGTTCTTCCTCACCCCTTTCTCTTTCTCATAACCCATTTCAAGTTTGCTTTATATGACTCATGCCAGACATAAGGAAGTGGTTGTGAATTCCATTGCCATTGATCTTTAATGGGATTTCTGTGAGACACTGTCATCTTATATACTTTCTGGAACAGGACTGCTTTTTTATGTCTCAAATCATCCTCATTTATGTGTACCTCAGAGCTTTCTTTACACTATACTAAGCAGTTATACAGCTACAGCCAGAAAAGTAGCAAAATTGCAAGCCTTTGTTCATACTTTACTTTTGTAGTCCAAGATGAATTAACAGTCCCCTCCCCCAAAACAGCTGCTGAGGTGTTAAAACTGTTACTCTGACAGACCCTTGCAGAATCAAGTGCAGTTGACAGCTTGTAATGCAAAGGAAGGGACTTCCAATATAAATCTGTTTCCCCTCTGCCTGCAGCAGGAAGATTTATTTACTTATTCATTTCTTTATTTAGTTTGGGCTGCAAGCTGTAAAAATGCTTGATTGCTTTTGTTTGTTTCATTTCTGTTGAAAAAATCTTTAGCAAACTCTGGGTTACAACATAACATATATCCAATGTCTACCACCTAAGTCTGAATGGAAAAAAAGAGCACACACTTTCCTCAAAGAAGCCTGTTCCAGTCTACTTTCAGGTATATTTCAGCCCCACAATCTATTTTGATTTTGCACAGAGGACAAATTGTATTCAACTGTTATACAGACACATTGGGCACACCATTGCAATAGAAAGGGTTTCACACTACAGAAGCAGCCACAAATATCTTCTCTTGAACTATAAAAGAGAATAGTGGATTTGACACTTTTTATTCAGCTGTGTTTTCCCATTTTGTTTTTCAGACTAACACAGTAGTGAACAATCTCATAATAAAGAACCCTTCCACCGCTTGTCCTTATTTCAAGTTACGGTATGAAGAGTGAAAAATAAGTCACTAAACATTGACAAATATATTCTGAAATGGAAAAAAAAGAAGGTCCAGTAGGTAGAGCAATGCACTGGTTCGGAAATGTGACCTTCATTTAGGAGGAGGGAAAGTTGCTATTTGCACAGGTGTTTGTTATACTTGCTGTATTTGCACAGGTGTTTGTTATACTTGCTGTATTTGCACAGGTGTTTGTTATACTTGCTGTACTTTTTCTTGTTGGACTGATCTGAAGTTTTTTTTTTTTTTTATGCACTCAGGCACAGGTCCAGATTACATTTCTGCCTATAGTTCTTCACAAACTGGCATGTTTCTAACTATTTTCTAATGTTGGTATAATTTAAAATTTGGGCAATACAAAACTCTGACTTGCCTGTCTAATTTAAGAGAAATAAACAAAGATCAGAATGCATAATATACTACCTTACCCAGACAGCATCTTCAAAACAACACCTGGCCTCATATTCCAATATCCCCTCCCATCTTTCAAGAGGATCCTTGTGGGCTTCAGGTATACAGCTGATACGTACCCTCACACCACAGTCTCCTGTAGCACATCTAAACATATTCTAATTTCATTTACTTGAAAAAATAATTTCTTGCAAAGTCCCACTAAGCAGTGCATGCTACAAGCCAAGTGGCCACACATGTTGGAATCCCTGTTTTTTCAATGCCATAGTGAAATAGTCCACAAAGCTATAGATATTGCTGTAGGAACTATATAAAATGATCAACTTCTAAAGGAATATAAACTACTGAGGAGGATTAATATGCAAGCACCAAAGAAAAAGAGAGTACACCTTAACAACATAATGCACCCCATACTTCACCTCCTTTAAGGACTTGCCAATAAATTGCCAGAAAACCAAGATTTTATGAAAAATGGGTGAAAAATATGAGTCAAAAATCTGGACATTCTATGAAAATCAGTACATTTGAGAGGTATTCTGACAATACTTAAAACATTAGAAATACACCAAATATAAAAACAAAAAGCAATATAGCTACTGCATATGCCTCTTTACTTAGATGGTCTGCAGACACTAGTCTCACAGTTAGGCAAAACTTGAAGAAGCCAGTAAGATCATGCACACAAAGGTGAAATGTTTTTGTTGATTTGTTAACCAGCATTTTAATATTATTATTATTATTATATATTTCTTTTTCAGTTGTGCTTCAATTCTGACGAAGTTCCAGTAGTGAACAAAGGGACGAAACTGAAGACCATTAAAACTTTTTTTTCACAATTTTGAGCATTTTCTTGGTCCCCATGTTTGTCGCAGGCATGTTCCAGAGGTCCTAGTGCTGAGTTTTGGTTCTTGTTGCGTTTTTTGCACAGCTGTGGCCACTAGTTTAGGTTAATAAAGTTAATGAGATCTTCAGTGTGGACAGCATTGCTAAAAAGAAGCTACATTCCCTCCATCCATATGCATAGCTGGTTTAACTAGGACCCAGTACTAGTTCCACAAACTAGTGCTTGTCTTCCTCAGCTCTTCAACTGAAACAGCAAAAAAAAAGGACTACTGAAAAAAATGCAACACTACCCAATCTACACAACCTTCAAGTAAAGAGCAAAAAAAAATGTCTGCTCTTTTTACGTGCACATCAT
>NC_056734.1:595052318-595294818 GCF_019279795.1 Protopterus annectens | reverse complement strand
AGCTAGGGTGCCCAACTTTTGGCTGAAGCACTTGTAAAGGCCCCCAGGAGCCAATAACCTAGTACATACCTATGAACCCTATGAACCTATAAGACATATATAGAGACATCTGGGCCCCTGGCTGCTGTGTGTGTTCCCCTGTGTGCTCTTAAGGGAAATTGTATTTTGCCAGTGCAGAGAGGTCTGCATCTGGAAATACTGAATGTATCCATTAGCCAATTGCCAAGTGCACATCCCTCTCCAGTGTCAGAGGCGGGGATTCAGGCAATCCTTGATTTACTAATCCCAGCATGGGGAATGAGACATACATATTAGTGCTCATCATATACTAAGTAGCAGTCGAGGATGTCACACCACACAAGTAGTGCTACAGTGCTCCAGGTTTGACTGCAAATGCAGCCACCACTTTTTAAATAATGGAAGGACTGCATTAAAGAGTGAGCAGGTTTGGCCAACCACTGACCCCCAACACTTCACCTGTGCCCAGGGCAGTTGCCTCATATCCCTCAATCTCTTAGCTTTTGCTTTGGTGCTTTGCTCCACCCATTCACATAGATCCATTGATTGTTATGCAACTCTAACAGGAGTTGCACTACGTAGACTGAAAAATCTCCTAATGTACTTAGTTTTCGCCTTTTTTTGTTCATATAGTTGGTACTTTCTAATATTCAATCTATTTTAGCATTCTTTTGTTTATGAACTGCATTATTTCATCCACAAATTTAACTATTTTCATTATTCTCCTTCTCTCCACTTTATACACGTGTGTAGCCAGGTGTGTGTGTGTGTGTGTGTGTGTGTGTGTGTGTGTGTGTGTGTGTGTGTGTGTGTGTGACCAGTGTGTGTGTGTGTGTTCCACTCATTTTGAGCAACGCAGTTCCAGTTAATGGGCTTAGTAAAAGGGGTAACTGATTTTATCCTAAAACTCATTTCATTAACACTACATTTTTGAGAAGCATATTTAAGATGAAAAGCATTTAATAATTTTAATAAAATGGTAGCTGGAATGGTTCTAGAACATTGGAATTACAATGCTGAAAGTTGAGTGTTGATCCAGCTATTATTTACCATGATAATTCTCCCTGTGGAGGGTGGTGCCACTATTTATATACATTTTGTATGTGTGCTGTGAAAGTGATTCAGTTTGAGAGAGAACAATCTTATTTCTCCATGACAGTGTGTGACTATGGAGTTACTGTATTTTTTGTTAGGGGGTCTGGGGGTTTGCACCCAACATGGCTTAGTGGCCCTTTCTGGAGAGCTTGCTTGCCTCGCGCAAATAAGGAGTTTTGGAGGTATACTTAGTGTGTATGAAATTCTTTCAATGAAAGAGGTTTTGATGAAATGTGAAGTATCAGCAGTGAAGTTGGTTTTTAGATAAAAACTAACCACCCTTTTATCTTTATTGATAAAGTGAACTGGGCAAAAAGGAATTAGAGATCACACACACCCACAAAAACACACACATACACACACACACACATATATATATATATATATATATATATATATATATATATATATATATATATATATATATATATATATATTCACTTCAGAAGCTCGAAATACTGAAATCTCAAATTTCAGTATCTCGAGCCCAAGAAGTGAAATCCGCAAAACAATGAAAACTAAAAACCACGAAATTCAAAACCTCGAATACCGGAAGTTTTGAATTTCACGGTTTTACTACACACACACAGACACAGACACCCACACACACACACACACACACACACACACACACACACACACACACACACACACACACCATCCATCACATAAACACACACAATCACTCTACTACAGCCCCCTACTTACATATTCTCACTCCGAGGTCGCACTACATACAAACACACACAAAACACCACCACACAAGCTACTTTCTCTTCGCACATACACATCACAGCAACAAAACACGACACACACCACAGCCCTTACCCAAACCCCTTAACACACACACACACACACACACACACTTACCTGAATACATAACCATAGTGGAACTTTAGAAGCACGAAATTCAAAACGTCCGGTATTCGAGATTTTGAATTTTGTGCTTCTAAACTTTCGGTGTTATGTGGATTCAGCTTCTTGGGCTCGAAATACTGAAATTCGAGATTTCAGTATTTCAAGCTTTTGAATGGAACCCATACATATATATATATATATATATATATATGGCAAATCTGCCATAATTTTAACTTAAGTTCATCTTTATTAGAGTGCCCAGGAGGTGCTTTTTTGCTTTCTTTGCACAGGTATGAACTATTTGATATCAACCTTCTGAAATATATTTTAGGAAAGATGCTTGATTATAAAAATGTAAAGCTTGTTGGTATTAAGATAGTTCAGTCTATTTAGTAATAATTTTAAAATATATATTTAGAGGCTCTCAGCAGATTGAAAAGCATCAGCCTTTTTGACTCTGGAAAATTTGTACCACTAAATATTCGCTTAAACTTTTAAAATATATTCTTCATAATTAAAGCGATCACTTGTTTATTCTATGCCACTGTGTGATAGATTCATGAACATCGACACAAAGTAGGTAATCTATATTCAAGAGCATCCCAACCACATTTTTTGTGTTTTCTATTCACTCAGAAGGATTACACTAAATATAGACATATGCTACATATTTCTATTCACTAGGAAAGATTACACTAAGTGTAGACATAGCCTACACATTTCTACATATTGTGGTAACTCTTATGAATCCTCCTCGATATTTAAGGTTGCAATAAAATCAGTAGACCTACTAAAATAAGGAGGAAGAAGGTGAGAGTTAAGCTTGTATTGTCTATTCACTGAAAATAGTGTACTCTTAGTGTAGGCATTCATGAATCTGCCTCTGATTTAGTATTTTATAAAAAAATTTCAAAAAATTACTGTTAAATAAACATCAGATAATAGTATTCTGAGTTTTTAAATACAATTTTAAGTTAAGAGTATGCACTAATTCCATTTTTCCCTAAAAATCAGGAAAGACTAGATCATTCTGGCTCCAATATATTTTTTTTTAAAAAGTACCACTATAATATGAATTAATTGTATGACTAATCTGTTTTTGCACTATATCTCTTTGGATGCAATAATTATTATTATAATATGTAGTCATTTTAATACAAATAATATACATAGTGCCATTACCAAACAATGTCTGTTGACTTGAAGAATTTGTATTTCCCTTTAAACAAATCTACTTACTAGCTATGATGAAAAATATGTTGACTTTAGAATAAACTATAAATGTCTGTCTGGTGCTTTAATTATATTTATATCATGTTTATTACATTATCTAATATATTAGAGATAATTAAAATGTATAACATACAAAGAATGCACAAACATGTCTTAATAGTAATTATTTGAATTCTGTGTGACTAAGGCAACTAATTCCTTTTTATTCCCATTACTTCATTTCCCATCCCTCTATTCCATATTTTATGCAGTCTAAAGTTATTTTTCTAAACATGTAATAATTTACTTTTCTGCTTTTATTTCTTCCCCTACTTCTAACAATTCCTTTTGACTGTAGCTAGAAAATCATTGTAAAATGAAGGTATAGTCAAACTCCATTATTGCAGAAAGTATCCATACCTCATTGCAGCAAATATTGTTAGACTCAAGGTCCATGTAATATACACAGAAAAAGTCTGATTTTTTATGTTAGGGCTTTTTAGCAACCATGCATGTACTACTACACCACATGCACTCCAGGGAAGTGCCTTCATTTCTGTAAAGAGCATTGCGTGCTATGATTTATGCAGATAAAAACTGCAGTTATTAAATCATATGCAGTATATTAGTGGCTGCAAAAAAATGTAGATCAGAAACTGTATCATCTATGACACAAAAGAGGAAAAGGAGCTTACCATATTTTCGAAGTAATGAAAATATTATTGTGATCTTACTATTTCTACCAGAAGGACTAACTTAAGAAATCACTGCTTATTACTACTGGGATTTCATCTATGTATTTCTTGGTGACTGTATCAGCTCATTCATTTTACATTATACTCATTAAGTTGCAGACAGCTTTGCCCATCCTCTTAATAATTACCACGGTTACCACTTTTCAGATGCTCAAAGTGGGACACTTCTTATTGAAATATAATTTTGTAGGATAAACCATACCGACAATTGATGGAAAGGACTGGACTTGTTGCCAAAATGAAAACTCATGTTTATAGAATTTAGATTATTTCTGATATTTCAGATCATATCACTGTATTTAAGATAAAAAAATATTTTTTGAAAATATTAGATGAAACTTTGGATTTTTTGTATCCTAAAATCATAGGACAGTTATCATTTTTTATCTTTTTCACTAAACGCAACTGCCAAAATGGAGTTTTGTGTGCATGATCTGATTCATTTTTTTTATCTGTCGTAAGTTTTTCTTCTTTGGATTATTTAAGCAGCAGTCACTTATTTTCTCCACAAGATAGTTTTTTGTTCAGTAGTGTCACTGCACTCAAATAACCACATTGCAGGTGTCTTCCAACCACTGGTAATTACCATTCCCATTTACAATACAAACTATTATCACTTAGCATTCAGTACTATTACCTTTTTATTCACTTACCTTTTCCTTCCTTGGCATTAAGGAGGGCATTTTCTTGACTGCCACCCACATCAACACATTATGCTCAAGGATGGATATCTCTTTACCATATGACTCACCTACAGTGCCCAATATCCATTCTGATCAGGTGAGGGTGCCTCTTTGCCTCAGACATCTCCTTCAGTAACAAATTTTTCATTTTGCTGAAGTGATGGTGTCTCTTTGCCACAGTATTCACCGGTGGTAAACACATTTCTCACCATTTGTAAGATTTTGCTGGGGGGACATCAACCACATTCCTCACCATTTTATAAGGACTTAGTCCTTCACCATTCAGATCCCTGTCAATCATTTTTAATTTGTACAGGACTGAGGGTCTGTTTGTTTCACCAGGCTGAATTAAAAGACGTAAAACTCAATTACATTTCTAGTATAATGCTGCAGATTTATCCCTACCGAACCTATACTTGTCTCAGCCATTTGGCTCCACCCAGAAATCCTCAGAATCGTCTTTCTTCCTTCTTCCCTGATCTTGACTCTGCCTATTACTCAATCCTTGAGGAGAGAGGGAGGGACTAAAACAAAGTAATCAGTTCCAAAATTTCCCTTGTGCTTAGGCTTCACCCCCCCCCCCCCAAAAAGAACCACTTTGTAATCAGAGTTTATTTATAATAAAAAGTTTATAACTTCACACACTCGCCTGTTTCTTCATGGTGGCAGATAAGCATCAGTACACACACTTACTGCAATTTCATCTATTGAACATCAGCTTATATACTTATCACCATGCAATAGCAGTTATTTATATTTACAATTCACCGTGGTTTTGTCACCAGTTTCTTGATTACAGCTCATTCAAGTCTTCTGTCTTAAAACAACTCCTCCATGGCTTCTGTCACTGTTAAATTTACAGTACTTTCGGACCACCAGTTTGTATGCCAATCACTTGAAGCCACATCTGCTCATTTAAGGCCTTTATAAATGAGAATGCTCGGGAAGGTGTCACTATACTATAAAAGGACATAAAAGAAGCATCGTAAGTGCTTTACAAATAGTGGTTAGATATTCATATAATTACCATTTACCATTCTATACATACCATTATCCATTCAGCTACATTTTCAGTTCTAACCATTAAGTGGGGCATTTTCTTGCAAACCATCTACATCAGCACATTCTGCTTAAGTGTATAAGTGCAGGTGTCCCTTAGCCTTACCACTCAGTTACTATCACCAATTTTCCCTTTCACTCAGATGAATGAGTCTGCCCACTCTCTTACAAATTCACATCCCATCAATGTGATCTAGCTAGGTAAAATATTTAAATTCATCATATCCTGATCTGCATTTCTTTTAAATTCAGAGCTTTTTCAATGAATATTACCCCTAGGGTCACTTTAAATACCACCAACCTTATATCAGATTTTATGTTTTTATCTAGATCATTTAGTAGGATACTGCTCCTCTGCATTAGCATATTTTTCCTATAGAATGTCAGGATTACATTTCCAGTTTGATCTAGGAACTGATAGCAACTGAAAGTTTATCATTAACAGTATTGATAAATGATCTGAGGGAAAAAATAAATTATGTTTTATAGTCAAACTTATAGCTATTGCAATCGCATGGCTTTGAAAGAAAGAAAAGTATGTGTTGTATGGGGCCATATTTTATTTGGGCAAGCAAGAAAGTGTAATTCCTCTCTTCAGGTAGTAAAGACCATACGGATCAAAGAGGTCACTGATATTTATTAGGTTCTTAAGAAGCATTTAAACTAACCAGGGTTAGGTTTCAATCTCCAGGTAATATGTAATCATGCCTATCAGAGGATGACAATACATTAAATAAATGGTGAAGGACAAGATGACTTTCATCATAAGAGCACACTATTTATTTATTTATTTATTTATTTATTTGCAGTTGGTTTACCAGGATAGTCCATTGGGCCAAAATGAACCCGTTTTCAATGGAGTCCTGGGGAGAAAAGCTCCAAAAACAAACTAGGTACATACAGTAGATTACTAATGATAATTATACAAATGTAAAAGATACAAGCAATTAATTTCAAAAGTACAGGAAACATTTAAAACAATACAGACTAGTGAAGAAACTTGGAGGTGTTATAGGCTAAGAAAAGTAATATTGCAGAGTGATACAGAGTAGTTATTACTTAAGAAGCATAAACTTAATAGGTGCAGTCTAGTACATTTTTTGTAGATACCATGGGAATAATAATGTGAGTTATGGCAAATAATAAGGAAAAGTCACTGGAGTAAACATGAGAGAGAAGGAAGATGAAAATTGCCAGTATTAGTTATGTGGGGTGGGAGCAAGAGCATTCCCATTGGGACACTAGATGTACGTGAAGAGATTTTTTTAAACATATAATGGTTAGAGGTGGTGCGAATGGATGGTGGTAGTGAGTTTCAAAGGCGAGCTAGGTTATAGGATAGTAGGTTTTTGCCTGTGGGACGAGTTGGTTTGTGCACTTCTAATAGATTTTGATTGTTTGACCTTAAAACTCTATCAGGTAGGTGCATCTTAAAGGCAGAAGACAGGGAGGGACAGAGAGAGGGGTTGAAAATGAGCTTGTGGGCAAGAGTTAGCTGAGTATAGGTGAGATGATTGGGTAGTTCTAGCCATTTTAGTTTTTGGAGAGAAGAACAGTGGTGGGTGGAGGACTTATGGCTGTTAGCGAACTTGGCGATTTTGTTATAGCAAGAGGAAAGTTGTTTTTTTAGAGAGGACTGAAGATTAGTTAGGAGTGGAGCTCCATAGAGAAGGGAGGGGATAATAAAGGAAGTAGAGAGAGTGATTTTAGTGGTGGTTGTAAGGTACTGATTTTGTCGGTAGAGCATACCTAGTTTTTGATGGGTTTTTTTGATATTTAATTGTAGATGAGAGTTGAAATTAAGCTGGCTGTCAATTTGGACCCCAAGTAACTTGGCTTCTGACACCAGTTCCAGAAGTGAGTTATTCTGACTAGTAATCAAGAAAGTGTTTATATCGAAAGAAGTAACTTTAGAGGGGATAAATACCATTAATTTAGTTTTAGAAGCATTGAGTGCTAGGTGGTTTATTTTCATCCATTGCTCAGTGATTGAAAAAGCTTCTTGCATAAGCTTTAGGAGTATGGGGGTAGATGTGGCAGAGCAGATAATGGTAGAATCATCTGCATATTGGATGATGTTTGAGAATGGAATAGATTTGCAGAAATCATTTATAAATATGTTGAAGAGAAGGGGACCTAGTATGGAGCCTTGGGGAACTCCGGTGGGGGGATTAAGAAATGAGGAGGTTGCCTTTTTCCATTTTACTGCTTGGTATCTATTGGATAAGTAGCTGGAGAACCAGTTCAAAGAGGAGGGAGATAGGTTAAGTTTTGAGAGTTTAGTTAAGAGCAGGCTGTGTGAGACAGTGTCAAAGGCCTTAGAGAAGTCAAGTAGTAGGGTAGAAACAATTTGGCTAGAGTCACGAGCTTTATTTACAGTTTCAAGAAAGGAGAGGAGGGCTGTCATGGTGCTATGATTTGGTCTGAATCCATGTTGTGTGGAAGTTAGAAGGTTATTATCTAAGAGATGTGGTAAGAGTTGAAGTTGGACACACTTTTCTAGAAGTTTATAAATGGGAGACAGGATAGCAATGGGTCAGAAGTTAGTAACATTGTTATTGTTGCCACCTTTATGTAAAGGTATGATAAAGGCTTGTTTCCAGATTTGGGGTACTGTACATTATTGGATGGAGCAGTTGATTAAAATGCTTATGGGATAGGCAATTGCTTCAGCAGCTATGCTTAGAAAGTAAGAAGGGATGTTATCAGGTGCGTTAGTGCATAGCTTCAATTTCTGAAGGAGTTTCTTTATAGTAGAAGTGGGTATAGATTTTAATGAGAATATAGGAGAATGGGGAGAGGGAGTATTAGAGGGTGGTGAAGATGATGTGGAAGTTAGAGTAGGAGAAGAGGTAGAGGACAGAGAGTTAGTAGATGGGAATGAAGGAGGAGTAGCAGTGCAGGGTGGATTGTTGGTAGGGGAGGGTGGGGGTGTATTAGAGAATGAGGTGGTACTAGAGAATGAGGAGGTTAGTTTGGCAATGGATTCAATGAAAAAGGAGTTAAATTGAGTAGCTAAGTCTAATTCTGGAGCATTTGGGTCTGGGGTGGGGGGTGTGGTTTGCTGGGGTTAAGGAGAGTAGAGATACCTTTCCAGAATTTCTGAGGGTTTGTTTTATTATTGTTTTGGTGTGTAGAGAAGTAATTTTGTGGATCAGAGATAATAAGCTTTTTTACTTTATTTCGTAATATAACTAATAGTTTTACTAAAACAGGATTCTTAAATTCTACCCTAAAAAATCTCTTGTCTGGGTCTTCTTTGTCATGAGTTATTTCAACTACTGCACTTTTTTTGAACAGTGATGTCACACAATTTTTACTGGTGAATCACTTAATGGTATTTGTAAGCTATTTCTGTTTATAACCACCAATTTGTTTGGAAAGCATGTGAGTTTTCTTTAGTAAACCGATATGAGTATCTGTCTGTTATAATAAATTCTGAAAGTATTTCTTGTTGAAGCTGGATACCATGGTGACTCCATAAAGCATTTTCTTTATTTGTGCATTTTAATATTTCTGCACTTTACTCCAGTAAGATGTCACCTGTACAATATAACAAGCTTTATATTCATGACACTTGCAACTGTAAAGCTGTTTCATTAACTTGCACCAATTTAAGGATGCCATTTTAAAATCTAGTTTCTAAAGACCTCCAACTCAGAAAAGTGGATGTCATTAAGACTGTTTGGTAAATGAGGGATAGTGTGGCTAGGCAGGGGGATCTATAGTGTGCCATAGATCATCACATTACAGCATAGTCATTTTACCCTTGGGTCTAAACCTATAGTAACCTAATGGGATTAATGTAAGGGACCTAAGGCCTAATAAATTAACAACCCTGTAACCTCAATTAAACTACTTAAATCCCCAAATAAAAGATTAAACAAACTGACGTATTTACAAACGTCATGGTATGATTTACAAGAATCGCCAGTGAATGGTTGTCAAGCTGAATCAGTCACCCCTGCTCATTAGAAGTGAACAAGTATCAACAAATGGGTGATGTTGTAGTACAACAAAATAGTGTCTTTTTTTCCTTTGGTCCCAAACCTGTCATTAATAAACACTATTTTCCATATTAAAAATGCTTAAATTGCATGTAAGCACAAATAAAATGAAACAGAAGTTTTAGAATAAAGTTTATAAAAAATGTATGTGCATTTTGAAGAAGGTCACAGGGATGCCCATGTTGCTGTGCCAAATGCTTAGAGCATTGAACTGCTTATTGTTGATTTGTCCTCTAAATGACCTTGACATGGTTATTTTAGAAACAGTCAAACATTTTATAAAATGTTAGCAAGTATCTTGATAGTTGTTCAGACTGAATGGAGATGAAAAAAATATGAATGAAATACAGGGATCATTTATAAGGTGTATTACACAATTGTGCAGGTTAATATAATTAATAATAAAATAATGATAGGGCAGTATTCATAATCTCAGCCTATGCCCCAAAGCAGGACTGTGATAGTCAGCAAAAGAGTACATTTAGACAGCAGTTGAAGGACCTACTAGATAAATCATGAGTCACAGGACAACATGAATTGATGTATATTATGGGTGACTTGAATGCTTTTCTCCTGGTGAGAGAAGGAGTGCAGTTACATTATTTCCTGGAGACTGCTGATCACCAGAAAGCTTAATAACTGCTTTATAGGTGACAGCTTGGAATCTGTGCTTATATTCTAATCATGGTGAGAACAGGAGCAGAGTGCATTGATTCCTGACTTTTTCTGGTTGGAGACTGAGTGTCTGTGCTTAACATACCTGATTGGTCTTGTTGCTATTCGAGGCATCTACCAGAAAAAGGCTACAAGCCTGCAGACCCTTGCATCATCTGGGACAAGACTGTGAATCACCAAACAGGCCATGGCCTGCTTCTCTTCTTGGGATTGGTGCTAACATTTTGCTTCTGGTGAAAGAAGAAGCAAAGGAGTATTATATCCCAACAGAGTAAAGCTGTGCTGAGACCAGCATTAGTAGTAGCCAGGCAGTAGCCATTCATGCAACTCCCCTCTTTTCATCATTCTTGGCAATCTAATTCTTTATTTTTTAGTAAGTACTGCTTGATTTCTTTCTAACTTCAGAATATCTGCCTAAATACTTCATCCTTAAATTTTCAGGGTCTACATATTAGTTTCCCCTTACGTGCTTGGCTGTGCCCAGTACAGACTCAGACACCTTGAGTGACATTTTTCCTGTAAAATGACTATATAAGGAAATGGCTCCAGTACTTAGTAATAATGACCATCCCTCCTGACATGTCTAATGATCAGTTCCCTGTTCTTTCTCCTATTAACCTGGTGAACTTGGGCATTCTGAGGCAGTGTATCAACTTCCTCATGTACACAGACAACCCTCTCCTCTTACGTCCCAACACTCAGACTTGTGAGAGATGCACCTATATATCCAAATTGGAAGCCATGCACTCTCAAGCCAAGACCAGAATACCTGATCAAGAGGAGAAGGGCAACACCTGCACCACATCACATGCAACACATAGCCCTCCAGAACACCCACCATCACAGCTCTCACATAAAAACACAAACCACACACCCACCTTCGCGGAGACTCTCAATAGAAATCTACCCAAATAGCAGAGACCTCCAAGGCAGGAATGCACTCAACCATCACAACACAGCACAAACCACAAGAGACATAGCTCAACTACACAGTGTGTCCCTCAACCTAAGCCCCTAAAGCAAAACAGCTTGCCCAATACACTAATCATAGGTGACTTGATAGTGAGGCACACTGATGTCTCACTCACTAGGTTGAATTAGGGGAAGGTAACAGTCAGCTGTCTATCAGGTGCCAGAATCTGACACATAATACATGCACTCAGGTCACTCCACAAGTACAAGTATGACTTTGTCACTGTCCATGTTGGTGTGAATGACCTGAGGTGCACCTCCCTGGACTACATGAAAAGAGACATGGAGGAGCTCTCGGATTATGTGGACTAGGCAGGTATGACTCTAGCCCTAAGCAGCATCCTACCATCACCCAGAATGATACCGCAGTACAAGCAGAAAATAACTGACTTCAACAATTGGCTAAGTTTCCGGTATCATTCTAAGGAGATCCAGTATCTGTCTGCTTGGGATGACATGACTGACAGACCTCAATTATTTGCCTGAAATGGCCTGCATCTGTCACCCCTGTGTTTCCGCATACTGGCTAAAGCTCTTACCATCCTTATAGTGTCTTTTTAGGCGATGTTCCAAAGACCAAATTACCACCGTAACAGCTATAAATAAACACAATTTGAGGATCATGCTGCTCAGTGCTAGAAGTCTAAATCTCAAGATGCACTTGCTCGAAGCACTCCTCAAAATGGAGAACATCGACATTTATGCTGTAACAGAGACCTAGTTTAAAGCAGCAGAAAACACCTCTGTAGTACCAGGCTATAACTCATTCCACACCTTTTGGCAGCAGAACATGGACCGAAGCTCCAAAGGCAGTGGTGTCTCCATATTCATAAAGGATATGCACACTTCCAGACTAGTAGCCCAGCATAACGCATCTGAGATACTTCAGGTACAACTAACATTGGGTAAGATGGCAATTCAGGTCGTAGCCTGCTATAAGTCCCCAACCATGTCCTAAGACTCTCACTCCACATTCCTAAGCACCCTGGAAATTATTAGGGTCCAACCCAATGCTCTCATACTAGGTGACTTCAACTATCCATTCATCAACTGGGAAATATTCATGCACAAATACATTGGCACAACGCTTCCTGGAATTCATCATTTCCAATGCCTTGGACCAGCTCATTCTTATCACCACTAGAGGAAGCAACATCCTTGATGTGGTTATTACTAACATGGACAACTGTTGCTCTACACCGATAGTCAATTCCTCTCTGATTAGATCCGACCACAAACTCATCACCATGGAAATCCACATCTCACCCATACCCCCCACAAAGGTAACCACCATAAAAAACTTCTCCAAAGCTGACTCTGGGCTCCTAAAAACAGAAATGGCTAATTTCATGGCACCCATGTCAATGGAAAATAGATGCATGACTGCTGAATCATACACCAATGCACTGTACGAACACGTACATAAATGCATGGAACTAGCCAGACCCAACAGAACCAAGATGATCTCCTCCAAAAAAGGTAGCCAATCTGGTGGTCCCCTGCCATTAATAAACCCTACAATAGAAGGAAGAGACTGTTCCAGAAAAAAGGTGAAGTCCCAAGACTGGAAAAACTCCCTTATTAGCCTCAAAACAAAGTTGAGATCCCCCATCAAAACTTCTAAAGCTAGATGTGAAGGCAAAAGTGTGGCAGTCACTAAAAACAACCATAAAGCCTTCTATAGTTATATCAAGAATCTCCATGGCAATACCCAGGTTTGCTCTGAGTTACTGCACAATGGCACCTCCTATACTGAGCCAACAGATATTGCCAACATACTGGCTGACAGATTCAGTGCCAACTTTTCCCCTCTCTCCCCCCTCAAAGGACCAATCACAATACTGGAAGAATGCCAGTCACCCAGCACTACTGTATTACAGGTTAAAGCTGCATTGTCAAAGGCCACGAATACAGCTTCCATGGGACCCAACAATATCTCTGGATGTGTTCTACATGAACTACAGAGTGAACTGGCACCACATCTGTGTGCCCTGTTCAATCACCACCTCACCTCAGGCTTTGTCCCTACCAAATGGTGCACTGCTACAGTCATCCCTCTACATAAAGGGGGAGTGACTACAGACCATGGGAATTATTGCTTATTAGCCTGATGAGTCTGATATGTAAGGCTATGGAGCACATCATCATGGACCTAATTAACAAGAATATAGGGAATCTCCAAACCCTAGATCCCACTCATTTTGGTTTTGTGAAAGGTAGATCATGCCTGTTTAACCTGTTGGACTTCTTTAAGTCAGTCACCAGAGCTGTGGATGAGTGCAAGGCAGTTCATACAGCCTACCTTGATCTGGCTAAGGCCTTTGATACCATTCCCCACTCAGAAATTATTGATAAACTCACCAAACTAGGCATCAAACCCATATCACTAGGTATGTTGCAAATTGGCTCACATATAGAACCCACAGTGTGAAAGTAGTGGACTCCAAGTCAGACTGCCAACCAATAATGAGTGGAGTCCCACAGGGATTGGTCCTGGGTTGTCTCTTGTTTGGCATCTACTTTTCAGAAGTCCAGGCCAACACAGAGGGACTCTGGCTGACCATCCTACAGAAAGGATTCACTGAGACCAATGCCTGGTATCGAAACCATGGTTTTAAGCTTAATGCCAAAAAATGCGTCATCATCCCCTTTGGGAAAAACTCAGTTCCCACTAATTACCACAATGATGGGAGTCCACTGAACACTGTAGGCATTATACAAGATCTGGGGACACAGGTTGACAGCAACCTCTCCTTTGACCACCACATTGCCACTGTGGTCAGAAAGTCCTTCTGTGTGGCACATCTCATTACCAAGGGTTTTGCATCCAGGAAGAAAGTGGTCATCATCTCTCTCTACTCTTCCCTCATTAAGCTAGTCATCAAGTATAATGCCCCATTTGGCATGTACCTCACTAGACACATGCAACAGCTGGAAAAGCCACAAAAGTACCTCATGAAGAGGATTCTAGGCCTTAAGCACATGTCCTACATGGACAGACTAAAAAAACTCCAGCTATTCTCTGGCTCATATCGTCTACTAAGATGTAATCTCTGCTTGACCTACAAAATCATATCTGACCCAGCTCTATTAGAAATGCTACATCCAAAGAAATCCCAATCCTTCTGCACCACACACTCCAGAGACCTCAATCTCATTACCACAATCAACAGAGCATGCTGGGCAGACAGGTTCATAACCCAGAGACTGCCCATGCTCTGGAATAGACTTCCCATACATGTCAAGCAGAGCGCCTCACTGGCCATCTTCAAGAGAAATCTTGATGAGTGGATGGGAAATAGAAAGTTCACCCCAGGGATCACTCCAGTGGTTCTACTTGATAGAGGCACTGGGAACTAACATCAGGCAGCACAATGCCAGGGCACTTCTATGGGCTAGGCTTATAAAGGCCATTAGCCTAGTAAACATCTATGAAACTATGAACCTATGAACATATTGGGACAGACAGAACAGGATATGAGCATTGCCTAGGTCTGTATTGGTAGGGCAACAGAAATAAAAAAGGAGAGGCCATTCTAGACATCTGTTTGGCAAATGTCTTGATAATAGTCAACACACAGTTTCAAAAGAGAGAGGATCACAAGATCAAATACAAGAGTGTCCACCATGCAAATCAGTTAGGCTTTCTCCAAGTAAGGAAAGGGCATTGGGGTAGAATCAATGATTGCAAAGTCATCCCCAGTGAAACAGTTTGCCAACAGCATAAACCACTGGTTGTTACAACCAGTTGCAAGCTGTAGTAAGAGAAGGCTGTAAGGTCAACAGAGACTAGGCAGAAGACCTGAAAGTTGACTGCAGAGAAAAAAAAACGAGTTCAATAAAATACTCAGAGATCTAGCTTCTTACGAAAAGAGGAAATAGGTGGAGTTGAAGAATGGCAGCACCTCAAAGCAACATTTGTGAGGGCTACAGAACAGATATGCAGCTGAGCCAGGTATGGAAATAAGGTATAAGGAAAGCTGGTGGAGGAATGCAGAAATCCATGAAGTAATCAAAGGAAAGAAGGAGTGCGGGAAAAAGTAGGAGATAGAAAAGATGGACCAGGCTAGGAAGGAATACTGTCCTGCTAACAAATGAAGCTAAGAAGGTAGTTGCAATAGTAAAGAACAAAGCATCAGAGGCACTCTACCAGCTTCTGGAAAGTGAGTCAGTAGATGGTAGAAAGAAACTACATCAGGCTGCAAGCCAGCTACAGAAAGATAAAGAAGATAGTCAGAGAGCCATCATAATGGATGCCAGCAACAAACTGCTCAGCAGTCCACAGAACATCAAAGGCAGATGGAAGGAGTACTTCTATCAGCTTCTGAATGAAGAAAACCCTGCAGAAGCTGTACTGCCGCAGACACAGCCTACAGTGAGAGAATTGGAGGAAATCATGGAAAACAGCAGGCTCAGATGAGGTCACAGCAGATATGATAAAGATGCTGGGTGAGAGAGGGGAGATATGGTTCCTGAGGATACTGATAGCATTGTGGGGAGAAAGGAGTATCCCAGATGACTGGAGAATAAGCATACTAGAGCCAGTGTTCAAGAGCAAAGGGGACATTCACAAATGTGGGCAATGCAGAGGTATCAACCTCCTGTCATATTACATGAATGTTCTGGAGAGGGTGACTGCTAAACAAATACGCAGAGTAGTAGAAAGTAAGATGGGAGATGAGCAGTTCAGATTTAGATAAAGATGCAGCACAACTGACCTGATGTTCACAGTAAGACAGAAAGTTGAGAAGCAGCTAGAGATGAGGAAAGAGTCCAACTGGGCATTTCTGGTCTTGGAAAAAGCATATGACAAGACCCCAAGAAAAGTAAAACATGAAGTGCACACAACACAACCTTGTCCAACGCTCATTTGACCTATACTACATAACATTATGTTTTCTTGTTTTTCCTTGCTACAATCAGTTGAATCTGTTTGTCAGCATACTTAAACATGCCTTCATATTTAACCTTCATAGTTATTTAATGGAATGCTTGAAGCTAAAAATAGTATGGCAAGGCTGAAGACTGCAAAATTCCCCTAACAGTATGAACAAAAATGATGAATTTCATGAGGAATTTATTAAGGTATTTGACAGTTGTGGCTTTGATCTTATGGAATTACTTATTACGAGAAACAACCAAATTATTAAGAAATTGTTGGATGATACTGCTAAGTTAAATGACTCTGTGGTTACCAATTTGCTTTTTAATTACAAACAGCATAAATGCAAAGGTATGTTTAAGTATATTGATAGAGTCAACTAACTATAGCAAGGAAAAACAAGAAAATAGAGTGTGATATTAGACAGTATAGGTCAAATGAAGCCTATGTACTTAAGAATTCCCATGCAGTCAATAACAACCCTATGGAGGGTTACATTAAGGATCCAAAAGTGGCATTGAGCATAATGATTAATGATAGAGGAAGCATATAATGCAACAGCTTTGTACTTGGTGCTGAATCATCTGTTAAAAGTTTGTGAGTGTTGGACAGAGTTGTGCTGTTGTGTGCACCTCAGTTTTTTAATGAAAAGCCCATCCAAAGCTGAAGGTAGCTGGAATAAATGCTGCCAATCCAGATAAATAAAATCCAAAGCTTTTATTGTAGATATGTGAGCACTTTCGCAATGATCAACATTGCTTCATCAGACAACATAACCTCAAATTAATTTGTTCAGACAACAGATTGGTTATTTTAAATGTTGTCATACATATATATAGAGCAGTTGTTTGAGTTTATATTGTCTGATGAAGCAATGGTGATCATTGTGAAAGCGCTCAGTTATCTTTATTCCAGCTACCTTCAGCTTTGGGTGTGCTTTTCATTTTACTTTACTTGTGTCTACCTCACTTTGGGTGTATTTGGATAAGAACCTCAGTTTTTTACTTTGTGCAGTTTCAGTGCTACACAACTGCCTTTGTTATATTCTTTAACTTCCCAAGAAAGCTGATCTGGGCAGTCTTGCAGTGGTTCAAAATACCAGAAACATCTGAAAAATTAGTGCAATATATGCTCAAAGACCCAATGACTCAAGAAAAAATGGTATTTAGTCTTACAGAGGGTCTCCCAGTGGGACTGGGTGTACACCAGGATTCAGCTCTGAGCCCATTGTTGTTCACACTCTTGATGGATTACATTAGCAAACAGGTTGGACGGGACAGATCACGACTAATAAACCAAGAAGAAACAGCTGTACAACTCAAAAGCAACCGAAAGGACCAGCAGGAAATCCACTCAGCAATAAAAAAACCTGTTTTATTAAGCACTTTTCATCCCACTCAATGGTGGAACTTTTTCAGATGGTCTTGTAAGAGCATATGATCAATGAAAACACAATATAATAGTGGTTTTATGTTGTATAGTGTCATCTGATGAAGTTCCACCATTGAGTGGGACAAAAAGCACTTAATAAAACAGTTTTTTTATTGCTGAGTGGATTTCCTGCTGGTCCTTTCGGTTGCTTTTGAGGTGTAGAGGGAATAGATCAACAAAGTGACAGTATGCAGTCAATGTTGCATTACAGGCAGACTCTAAGCAAGATAGTCAGCAAAAGGGGGGCGGTGGTATAGCTGTTAACATTGTCACCTCACAGCAAGGTGTTCTACAGTTCAATTCTCATTTGGGTGCCTTCTGTGCGGAGTCTGAATGTCTTCCCTGCATTCGAGTGAGTTTCCTCCGGGTACTCCGGTTTCCTCCCACATTCCAAAGACACATGTCTAGAGTGTTTCTCCCCAGGCATCCTCTGAAAATAGGCTCTGTCTTAGTCAGACTTTTCTGGTCAACAAATTTTCAACAGATAAATAAAGATAGGAGAATGGAATACAAAACTGAAAACACATGGGATGAAAGTGAGTGCAGATAAGGCAGTTGTAATTGCCACAAATGGGGGAAATCAGAAGAAGCTGAGAAATGAGATAGAAGGGAAATAGTGGAACAGGTTGACAGCTTCAAGCATCTGGAAGGTGTGGTTAAGGAGAAGGGAATTCTGAATGAGGAGGTCAAAGATAAATTCAGAAAGGCTAAATCCAACTGGCACAGAGTGTCTGGTGTAGTGTATGTCAGAAGAATGCCAAAGAAACTGAAAAGTAAGAAGTACAAAAAAAGTGGTACAACGAATATTACTGTATGGAACAAAAATCTGGGTGGTAAAGGCAGAGCAGTTGAGGAAGCCAGAGATGATGGAAATGAAGTGCCTGAGACAGGTGGTAGGATATACACTGTGGGACAGATGAAGAAATTAGGACCTTAGAGCAGAAGCCAAACTAGCTCCAATTGCAGAAATGATCACAGAGAACAGATTATGGTATTTAAGGCACATGAGCAGAAAAACAGAAGACAATCTGGTGAAGAAGATTTGGTAGAGACAGGAGGAAAGCAAGAGGAAACCATTGTGCAAAGAGGTGGATGGATTGGTGACAGAAGAACTGCGACAGTCAGGTATGAATGCCAGAGAAACTCAGAGTGTGGCATTGAACAGAGACGGATGGTGACAGTTGACACACACCTGACCCCATGTAGAAAATGGGAAAAAGGGGGTCAATGAGATGATGTGGAATGAAGTGTAGTTTAAGCAACTGCCAAGGTAAATGTCATATTTCTCTCTGATAACAATAGTCATGGGGTAATTGACTAGTGTAATGTTATTCAGATTAAGCTGCGGTGGTTCAGCAGTAGCGTTGTTGCCTCACAGCAAGAGGTTCTCCCATTTGATTCTCGGCTGGAGCACCTTCTGTATGGAGGCTGCATGTCCTCCCCATGGTCAAGTGGCATTCAAAAGACATGCGTAGAATGGGCGTGCCTTCATTGAAGGTTGGGCATCGAGCTGGCACCTCGGCACCCGCAAAAAAATCTACTGCCAATGATTAGCAGACCAGAGTTCCATTGTGGCGACTCCTAACCGGGAAAAGCCAAAAGAAGAACAAGAAGAACAATGTTATTCAGATTAAAAATAAGCAGTTATTGACCACATGCCCCACATTTCCTCATGCTCCTATTTCCTGGGAAAATGCTGTTAGTAGTAGTATTCCCTCGGTTCCAAAAAAGTTTTAAGATTTCTTGACTTTTATAAACAAAAGAGGGGGGTGTCTTCTATTTTTCGCTAAAGGTCTGTAGAACCAAAAAAATGTTCTCTAGTTATTTTTAAATATCTATCTAATGTTGGCACTCATAGTTTTGTAGATAACTATCATGGCCTTAATGAAGTTTGATTATGCTTTCCTTTTCTACTGGAAACATCTTTTGTTTTAAAATGGTTTGAAATCGCAAATGTTGGCTCATACTAACTTTATTTCATATATTGTCAGTCAAATCAAATGGATAACCCCTCTGATTGTGCATATTTCTCAATTTAAGTACCTCAATAGTAAAATATTAGTTGACACTGACCTAGACAATCAAACCATCTGACCCTTAACAGGGTTCCTTTTCTGCCAGTAGGAGTGACAAATATAGTCCAAGTAACAATTTGAGACAGTTTCTTTTCTAAAATTTGTTGATTAGTAGCACCTATTGTGTTCTTTGAAATTAATACTTCAAACAAAATTCTACTATTATTTGTGTTGTTAGTAAATTGTAAAAATGATGTGGTACTGTTAATATATGCAATAAAATCTGTTAGTAATTTGGACTGACATCCCACAACATAAAATGACATGATGTTTTTTTCATAATACGTGAAGTCAGTTGTTTTTAGTTCTGATGAACTTCCATTTTATACTGTAGGAATGAAAAGGATTAACTAATTTCTCTTAATAAATTCTGGCTGTGTATCCAGGTTGTAAGGACATCATTTTTTTCTTTCTTATCAGTTAAAAAGACAATTGAAAATGCCAGATTGGAAAGAAAGTGTGCAGCTCAGATAATCAGTATGATTACTACATCTCTCTATGTATATATTGGCTGGATATTTAAGGACTGTAACTAACATCAGTAATGTATTACCTCTAGATGAAGGGCGCCTGTCATTCCCAAAATATTAAGTAGATGAGTTCCTCTAAGATCGGCCTTAGGACTGCTCTAATTTGGCATTTACTTCTCTGAAGTCAAGGTCAGTGCCAAGGACCTCTCGCTAACCAAATTTACAGAAGACTGCAAATTATGAGCAGTCATAGAATCCTCCACTGACAATAATGTTCTCCAAGAAGGTCTGACAGACAAATAACATGTGATAGAGCTGTGCACAAAAACTATATTGCTAAAAAATGCATAATAGTATCCCTCAGGAACTCATCCACCCCTTGTAACTATCACATTGACAACACATGCCTAAGCATCGACCCGGTAGTCAAGGACATGGAGACAAACATAGACAGTAATCTAGCCTTTGAAGATCAAATGTCTACATTAGTGAGAAAAATTATTCTATGTTGTGCAACTTACAAACAAAGGTATCACATCTAGGCCCAAGGAGGTCATTAATCCACTGCATTCAGCATTCATCAAAATGATCATTGAGTACAATGCCCCTTTTGGTATGTACCTAACCATACACATCTAACAACTGGAAAATCCACAGAGGTTCCTCATTGAAATATTACTGGGCATAAGTAACATGTCCTATCACTTAATTCTGTCTCCTTCAGACTGTTGAGGGCAGATCTATGCCTTGCATACAAGGCATTGTCAGACACCAACCTGATGGACTGCCTGCATAGACTCAATACAAACAGCACAAGAATTACCCATTTAAAAGACTTAAACCTTGTCTTGTTTATAAATTTCACCTGCTGGACAGAAAGGTTTGTATTCTAGAGACCACCCCTTCAATGGAACAGGCTCTCCATCCATGTGAAGCAGAGTTCCTCCTTAACTCAATTTAAGTATGACTTGGACAATTGGATTGGGAACAGGAAATTTCTCTTTAGTTTGGCAACTATGTCTCTAATGGACACTGGCAGCTGGTAAATGTTTCATCTCCCAGGTCCTTGCTTGTAAATGTTTCATCTTCCAAGCCCCTGCTTGCAATTATTGAGTTTACCATAATTTATCAGTGATTTGGAATGCATGTTTAGGCTTAAAAAGGCTGTAGTACTCATTAGCCTAGTTCACACCTATGAACCTATGAACACATCCTGCCAGTAGAGTTATGTATCATGGACAGCTGGGGCTGTAGTGATGGAAAGATCTAAAAGCTGCCATTCACTGACCACACTATTAAGGGTGATGGGTCAAAATAGTTGCCTCTTGTGGTAAGAGTGATAAATCTTATACCATCCTGTGGCAGTAATATCTGTAACACCCCTGTCATCCAGCGGGATCATGTCAGTAAAGACTGTTCCTTGGTACAGCACTAGGTATACACTGTCAAAGATCTTTCTGGCCATATGCAATAGACACAATGATCACATTCCTATGGTTATTGCAATGAATGAGTGAATTGGCAGAGGGTATGGTTGCAGTCTGCTCCAGTATTAGCTGTGAATTATGCTTCAGAAAATCTTAATTCGGCATATCTGCGATGTCTATGGCATTGCACTCAATGTCATGTAGTGTGAATTCATGAGGTCCAGCATCTGAATCTGGCTGGTAGTTGTAGATAGCACTTTTAACAAATGCATGTTCATCCCTCCACAGAAGTATCAACATCCTACCCTTGCACGTTGTTGTGTGCCCTTTTCCTAATGTTAGCAAAATCTGTTGTTGCTAACTATCTCCTAATGATGGATGTAGCCTGTTAGATTTTGTTGTATAATTATCTTCATGGATGGGACCATATACCATATGACCCAAGGTGCATGGGACGACCTAAACAAGTAATATTCTATCTAAGTCCATATCAGAACACAGAAACAATGTTTTACAGCTTTTGTAATGCTAATCACATGATCTGGTGATTTCCTATCCCTTCCTAAATACAACATTATGAAAATGTGTGTCTGTAAACCCTAGTCAGAGATGACATAAATAGGTAAGGATCATCACCTTGAGTCACTTTCAGTGAAATTTGGTCAAACCAAACAACACATTTGATTCATTACTTGTCAAAAGATTTAGGTTTTATACATAGGAGGCAAAGCACTAAATACCTTTCTTGCAAGGAGCTTTGAGCCCTGAACCCACAATAAACAATATAACAAACTTCATGAATGCAAAATAATAAAATTAAGTAATCAAATCTTTTGGTGAGTATTGAGTAGAATACATACATTTGTTCAATAAAGCTTTTCTGAAAGATAAGCTATATCACAAAACTAGTTACTGACTCAAACCTATACTATAGTTTCTGAACAGTGCAGAATATGAATGAAACACAGGAAACTATTTATTTTATTTTATTTATCCTTTATTGACTGAGTTAAACCCATGAAGCTAGAGGCCTCTTTTCGTAGGAAATGTGAAGAGGCATTTCCATGTCTATGGGGAATTTGGCAAGGATATTGGGAAACCTCTTCTATGCTTTTTGGAAGATTCTTCTGTTTCCATTATGGGTCTTTGCTGGAAGATAGTGAAATGAGAAAGTAGTGTTGAGCTATAGTGCATCATTAATTTTATTTATTTATTTTATATTTGTTGACTGGGATAGTCCGACTGGATACATGTGCATTTTCAGCGGAGGCCCGGGTAGAAAAGCTGCAAGGTAGTCTGAGTCACAAATATAACAATGTAGACATAATTACAGGTAAGTTATTTACAGAGGATACATGAAAAAAACATGAGCTAGGCAAGTTCACAGGTATAGTTATCCCGGGTTTAAGTCAGGGGAATACATTGACAGTAGGCAGAAAGTAATATATTATATACATTTATGAGGAGGGTTAACCAGGCTTGTTACAGTGGCAAAGCCAGTTTAGTGCCAGATGTTTTCTGAGTTTGGTTTTAAATTGGCAAAGGGAGGAGAGCGAAGTAATGTCGACTGGAAGGAGATTCCAAACTCTGCCTACAGAGTTTGCAAAGAGGGCATCCCCAGCTGTATTGTTAATTTTGATTGTCTGAATTAGTAATTTGTTTTAGGATCTAAGCAGTCTCTGATTGTTATGAGGGGTGATAATATTCATTAGGGATGGTGCATTATCTGGATTATAGAGAATTTTGTTAGCTATAGTCAGAAGGTTGTATTGGATTAGGCTGGGAAGTTCTAGCCACCCAAGCTGTTTGAGGTTAATGCAGTGGTGTGTCCTAAATGGCAGGTCAGTGGCAAACCTGGCAATGTGATTGTAACAGAATGACAATCTATTTTTTTTATTATTATTATTATTATTATTATTATTATTATTATTATTAATCTACATTTAAACAAAATATTGGAGAGCCTGAAATGCAAAGATTCTGACTGCGGAGTGTGCTGGGACAGATATTACTGTACTCCAGTTGGGAGGACTACCTGATGGACAACTACATGTGATAATACAGTAGGAGGAACCAACAGTCAATTCATCCATTTTGTGAGGAGATGTGATGGGCAAAGCTGAGAAAGAGGTGCTTATTTATTTATTTAACCTTTGTCTACTGGGAAAGTCTGACCTGGACAGAGCCCATTTTCAGCAGAGGCCAGGGAAAATACACTCCAGACACATGTCTTTGGAATGTGGAAGTAAACTGGAGCTCCCGGAAGAAACCCACACAAACACAGGGAGGACATGCAGACTCTACAGAGAAGTCACCCCATCTGAGAATTGAACTGGAGAACATCTTGCAGTGAGGTGACAACGCTAACTGCTGCACCACTGCACTGTCCACACTCTGCCACTTATTTCAGAGGAAAGTATACCAGTGGATGTTTTAAATGAAGCAAATGCTTTTAATCCTGCAAATCAGATGACTCTATACTACAAGTGTGTTGGGTATCATTTACAGTTAAACTTAAGAAAAGTATATAAATTTGGAAAGAAGTTATTCAACAAAAATTGCGATAAGTAAGTTCATGGCATGTTTAATATTCTAGAACAAAATGATTTTTTAAGAGAAGTCCAGATTTATGAGGAGAATAAAAAAGATCAGGAATTCATTATTTAGACAAAAATGTGCAACTGAAGGAAAAAGTGATTGTATCTCCCTTTTTAGGAAAATTGGTTAAGTAAAAATAATCTTTTATTCAGGAATCAAGATATACTGAATGTATTTTACTTAAAAAACATAAATAATAAAGGAAGTAGAAAATTTCTTTATTAACACATATAAAACTGAAAGTAATATTGGTTAAATAAATTGGAATCTAAAAAAAAAATAACTGATAGTAGCAATAAAGAATTAAAGAAGGATACTTAATTACTAGGACTAGAATGAGTGTATGAGCACCTATGAAATTCAGTAAATAATAATGTTGCACCTGGGATGGAAAGATTTTTATACATTTTGATCAGTGCAACAAGGAGTACTAAATAAATAGAAAACATTTTTGGTGATTACAGGGTGTAAATGGTGTGTTAAATTAATTAAAAAAAAATAGAAACGTTTTTGAAATTTGGCATCCTATTATGCTAAATAATTCAGGCTGTACGATTCTTATGAAAATTTTGTAGCTTAAATTTGGGAATGTCTATGGAAGAATTTAGAATGAAGGCATTTATGATATAAGTAAAAAAAAGTTAAAGAAATGTTGCATGCAATAAAAGAAGCATTGAATACTATATTATATGAGAGGTCGAGACTGTTGGATATGATGTAGCATAATCATTCAATAATGTTAATTATGAACCAATATGGAATATTTAGATGATTATAAAAATATTTATTTATACAGATAATATTGCCCTAATAACCAGAAAAATTAAATGAATGATATAATTGATATTTTAACTTGAGAGCATTTTAGAGAACATTATAAAGGCTTAGGTGTGATTAAAAAAGTGTGTTAACAATTATTTACTTTTTAGAAATAAGATTTGATATTTTAGGTATTTTCTTTGGGAAAACTGAAATAATTATTATGATGTATCAGAATATTTCGGAAGAAATTAAATGGGTTAACACAATTTGGTGCACATTTAAATTATGTTTTAAGAAGAAAGTTTATTTAATTGATTCACTAATCATTGGTAAATTAAGTTATTTGGCTGACTTTTTTTCCATTTCCACAAAAGTTAGATAAGGAACTCTATATTTATTTTTATTTTGAAGTATCTATATTTGTCTTAGTTTGAAGCTCTAGACTTAATCCTATAAGGAGTGTGTCACATAATAAAAATGAAAAAGGTAGATTAAATGTGTTACTTCCCATTGTTCATTTTTCATCCATACATTTGAATTGGATTACTAATCTAGTTTTTACAAAGAGAGTGTGTTAATTAAATTTCTAAAAATAGATAAGAAAAAGTAGCCTTTGCTTAAAGTAAGAGAGACAGACATTTTGGAGATCAAGATGTCCAGCACTATTGGGAAAAATTCAAGACTAGAAAATTGTTTGTAATGATATGGACAAGAGTCAAAGGAATTTTATTAAAAATATAGGATAACATTATATTATCTAGATCTGCAGCAGAATTTAGAAGTGGTAAAAAGACAGCTTTAATCATAGAATGATTAGACTTTAGGGCCGGATTTATGAAAGCTTGCAAGGAGTGCAAGACGAGTGTAGGAGCTCACGGAGGCAATGTGTCTGCTGTGCGATCCAGGTACAGCCAGCAGAGGTGTGCACGAGAGCTGCTAAAGCTACTCTTGCACGGACAGCATCATGGTATGCAAATTACCTCATTTGCTGCTGAAAGCTATGCAACTGAGGTAAATTTGCAATCCAGGAAACACTAACCTGTCTGTGGAAGATTAGTGTTATCTGCAGAAATGTACTCCATTGGTAACGGAGTACCGTTGTGCAAATAGCTAAATGGAGCTATGACAGCTCTAAATAAAGGCTGCATACAGTTGAGGAAGCATGCCAATGGCCAAATATAAGGCCATTGGCATTTATAAATGTTTACAATGATTAAAATCTAACCTTTTTCCCCGATCTCCGACGTTTAAGTGTAAAAATAGCCAAAAATAGCCATTTTCACTAAAAAGCTTATCCTGCCATGCAGGTAAATGGCAGGCTAAAGACAACATGAGACTGAGTAGTGGTTGCTAAGGGGGGGAAGCTCAGTGTGAGAGATGTAACCATGCATTTGTAGGCAATACTATGCAAATGAGGATAAGGATAGTGAATCTCAATTATCCTCAGCATGTGAGCCATGTCCCAAGAGTGTAAGTGTAGGAGTAGGTGAGTAGTAGAGTAGAATATAGGTAACATCATGAGGGGGTGTGTCAGAAGGGCTGTAAGCTAATTGGAGCACAGTGTCTTGTGTTTGCCCTGAGTTGCCCAGGATTGCAAGAGGCGTATCTACAGTTGTCCTTTTTGAAAACCAGAAACCAAAGGTGCACACCGTGGAAATATCAGAAATTTCTTGCAAACGTGCACACAGCATGCACGCGTGTGTGCTAGTGTTTGCGCGATGCTGCCCCGAGCGGAAACTGAAAGGGAAAAAGAAGGAAAAGAAGTAGTAGGAAGTTAACCAAGGAGCACTAGCAGAGCTGCCAGGTGAAATATATCAGAATCAGCCAATTACACAGGTAGCAGACTAGCCCAGCCCAGCCCAGCACTTTAAACTCTGCAAACAGCATTCTTCCCCGTTTTTTCCCAAGAACTCTGCAACACTGCAGTATACAAAGAGGCAAAGCTTCAAAACTTTAAAGTCAGACAAAATGTTAGGGGCTGCTCTTGCTATCATAAACCAACATGTGCAAGGTGCTGAGGGTGGTGATGTTATGAATGCTGCTGAGCAACCCATAGTTAGGAGATGGCAAAGAGTGTACAGATCCAGGGTAACCTACCAGGGGCTACATGAGCTGGAGATAGTGGAGCACTATAAGGTGGACAGAGACCTCCTGCAGAAAAGTGTTGAGCTATGCTGGCCATGCCTCACACACAGAACCAACAGAGGGGAACCCATCCCAGTGGATACCAAGGTATGTGTTGGTCTAAGAATACTAGCTACAGGTACCTTCCAGAGACCAACTGGTGATATGATGGGGATTTCACAGGCATCAGCATCCAGGGTACTGCACCAGTTCCTGGATGCCATGCCAGCACATGTTGGTGAGCATGTATATTTCCCCAATTCCCGTGAGGCATTGGCCAGCAATATGCGTCTTTTCCACCAAATAGGAGAATACCCTGAGATAGTGGGTGCAATAGACTGCACGCACATACACATCAAAGCGTGAGTGGGGTAGGGTCTAGATCAACCGCAAGGGCTTCCCCTCCATCAACTGCCAGGTCATATGTGATGCCCAGGGCATAATAATGAATGCGTGTGCTGGCTGCCCTGGAAGTTATCATGATTCCCACATCTGGCATCTGACGCAGCTGCACCAGAGATTTGCCAATGGGGACATTTCTGATGGTCACCTAGTGGGGGATGCTGGATACGCATTTGAGCCGTGGCTGATGACACCCATCAGAAATGCACACACACCCGAACAAGAACTCCATAATGAGGCACATGCACAAACAAGAAACATAATTGAGCGGGTGTTTGGGATGCTCAAGTCACAGTTCCAGTGCCTGGACACATTTGGTGGAGCCTTGCAGTACTCACCAACTACATGTACCCAAATTGTCATGGTATGTGCCATGCTACACAATATGATCCTGCGGAAACAGCTGCAGAAGGAACAACATGAGGCAGAGCCAAACAGCCCCCCACCA
The DNA here is from genome assembly GCF_019279795.1 of Protopterus annectens. NCBI lineage: Eukaryota > Metazoa > Chordata > Ceratodontiformes > Protopteridae > Protopterus > Protopterus annectens. Next base: position 595,266,865 of record NC_056734.1, on the reverse strand, counting down.
TTGCCAAGGCCTGCACAGGTACAGCGTGACTCAGAGGAGGAACAACTTGAGCCTGCCCCAGTAGGCAGAAGGAGGCATGCCCTAGCAAAGAGGCAATGCGTAGCACATACACTGACTCAGTAGGAACCCTGGAAAAGACACCTCTCTCTGACTTGCACATACAGTAAAAGGGATGCCGAACTTGACACTACCTGTTTTCAAACATGTATATGGAGTATAATATGTGCATCCGACATAGGCAGGCCTGCAGCACCACCTGAGGCATGAGTCCCTATTTTAAGCAATATAAAGCACTGCTAAGCAAATTTTACCAGTATTGAGCATATTTAAATACAATTGCACATAGCTGTGCACTGCGCTAACCAGCGCAATGTCGGGCAAAGTTGGGAAATGTTTGGCAAAGTCAGGTAAAGTCGAGCAAAGTCAGGTAAACATGCTCACACCTGCTTTACTGTTCCTTAACCAGTCAGGTCTGCCCAGCAGGAAAATAAAAAGCAGTGACAGGGCTCAAACTCAGGATACTGTGCACTATAGTCACAGTACTGAACCACTAAGCCATGACAGCATTTCACTGGCACAGACACAACTTAAGTCACTCACACATGCCAGTTGGGGGGGTCACATACCTAACAGTCACAGCCAGCAGGACAATTGTAGACAAACGCAAACAAAAACAAATGCTGTATCATGCCCTCTGAAGAGGCATATGAGTAACCTCCCCCAGGCCTATGCAGACAGATAACAGCAGGCCAGGCATTGCAATGTGGCTTGGGAAGGCTATGAAGTCACAAACTAATATGCGTGTAATTGGAAGCTAAGGTCTGTAGTACAGTGGTACCTCAAGCCAGTACGATATGCAACAGTACAGACTGAAATGGAATACCTGACAGCAGTGCAGGCCTAGAAAATGTGTATAAGTGTCAGGTGTACCCCTCATCCTATGTACATCCACAGTAACAATCAGGTGTGCCCCCCCGGGTAGAAATGTACAAATAATAGATGCCCCCCTGTATGTAGAAATGTTGATAAGTCTATGCAAATTGACTCATGGAAGCCCTGCAGGCACAGCATGCTTCCTGTCGATGTACAACACAAAGGTGAGCCCTGAAGTAAAAACCAACTTGATATTTCACACACATATAGTATATATGCCCATAGTGGGCATGCTCACACACTTAAACAAATTTAGCAAATTTCAGTCAGCAACATACTGAAAGGTCATACTGGGCATGCTCACACATTTAAACAAAGCAAATGTCAGTCAACAACATACTGAAAGGTCATACTGGGCATGCTCACACACTTAGGCCATGTCTGAGTACAGCAGTGGGCCACACATATCTGGTAGTTGCAGTTCTTACTCCAGACACTTGTCACTATTCACCAATCCTGCCTTGCGCACACAGTGATATGAAAACAGACCCATATAATATATTGGATCCCTGTCATAATCAAACTATGTACTACAAGTGCTTAAGTTGTTCAAAGAAAGTGAAAATGCAAAGAAGATCAATAAATCTCCGATCAGTATCATCAAGAAACAATGAACACTTAACATTATCCAAGCCATGTTCTGGAAAAAATATTGCCAAAGAGTCCATAGAGAACCATGAAGCTTTCTTTCGCTATGTCATAAATATCAATGTAAACTCATATATGTTCTGCGTCAGTGCAAAGTGTAAATGAATACATGTACATGACTGGCATTGCCAACATCTTGTCAGACAGGTTCAAACATATTTATCCCCTCTCACTGACAAAAGGGCCCATTACTATACCTGGAGATTGTGAAAACCCAGAAATCACATATACAATGGTTAAGCAGCTCTATCCAAACCTAAAAACTTGGCGTCTATGGGATGACATGGCTTCCCTGGTTGTGTCATATGTGAACTCCAAAACAAACAGACCCTGCACCTGAACAGTCTGTTGAGACTCACCCTCTGTACAGGATATGAAATTGTTGAATGGGTTACAGCAATGTTTGGCACACTCCACAAGTATTGGTGCACAACAGACCATGGGAACTATAGTCTTATAAGCCTAATAAGCCTGATCTGCAAGGCCATGGAGTCCATCATTATGGAACTCATAAACAGAGCTATTGAGAGCCTACAAACACCCAACCCGACCCATTTTGGTTTGGTCAGGGGCAGATCATGGTTCCTAAACCTGCTAGACAGTTTTCAATGTAGTCACCCAGGACATACATCAATGAAATGAGCTCCACACGGCCTACATAGACCTTGAAAAGCCCTTTTACAACATCCCACACACATGTCGTATCCACAAAATCAACAACCTGTACATAAACACGTATGTCATCTAATGGATTGCAAACTGGGGCACAGATAGATCCCACAAGGTAAGAATTGTGGTCTCCTGTTTAAGCTGGTAACAACTGCTGTCCCCCATGGGTCAGTCCTGGGACCTCTCCTGTCTGGTGTATACTTTTCAGAAATACAGTCAAACACATGAGGGCTATGTTTAGCAAAGTTTGTGGATGACTGCAAAAAGGTTGTCATAATCGATGTTTGGGACAACAGAGACATCCTTAAAAAGGGTCTCAGTCAGATAGATGTGGCGTCAAAATTATGGCCTCGAGCTACAGTCATACAAATACCACATAGGTGCCAACACCCTAAATATGGAGGTAATAATAAGGGATCTATGGACACATGTGGATAGTCATCTCTACTTCCAGAAACACATTCACAAAGTGGTTAGAAAATCATGTTATGTGTTCCCACAAATTGCCAAGGTCTTTGCATGCAGGTCAAAGGAGGTTCCCTCTACTCATCAGTCATCAGACCCATCAGAGAGTATCACGGCACACTTGCGATGAATCTGACTAGGCACCTTCAGCAGCTGGAAAGACCACTGAAGTACTTAAGCAAGAGGATTACTGGCCTCAAACAGTTGCCCAATGCAACAAGACAATTTAACTCAATCTGTACTCTGTTGCATACTGTCTACACAGGCGATCTCTGCCCAACATACAGATCCATGTCCAATGCAGAACTGATGTACATGCGCTATAAGTAAACCCAAGCTCATTGTGCCACATGCTCTAGGGATATCATCATCACAACAATAAATAGAACATGTTGGAGAGATATATTACTAACCCACAGACTTCCCTTGCTTTGGAACAGGCTCCCAACCTACATTAAGCTGAGTCCCTAACTGACACTCTTCCAGAGGAGCCTTGATGAGTGTATGTGAAACTGAACTGTCACACCATGGATCACTTCATCAGCTCTACTACACAGAAGCCTAGGGAACTAACCCCATGTGTGGTGATAGCTGCACACTCTGGCCATACTAATATATGCCTTCAGGCAGATAGCCTATTACCTACCTATATATATATATATATATATATATATATATATATATATATATATATATATATATATATATAGGGGGAACACAGTATAATAAGCCAAAGATGGATGGGCAGAGATGTGTATAAGAGGGTGACCATGACAGGGAGCCATCCAGGACTGTCCCACCCAGCACACATCCCAATGGCACAAAAGACATGAGGTGCACATCTCACCCACTGTACATAACAGCCACCAGTATCTGTAATCATTACAGTGTATGTGGTCCATGTGCCTGCTGTACAACATGACTGTACAATGAAGTACACATCTACTATCTGTAGACATGTACCTGTCACATAGGTTCATAGGTATGTAGTAGACTATCTTCACGAAGGCATATATTAGCCTAGCAAGTTGTGCAGCTTTCACCACCTCATCGGGTAGTCTCCCAAGCCCTAGTTCTAATAGTTAGTACCCTAAGCTCCTTTCTAGTGAGGCTGCTGATGTGATGCCTGGTGTGAATTGTCTGTTTCCCATCCACTCATCAATGTTCCCATTGAAGAGTGTCAGTGAGGGGCTCTGTCTGATGTACATTAGGACTCTGTTCCACAGTAAGGCAAGTGTCTGGGATGGTACTCTATCCCACCAGCATGTTGTATTCAATGTTGTGATGAGGTTCATATCCCTGGAGTGTGTAGTGTGACTCAATTTTGTTATCCGTGGATGGAGCATGTTCAACAGTTATGTGTTGGACATGGCTCTGTATGTTAGGCAGAGTGTGCCTCTGAGTAGGTGGTACACAACGGAGAACAGATTTAGTTTTACCAGTTGTGTTGCATAACACAACTGTTTGAGGCCAGTAATCCTCTTGGTGAGGTACCTCTGTGGTCTCCACAGCTGCTGGATATGCTTAGTTGAGTACATCCAAAATGGTGCATTGTACTCAATGATGGGTCTGATGAATTAAGAGTAGAGGTCCACCACTACCTCTTTTGATCCTGATGCAAACCCTTTGTTGATTAGGTGGGCCACATAAGATTTCCCAATCACTTTGGCAACATGGTTGTCAAAGGAAAGATGACTATCTACTTGTGTCCCCAGATCTCTTACTACCTTGTCAGTTTTAAGGGGGTAAAACCTATGTGGTAGTTTGTGGGTACTTTGTTTTCACCAACGGGGATTACTATGCACTCTTTCACATTGCGCTTGAGGCCATGATTCTGACACCACACATCTGTCTCATAGAGTCCCTTCTGGAGAATATTTGTGTAATTTGGGGAATCTATTATGGCAAACACTTTACAGTTCCCAGCAAACTTAGTCAACCACAACCCTCCTGTGTTGGCATGTACTTTTGAGAAGTCTATACCAAACAGGAGGGACCCCAGGACTGAACCCTGGGGGACACCAGTTGTTACTGGTGTAGAGTCTGACATGTAGCCAGCAACTCTTAATTTGTGGGATCTATCTGTGAGCCAGTTTGCAATCCATCTTGTGATGTATGGATTCATGCCCAGGTTGGTGAGTTTATCTATGATACCTGACTGGGGAATGGTGTCAAAGGCCTTAGCAAGGTATAGGCAGGCTGTCTCAAAGAAATCCACCCAGTTCAAGAGGTGTGATCTGCATTTGATGAAGCCAAACTGGGTATGCTCAACTGTGTGAAGGTTCCCAATGTCTTTATTGTTGACTTCCATTACGATTGGCTCCATTGCCTTGCAGATCAGACTCGTCAGGTTCATATAGCATTAATGCCAAGGGTCTTTTGTGGCCCCACCCCTGTGGAATGGGAAGAACATTGCTGTGCAACATTCTATGGGTACATATCATGTAGAGATCATGTAGAGACAGGTGCAGGTATCCTTGATGAATATGGATATATCCCCACCCTATGTGCTATGATCCAGGTTCTGATGCTGGAAGGTATTGAATGAGTAGTATCCTGGTAGTGCTGGTGTGCTCTCTGGAGCTTTGAACTAGGTTTCTATTACTGCACAGATATCAATATTCTCCATACTGAGAAGTGCTTCGTGTGTGCATCTGGAGGCTGAGACGTCTGGCAATGAGTAGCATTTAGCTCACTTTGTGTTTATTTGTGTTGGTTATGGGGTTTGGCTTGTCCTGAGTGACTGGTGTTCCACACCTGAAGTCAACACCTCATTGGTCCGATCTGACCATAAGTTAATTACCCTACATATCCACATTCTGCCCCCACCCCCCATTAAGGAAACCATGTTAAAAAAATATCTCCAAAGACAACTTCATGATTCTTAGAACAGATGTGTTGAACTTCAGGACACCCATGCAGATGGACAATACAGTTACAACTACTGAATTCTACACAATTGCACTTTATAAGCACTTACATGAGTGCATGGATCATGCTATCCCAAACAGAACCAAGACACAAGAAAAGGAAGCCAATCTGGTGGTCCTCTGCCATAAACAAACTGTACAACAGAAGGAAGAAACTGTTGCAAAAGAGGGTAAAACCCATGAGTGGAGGAGCTCCCTGGTCAGCCTCAGTAAGAAGCTATGATCACTGATAAAATCCTCCAAAGCTAGTTACAAAACCAAAATCGCCACTAATTCTAAAGACAACCACAAAGCATTCTATAGCTATGTCAAGAATCACAATGGCAACACTCAGATCTGCTCTGAGTTACAGCACAATAGCACTAAATATACAGACCCAACTGATATTGCCAACATCCTGGCAGATAGGATCAGTGCTAACTTTACCCCCTCTCACCCATGAAAGAGTCCATCTCTATACTGGAAGAATGCTGAGTTGCTGTAATCACGGCTGCACAGGTAAAAACCACTCTCCAAAGCCAGGAACACAGCATCCATGGGACCAGATAACATCCCAGGCTGTGTTCTACATGAACTACAGAATGAACTGGCACCACACCTAAGTACCATGTTCAGTCATAGCCTCACCACAGGCTTTGTGCCTGCTGAATGGTGCACAGCGACGGTTATCCCACTACACAAGGGGGGAGCCACCACAGACCCCAGGAACTAGTGCCCCAATAGCCTGATGAGCAGACCCCAGGAACTAGTGCCCCAATAGCCTGATGAGCCTGGTCTGCAAGGCCATGGAACATATCATCATGGAACTTATAAACAAAGACATTGGTAATCTCCAAACTCTTGACCACAACCATTTCGGGTTTGTAAAAGGCAGATCATGTCTGCTAAACCTGATAGACTTCTTTGAAGCAGTCACCAAAGCCGTAGACAAGGGTAAGGTGGTTCACACAGCCTATCTAGATCTTGCCAAGGTTTCCAACACCATCCCCCACTCTGGAATTATAGATAACCTCACAAAACTAGGTATAAATCCCTATGTCACAAGATGGGTTGCCAACTGGCTCACTGACAGAACCCACACGGTGAAAGTAGCAGACTCCAAGTCCGACTTCAGACCAGTGACAAGTGGAGTACCACAGGGTTCAGTCCTGTGTCCTGTCCTGTTTTGTTTCTACTTCCCTGAAGTACGGGCTAACACAGAAGGTCTTTGGTTAATGAAGTTCCCAAATGACTGCAAACTAGGAGCCATAATTGAAACTACTAATGATGTGGACATCCTACAAAAAGGCCTCACTGAGACAGATACCTGGTGTCAAAGCCATGGCCTCAAGCTCAATGCCGAAAAGTGCATTGTCATCCCCTTTGGTAAAAACTCTGCACCCATGAACTACAACATAGGCGGTAGTATACTTAACATTGAAAGTGTGATAAGAGACCTTGGGACACAGGTGGTCAGTAGACTCTCCTCTGATAATCACATTGCCACAGTAGTCAGGAAATCCTTCTACATGGCACACCTCATTACAAAAGGTTTCTCATGCAGAAAAAAAGAGGTCATTGTTCCCCTCTACTCATCACTCATTAGATCCATTATAGAGTACAACGCCCCTTTTGGTATGTACCTCACAAGACATCTATAACAACTGGAAAGCCCACAGAAATACCTCATAAAGAGAATTAGTGGCCTCAAATACATGCCCCACACAGACCATCTCAAAACAGTCCAGCTTTACTCTGTCGCATATCACCTACTCAGAGGTGATCTCTGCCTAACATACAAAGCTATGTCAAACTCAGAGCTGTTGGACATGCTCCACTTAAAGAAATCCCAATCTCTCCGAGCATCGGCCCCAAAACCCAGACCAAAATACAAAAGGAGGAGGTGTATCCATTTTCATAAAGGATACCCACACCTCCAGGTTAGTGGCACAGCATGAGGCCTCGGAGACCATCCAAGTGCAACTAGCAGTGGGCAAAGCTGCTTATCAGATCGTAGCCTGCTACAGATCACCCACCTTGTCTCAGGACCCTCACTCAGCATTCCTGAGAACACTGGAAAATATAAAGGTCCTACCAAACACCCTGATATTGGGGGATTTCAATTACCCAGACATTGACTGGGAGAATTAATCAAGTACAAACTCCTTTGCCCAATGCTTCCTAGAGTTTATAAACTCAAACACCCTGGAACAGCTGGTCACCACTCCCACTAGAGGTGACAACATACTGGACCTGATCATTACCAACATGGGGGATCAGTGTTCCACACCAGAGGTAAACCCCTTGCTGGTAAGATCAGATCATAAAGTAATCACACTGGACATCCACATCCCAACCCCACCCCCAGTCAAGGAAACCACTGTGAAAAACTTTTAAAAGCAAACTTCACACTTCTCAAGACCGAAGTGGAAAGTTTCAAAGCCCCCTTGCTACAGGATAATGCTATTCAATCCACAGAATCATTTACAAGTGCATTATATGAGCATCTACAGGGATGCATGGATCGAGCCATCTCAAGTAAAACCAAGATTCACTCCTCCAAAAAGAGGAAACCAGTCTGGTGGTCCTTGGCCATAAATAAGCTATACAATAGAAGAAGGAAACTACGACATGATAGAGCAAAATTCCAAAAAGGAAAGGCATTACTGATCATTATTAGCAAGAAACTACAATCGCTCATAAAATCATCCAAGGCCAGTTTCTAAAGAAAAATTGACAAGGAATCTAAAGATAACCACAAAGCCTTCTTTAGCTATATCAAACATTTAGGTGGCAACTCTCAGATATGCTTTGAGCTACTGCAAAATGACAAAAAATACACTGAACCAACTGACATTGCCAACATCCTGGCGGACAAGTTTAGTGCAAACTTTACCCCCCTCACCCCCAAATGGGCCTGTGTCCATTTCAGAAGAATGCAGAGCCCCAGACATGCAGGTAAAAACAGCCCTCTTCAAAGCTAAGAAAACAGCATCAATGGGACCGGATGGTGTCCCAGGCTGCATCTTACACGAGCTCCAAAAGGAACTAAACCCTCACCTAAATTCACTGTTCAGACTCAGTCTTACCACAGGCTATGTACCCAAAGAATGGGGTACAGCAACAGTCATCCTGCTCCACAAAGGTGGTGCCACAACAGAACCTGGGAACTATCACCCTATAAGCCTGACCAGCCTGTTCTGCAAAGCTATAGAGCAAATTATCACGGAACTCATAAACAGAGACATCAGAAACCTCCAGACACTGAACCCTACCCAGTTCAGCTTTGTTAAAGGCAGATCCTGCCTCCTAAACCTAGTTGACTTCTTTGAAACAGTTACCAAGGCCATAGATGAAGGGAAGGTAGTTCACACAGCCTACCTGGACCTCACTAATGCCTTCGACACCATTCTCCACTCTGGCATCATAGACAAGCTTACAAGCTTGAACATTAACCCCATGTCACGAGATGGGTGGCCAACTGGCTCACGGATAGAACACAGATAGTCAGAGTTGCGGGTGCCATGTCCGACTTTAAACCAGTCTCAAGTGGCATCCCACAGGTCTCGGTCCTGGGACCTCTCTGTTCAGTATATACTTCTCTGAGGTACAGGCAAGCAAGGGAGGAGACTATGGCTGACCAAGTTCGCAGATGACTGCAAACTGGGGGCCATAACTGACTCTTTGCCTGACACAGACATCCTCCAGAAGGGTCTTACAGAGACAGATACCTGGTGTCAAAACCATGGCCTCAAGCTGAATGCCAAAAAATGCATAGTCATCCCTTTTGGAAAAAACAAAGTGCCCACCAATTACCACATAGGTGGTAATCAACTAGGTATGTAAAATGTAATTAGGGACCTGGGGACCCAGGTAGATAGTAACCTCTCCTGTGATAATCACGTTGCCAAAGTGGTTAGATATTCCTTCTATGTAGCCCACCTAATCATGAAAGGGTTCACTTCTAGATCAAGAGAGGTCATTGTGCCCCTCTACTCATCACTCATTAGGCCCATAATAGAGTACAATGCCCCATTTGGTATGTACCTTAACTGGCACATGCAACAGCTGGTAAGACCACAGAAGTACCTCACCAAGAGGATTATGGGCCTCAAAGAGATGCCCTATGCAGCTCGACTAAAGAAACTCCAGCTCTACTTGGTTGCATACTGCCTGCTCAGAGGTGATCTATGCCTGACGTATAAGGCCATGTCCAACCCAGAATTAATGGACATGCTCCACCTCAAGAAAAACAAATCTCTTAGAGCCACATGCTCCAGTGAATTAAACCTCAGCAAAGCAATAAACAGGACGTGTTGGAGGGATAGATTCCTGTCCCAGAGACTTCCCTCGCTCTGGAATAGAATCCCAGTTGATGTTAGGTAGAGCCCCTCGCAGACTCTCTTCAAAAGGAATCTTGACGAGTGGATGGGAAATTGTAAATTTACCCCTGGGATCACTTCAGTGGCCCTGCTAGACAGAGGCCCAGGAAACTAATTTAAAAGGGAGGTCAAAGCCAACACATTTTGGCTAGGCTTATAAATGCCCTTGGGCCGATAGCCTAGTACCTACCTATGAACCTATGAACCTTTAAGGCTTGCCTAAAAAAGGTAATATGGGGACAGCAAGAGCCTTGGCCAGTATTCAGAAGCATAGAGGCAACAGGTGCAAACCATCTGTAGTGAAGCAACAAGGCTTGTCTATCATGTCATCACAGGCAGACAGAGACTGGATCCCCTTTGAATGACACCAGAAGCTCAGCCAATTGTTGAAGTTTATTATCTTTCTGTTATATTGCAGTATCATGTAGGTGAAGGTAAGATGCTACTCAAGGTTTGACCCTGTGTGTGCCAGCATGTGGTGCATCAACCCATATATGATATGGTCATGGCCTATGCATACAGTACACTCACAATACACCTAGTATGATAAGCCTGCTGAGGTTAACAAATGTGAAAAAAAACTTTGTGCAAACTGTCAGCAAGTAATGTCTGTATTGCACCCTGTAACTCCATATTGCTTGCTGAAGTGTAAAGACGTACTTAGTTTGGATTAAGAACACCGCACTTGCCAACTGTGTGTGTGTGTGTGTGTGTGTGTGTGTGTGTGTGTGTGTGTGTGTGTGTGTGTGTGTGTGTGTGTGTGTGTGTGTGTGTGTGTGTCTCTCCCTGGGGAGAGCAACCTTTTTGGAGACTACTCACACCCCTTAAAAGTGGTATACTCATCTTTGTCAAGTCTGATGATTTCACCATCCTACAAATATACCTGCGGAAAGATGAAATCGCAGTAATGTGTATAGCGCATCATGTAAATCTATACTGCTGTTGTATTATCATGTAGTTAGGTAGAGGTTTGAATCCTGCACTTGCCAAGTGTGTGTGTCTTCCTGGGGAGGAGTAACCTTTTTGGAAAGTACTCAAACACCTTAAAAGTGGTATACTTATCTTTGTCAAGTCTGATGATGTCACCATCCTACAAATATACCTGTGGAAAAATGAAATCCTAGTAATGTGTATAGCGTGTTGTGTAAATGCATACTGCTATAATGTCATAATGTAATCAGGTAGGGATTTTAATCCTGTATTTGCCAACTGTGTGAATGTGTTCATCTCTCTCGCGAGAAGCACCCATTCTGGAGACTACTCACACAACTTAAAAGTGGTATACTCATCTTTGTCAAGTCTAATGATGTCACCATCCTACAAATATACATGTGGAAAGATAGACTCCCAGTAATGTGTATAGCGCGTTGTGTAAATACATACTGCCATAGTATCATAATGTAATTAAGTAGGGGTTTGAATCCTGCACTTGCCAGCTGTGTGTGAGTGTCTCCCTGAGAAGGAGAAACCTTTTTGGAGACTACTAATACCCCTTAAAAGTGGTATACTCATCTTCATCAAGTCTCATGATGTCACCATTCTATAAATATACCTGTGGAAAGATGACATCCCAGTAATGTGTATAGTGCGTCATGCAAATGCATACTGCTGTAGTACCATAATGTAGTTAAGTAGGGATTTAAATCTTGCACTTGCCAATTGTGTGTGTGTATGACATCACTGGCCAAAGTGATGTGGTCTTTGATTTTTCTAGTGTATGATATATCACAATGTAAACTGTATGTGCATTACACATGTAAGGTAGTTGTGGGGCAAATCCATATACATACATGTGACCTCAAGTATTTCATAGTTGGGTGCTCTGCTTTCTCCATGACTGCATCTGTTATCTTTGCCAGAGCGTGCTGGTGCTTTCCAGACCTTAGGTCACTTCTGTATGCTTGTGACAAGCTTAGCCACTGCAGTGATCCCTGGGCTATGTCTTCCGTTTCACATCCACTCATCACGGTTTTTATTGAAAAGTGTGAGTGAGGGTTTATGCTTGAGGTATATTTGAAACCTGTTCCAAAGCAAGCAAAGTCTGGCAAAGATGACTAATCATTATAGGTGTGCAATAACCTCTGTGGATCTGCATGCAAACCCTTTATTGCTTATGTGCTCCACAGAGGGAGTTCCAAAACCCTTTGGTAATTTGATTATCAAAGGAGAGATGACTTAACACATGGCTCTATGTATATATTAGTACCTGTTCCACATTTTGGGGGCTACTACCTATGTGGCACTCTGGGGACACTTTGTTTTCTAAAAGTGGATAACTATGCTTTCTTTGGCTTATAGCTTTACAGCATGAGTTTGACACCAGGTATATGTCTGTATGATACCCTTTTGGAGGATGTGTGTGTCATCTGTTGAATAAAGTATAGCCCACGATATGCATTGTCATGAAATGTGGGCAGACATATCCCTACTGTGTTTCTTGTAACTAAGAAAGCTATATGCCAAACAGGAGTGGTCCCAGGACTGAGTGCAGGTGAATACCACTTGTTATTGGCATAGAATAGTACATGGAGGCTGCAAATGTTACTGTGTGTCCTACATCTGTGCGTCAGTTGTCAAGCCATCATCTAACAATCGTTTATGGTCAGGCTGTTGAGGTTATGTATAATACCAGTATGTGGGATGGGTATGAATTGCTGGTGAGCTATAGCTTGGCTGTGTTGACCTCCCCTCCCTATAGCCTTGTTGACTGGCTTGAAGTCTACTAGGTGTAGGAGCCATGATCCGGCCTTTAGAAAACCTAAGTGGGTATGGTGCAGTGTTTGCAGGTTCATAATGTCTCTGTTAATGAGTTCCATAATGCTGTGCTCCATAGCCTTCCAGATAACATTGGTCTGGCTTATAGGGTGAGAGTTTCCAGGACCTGTTGTAGTTCTACCCTTAATCAATTTATGTTAACATTTGCACTGGGTGTGACAAGGGTGGACAGGTTTAAGAATAAGTACATTAAAGGGACAGGCCAGGTTTGAAGGTTAGTAGACCATGCCAGATAGGCAGGATTAAGTTGGTTTGTACATGTGCTGAGGAGGGATGCAGAGTATATTGTGAAATAGATACTAAGGATGAAGCCGCCAGGTAACAGGAAAAGAGGAATGGCTAAGATGAGGTGTATGGCTGTGGTATGAGAGGACATGCAGGTGGATGGTGTGATAGTGCAAGATGCAGAGGGCAGGAAGAAATGATGAACTGTGGTGACCCCTAATGGGAGCATCCGAAAGGAGAAGAAGAAGAAGAAGAAGACATTGTAGCTCAACCCTTGTAGACTGTGAACACCATTACCGTGTGTCATTCCACAAGTATATAACCTATATAGAGGCTGCATCTGGATAGAGCATTTAGGTGAGTGGTGACTTCATATGTCAGCTTGTGTGTGACACAGACAGGGACACTGTCCAGTGCCATTGCCACTGTGGTGTGTACATTGTTAAAGAGATGTTTTAACTAGAGTGTCTGTGAATCATCAGGTTTTACATTCTTCAGGTCTGGAAATGTGGCCTTTGTGTAATGACAAGGTGGTGAAATCCACATTCAAACTGTCTGACAAGGAATTGGTAAAGTAAGTCAGATAAGTGTACTTTGTGACCATTTACATTAACTGTAACCCTATCTGAGATTTCCCCTGTAGATTATGAACAACACTGATGAAAGCTTTAGTGTTGTCTTTGGAATCCTTGCCATTTTTTATTTTGAAGCTTGCCTTGTATGTTTATTGAGGGATTGTATTTTCCCAATGATACTGACCAGAGAGGTTATCCCTTCTTGGTATGTAACTATTTTTTGGCACAACTTCACACCTTCTGTTATATATTTAGTTTATGGCAGGGGTCCGTGAGACTAATGCACTTTTACTGTATAAGTGAGAATTTCTTGTGTTTGTGTTAGCACGGTCCATGTAACCCTGTAGGTGAACAGTGTGCATTAATAAAAGATTATGCAGCTGGGACAGTGTTAACCTTAGTAATGAAAACCAATGACAGATAGCAACAACAGCATCACCCACAGCACAGTGTCAACCCATGTCATACACACACATGTGTACTCAAGTTCCAAAATGTGTGTAGTACAATGCATACTGGCCACCAATAGAAAGTATGGAGTGTTAACACTGGCCAATACAGGACATGTCACCCTTCCCATGTGTCCAATATGCACGTACATGCAGACAGTGCACCTCCACCATGTTCACAAATTTACACCTGCAAACCTGTGCTGCACGCACCCCACACTTACTGTCCACTGTATAACACATGTTGACACAACTACACACATCAGCCAAGTGGCACATGGGCAAACAAAACACAATTGGAATAAACACTGGTGGAAACAATACATCATTGCTAATTACAGCTTTAATGCATCATGCCTGCTCAGCTACACCTTCAAGGATATCATTACACTTTACTGCTGACAACATGCTACACATTCAACCATTGCTATACTTTATTAAAGTCACCCTGTGCATCAGCACCATGTTAGCCTGTTCCTGCATCAATGTTACAGATGACAGGAGGTGGCACAGGTTTCATCATATGTACAGGGTGTGTTGTTGGCTTGCCAGAGGCCTACACTGAGCCATACAATCGACATGTGTGTGTGAGTGTGTGTGTGAGGGCCATGAGTACTGTTATGGGCCAATGTTGATGTAATGTGTACGGGTATGTGTTTGCCCTAGGTTTCTGGTTTATGTGTGTGTGTGTCTGCATGCACACAGTTCCACCATGTGACTGCCATATATAGGGATTTGTGAGACAGCTACAGACTGTACCTGGCAGGCTTTACAGATCACCATCTCTGGCCATGGATTCGGAACCTGTGCCTGGCAGGGGTGCTACAGACAGTATCAGGTACTAATCCAGACTGGGTACTATCCAAAGAGGTTGACATATGTCCACTGGATCCAGGTCCCTGCTGGGACTGGCCAGAGCCACGTGCATGTTGTCTTCTAGGACTGTCTATGGACAGCCCCCCAACATTGCTGGGGCTGGCACTGGCACTATGGGAGCGGCTGTGACTTGCTGGACATCCATGGTGACCTCCAGCAGCTGATGTTGCTGGCATATATCCACATCGACATCTCAACCATCCCGCACTGTCCTGACACATGGACATGACATTGTGGAGGACATCCAATGTCTCACCCCAACGTCTATCAATGACCTCAGTGTAATTATGTATGGCACCTGCTAGGTCACGGATACTGTCATTTACAGAGGTGTTATGAGCCCTCAGTGCCCTTAGTCCCTGTCTGGTGTACTGCTCCATTCGTGTCTTTGCCTCCATGACAGCCTGGAACATGTGTGTGGTAGAAAAAAGTGTGGCACATCTGCCAGGGGCATGATGACCAGCAGTGCTCTGACGAGAACCCGTGGGCATCTGTCTATGTGGTACCGTTCCAGACATCTGGCTATAGCTGCTGTGTCCTGACACATGTGCCATAGATACTACACTGTCCTGGCCAGTGCCAACCGTACACTGTCCCTCAGCTAAGGGCAATGGTGATGATGAATGTACAGGCAGTATGACTGTGTGCATGGATGGGGTGGAGACTTGTGTACTGTCAATTGGAGGCCCAACAACAGACCCTGACAAACCTGCCTGTGCCTCAATGCACCTATCCTCATGATCACTGTCTGTCTCAGTGACATCAGGTTCCCTGCTGTACTGAACCAGCCCCACCTCGGCACCTGTGAGAGGAAAACAGGAATCACACTTTAAGACCTGAACATGATGTCAGACCACATGCGCACATGCACACATGCGTACATGTGCACATGCATACATGCACACATGCACACATGCACACATGCGCACATGCACACATGCACACATGCACACATGCACACATGCACACATGCGCACATGCACACACACAAAAATACACTCCTCCCTAAAGCAGACACACACAACACCAGCAATCTCAGAACATACACAATAACAGTATCACAAGCAAAACAGTCATATCACACATGTCAGCATGCAGGCCATGTGCTGCTCAACAGCATGCTGTGCAAGTGTAGACAGTCCTTGTTACAAACAGTATACATGGCTTTGATGCATGTGTTTTGTTATTAGGTGATGGGCCTCCCCCTGGCACATAATGCATACATGGACACAACATTGCTGTGCAAGTATTTAAAACTCTGTAATGTACTGTGCACCATAACAAACAGGTGTACATACCATGGCTGGGTGTGTATCTGTGCATCAGATAGGTATCCAATGCTGATTACAGCCTCTGTGTCTTTAACAAATAACTGTAGACACATTTTTAGCACATGCATGATGAGTATTCACACAACATAATCAGTGGTGCATGGATAATTGATGGAATACCATTCGGTCACATACCAATGTACGGTACTTACGGTGAGTGTAGATCATATTGTGGACATGCCATTGTCATCCATGACATGGCATGCTAAAACACAACTGCATATTTAAACACTACACATACGCAATGTGTGTCATATGACCTAGCCACTCAATAACATCACAAAACATATGTGTCAGTTGTGCAAATGGTGATTGGTATGCATATTGTTTAGAGGTGCATATGTGTGCACACACGCAACATTAAGGTGTATAGCAATGAAAGCTATGTGTAGTACTGTTGTTACAATAACGGGATGGGGTATAGTACCATAGGCCATCAACATGAAGCATCATGTGGTCACTCAAGGCTACAAATGTTTCCCAAACCAGCACTACTCATGCTGTACCGGAACTGCACTACCTTGGCTACATTCACCATTTCACAACCAGTTGTTACATGAGTTTATAAGGAGTCCAATAAGGAGCACTCTATAACATGAATGTGTAGTGTGTTGCAGATTGTATAAATGCCCCATGATAGGCCTCTACCCCTCAGGTATATTGTGGATGAGATTTTGGATACTGGAGTGTGTCTTTACAGATGGTTTGGGAATCCTTTATGTGTAGCATGTTAAAATGCTCTGTGTATGACATAGATGTGTATGTTATGTGCATGTTGAGTATCAACTGTGCCTATCCAATGGTCACTACAGTCTAGCCACATTTGTTTGAGATGGTCTGGTATTGCATGTGTTTGAGGCAGCTAATCACATCCATGAGATGTGCGTGGTCTTACACCAAGCATGCACAGTATGCATTATGGGTAGGTGTGTTACATGTGTACATGACCTACACCTTAACTATGACATGCACTTTTTATTTACAATAATAAATGTAGAACACACTCACCAGCATCTGTCCGCTGCCTTGATGTCACCCCAGAGGGACCTACATAGAGATGAGAAAGTTTGTCAGTGGTTACAACTGTGGCATTGCTACTGTGTGTTTGCAGTCTTACAGTACAACGACAGTTTACATTCACAGGGCTACAGATTATGTTCCAAATGGTCAGTATTGCACAACAACAGACTCCACAACTTTTAACAACACACTGCACATCTCACATATGCATGATCTACCAATACAGATAACAGTAGTCTACAGATATGCCATGTTACCTGCATGCTCCATGTGTGCTTGCTGGGTGGCTCCAACCTCCATCATGGTGTATGTCTGCTGCTGTTGTTGTTGAGCAGGTGCCACCAGGCTCAGGAGCAGCTTCTCCACTCTGGTGAGGGGGGGTGGATATTAACACTACCTCCTGCTGCAAGCTGTTGTCTCCGCACATCAGCAGCACGCTGACAGACATGTCTGAGAAGATCACTGCAGTGGTGGCGTACCTGCTCATATGTCCTGTTATGCAGGCCTACTTCATTTACCCTGAGGACAACATCTTGCCACATTGCAGTAAGCTCCTGCTGGTCCTGGCTGGCTCGTGAGAACATGAGACTGTAGTGCTGAATCATACTGGTAGTAATTATGTCATCTTCAGCACTACTGTAACTGGGTTTCCTGCGATGTACCATGATCCCCGGAAGACATAAATATGAAAATATATCTGAGCAAGTCATATGGCCCATTTAACATTATACAGTGCAGATATCACTGAACTGTCATATATAGCAACCTATTAGCTAACTGAGAGTGAAAGACTTTAACTGCCACTTATCATTGCTCACCCCACAACTGCTTGGAAGTGCCTGGCTCACTCTCAATCTAATGAACCATGTTCTGCACAGCAACAAAATAAAATCACTATATAAGACTATACAAGAGTACCTGGCACACTGTATGCAACACGATGCACCACCTAGCCACAGCAGATATACATCAAGCTGATGTGTAAAGAAATATATCATCCATCACAATGAGTGTAAGGTCCAGTAAATGTATTACTATTATACCACACAACTTGTTAATGGCAAACCCATGTCCAAAATATGTGCACAATTGGGAATATAGGTTGCATACTGCTGTAGTACACTATGAATGTTGCTAGATATGCAGTTATATGTTTTACCACACATATGTCAAAAGACATGTTACAGACATACCCACACACACATCACACATAATTACAGGACACAAAGGTATGACAACCCAGATAAGGTTTCAGTGTTTACTATACAGTACTGTGTGTCAGTACTTACACAACCTTAATTTTGAGAAATGTAATCTGTGATGAATTCAGGGACCACACAAAACAGTGGATGCAAGCAATGTGGACATACACCATACTTTGCAGTACAGGCCCAGAGCTTCAAGTAGTACTACAGTACACACAGGATTTAGATTCAGCATCAGTAGCAATCAATAATCATAGATGTAGTGCTTTAGCCTCCAATGACACACCCTAGTTAAAACCAAGGGACTTAATCACAATGTATGCAATAGCACTTTTTCTGCCTAGCAACAGAATACACAGCTTTTGCTAGGATCAAAGCAAAGACCCATAATATCATGACATAAACAGTTTCCCACTAAGCTATCCCACAGATACATATCTTTGATGTATTCACAAACACACTGACCATAACAGTCAGTTAACAGTACAGAGAATCTATTGCAACAAGTAGATGTAGGTGTGTATGAGTATATGTAACTATATATATATATATATATATATATATATATATATACATATATATATATATATATATATATATATATATATATATATATATATATATATATATATATATATATACACACACATACACACATCCATTGGTGTACATATACATATATATGTAGGCACATATACATTTCACCTTTCATAGTGAGAATATCAATTATACAAAGGATGTGAGGTGTACAGTAATGTAATAAAATCGCACAGTCTTGGGATAAATGCATTGAAGGTGTTCACAGCCCAGGTAGCTTTAGCAGGCCTCACTGGCTTCAACATTGCAAAATGACCAAACCACCCATGGTGTTTAACCACCACATGTCATATACCAGCACTGTATGCTGTCTTGTTTGTCACACACTAAAACCTACATACAAATATGTGCATACTAACCTTCACCAACATATATATCTCCACCCTTTACAAACAGTTGCAATATGTCCCCTGCTCTATGCACATATACAGATGTGAATATATATGACACATATATATTTCTCTGTATGTGTGTGCGGCATACACACACAAGGTCCAGACTGTTGTAAGTCCCTGGACCTCACAGCTGAACTATTGGGCCTTGCTACAACACAAACAGGTGTCACATATGAACAAACACTAACATTAGGAGGGTATATATGGCTACAAATGCTAGATAAGCATACTAGACTTCTACAGCAGTTGCCAATGCTAAGCTACACTTTAATATGACTATCATGCATGTGTTGTTCTGTCACACCCATGTTTATATAATGTCAGCGCTAATCCCCCCCAACAGCCATTGGCCACACTACTGTACAGAACACAGATAACATGGATCAGATCTTTGACATTTAATGCTGAAGTACACATTTCACAGGTATGTCCCACTGCCCACAGGTACACACTGTATTGTCCATAGCAGTAGTTAAGCAGAACATCTATGCATAAATAAGTACTGCTGCCACATATGAATGGTTCACATTATATGGACTATTCTTCAATAACATCTACTACATGCCAGTAACTACATATGTGTCACATACCTTTCCTTTATATGATTTGGTAATATTTCTTTTTCTTTTTCCTTTTCTCTGTCTCTCTCTCTCTCTCTCTCTCTCTCTCTCTGTCAGTATCTGCAATAGAGTGATTGAGTTTGTTGGCAGAGATTGCAGCCTGCTTTTGTAGGTATTTGCACATGAGCATGTGATGGCCTCTGCACCAATTAGTGGCCGCCACTTGCTAATTGCATGCAGCCTGCTGTGTAGTAATTGCAGTAATCACTGTCATAGCAACCCAGTAATATAAATTGCTAACTCAGGTAGGCATGGCCCTTTCAGCTTTCCAAGATGGAGATCATCCTTGTTTGCTGTGGACATCATTGTTTAAGACAGAAGGTTGGTATAGTTTTTATATTAGAAGCTAGGGTTGTAGCCAGAGATTTACATTTTGTACTCAGACCTAATGTTGCTGCTTCCAGTACCCACTTGTCAGTGCAGAAATGTACTCACCCCTCAAAATGCTACCTGAAGATACATGGAAAGATGTACTTTCTTTTCAACTTTTACAATTAACTGCCATACAAAGCTAGTTATTGAGATGCGTTCCTTTGGCACAAGAATTGTTCATGAACTGATATACTGTGAATATTCATTTACTCAGTTCTAAACAGTTTGTGCTTTTTTAGTGTTGACATTAGCACAAGCTGCTCAGAAAAACTGGACACATTTCAGTACTGTGAGTATGCTTACCTACATCCTTGGCAGACCCTGCACACACAGGTATATTCTACATTTGGGTAGGGGAGCAGAAGTACAGACAGCGTAAGTACTATTGTGTGGATTTTATCTTGCTGGACTTGCAGGGTTGCTGTGTACATGTTAGTTTATCAAGGCAAGTAGTCTGTCTGTGTAACTCTCAACTGTGGACCTATCCACATGGTAGCCAGATAATAGCCTGTTATTTTTTGTCTGTGCACCACACAGGTGGCGTACCTGCTCATATGTCTGGTTATGCAGGCCTACTTCATTTACCCTGCGGACAACATCTTGCCACATAACAGTACACTCCTGCTGGTCCTGGCTGGTTCATGAGAACATGAGACTGTAGTGCTGAATCAAACTGGTTGTCCCAATGTCCTTATATTGTGCAATTGGATTTTGCTAGATCACTATATGCATGAGCTGTATCTTACATACAAACTGTCCAAGATGCAGATGTTATTGCTACATATTTTGAGAGTTGCTCACACACACTACTGCTAAGATGGTACACTGACAGCTCTACTTTCATATAATTATCAAGATATGTTCAGGTGAAAGTATCAGTTATATGTTAACAGCTCCCTACATTTCTGGCAGCACACTGACATTTCTGGGGAACACAATACCAAGCTACTGATGTGCCAGATTAACCTGTACATGCTGGGCATGAACCAACAGTTGAGGGCTGTAAATATGCATAAACGCTTCTGGCACTCCTTTCATCCACGTTATATGGGCCTACCCAAGTGTGGGTTAACACTGCTTAATACAACAGTAGTATTTGTAAAATGTAACAGTAAAACAACATATCAAAGAAAATGACACAGACGCACTCCAGGAATTATACATTTATTAAAGGATTATTACACCTTTATTTATTGGGTTAAAACACTTTTTGAAGGCTCTCTCATTTATTTTATATAACAGTACATGCAGAATAATTACTAACCTGCCTGATGACGCAGCCTTTACAACCTATCTTCATGGGCTTGCTGATTCATAGCCCGGACACCTGCAGCTGTTAAATAAATGCAGTGATATTGAGACATACCTATCCATAGTATAGACAAGCATAGCAATTCTTAGCTACTTAATACAATGGCTACTTACTCAGTACTGGGGCATTAGGCATCGCACAGGACTCCTGGATCCACTGGTCCAGTTGATCCTCCTTATGTTGCTTCAGGTCAGAATAATGGTGCCTGACCTGCTCACCAGTCCGAGGATCGCCAGTGGCACTGGTGAGATCACGAGCAAGACTGTTCCAGGCCTCCGTTTTATATTGGGTGCCCTGGTACTGGCCA
Source organism: Protopterus annectens (assembly GCF_019279795.1). NCBI lineage: Eukaryota > Metazoa > Chordata > Ceratodontiformes > Protopteridae > Protopterus > Protopterus annectens. The sequence goes on along the minus strand of NC_056734.1, from coordinate 595,244,800 downwards.
TGCAAGAGTCTTTCCTCATGATTGTGGACAAGGAGCCAAACCATTACTTTGGTCTCCTCAATGCCCCAGCGTTGCGCTCATAATCGAGTGCCTTCTCCAACACCGGCCATGCTGACTGCAGAAGGGAGCTACAACCAGTTATGGCAAGTATTCCTGCCTGTGGAGCTTAAATATGCCTCATTTCCTGCACTTATTTGTGATTGGCCAGTTTTGAAAAAACTCAGCTGTAGGCACACCTGCTTAGCTGATGTTGGCAATGTTTAATAATCCTTTGATAGATATGTGGCTGTTGAAAGTGCATGGTTATGAAATGCTGTCATGGCTTAGTGGTTATGTACTGTGACTATAGTGCATAGTATCCTGAGTTCAAGCCCTGTCATTGCTTTTTATTTTCCTACTGACCAGACCTGAATGGTTAAGGTACAGTAAAGGAGGTGTGGCCGTATTTAGCCGACTTTGCTCAACTTTGCCCGACTTTGCCCAATGTTGCCCAACGTTGCTCGACATTGCTCGACGTTGCCCGACATTGTGCTTGTTAGCGCAGTGCACAGCTATGTGCAAATACATTGTATTTGCGCTGGTTAGTGTGGTGCGCAGCTATGCGCAAATACATTGCGCTTGTTAAAGTGGTGCTCAGCTACGAGCAATTGGTTTTAAATATGCTAAATACTGCTAAAATGTGCTTAGCAGTGCTTTATATGGCTTAAAATAAGTTACTCATGCCTCAGAATGCATAACCATTTCACCTTCATATATATATATATAATTCGTTCACTAATACATATAACATTTGAATGCTTTTTACAAAACTAATACATGATAAATGTCAGGAAATATTTTTGTATACAGATTTCCAACAGAAAATGTAACATGCAGTAGTTGGACATGAACCGGAAATGCCTCCTCTTTGTGCGAAGGCTCTAACCACTATGCTATTTCTATTTTGCTTAATTTGCATATTTTTTTCTTATTATCCTCTTCAGTGTCTAAGCTGCTAACTGTACCTAAGCAATGGGCAATCCCGCGCAAATACGGGCAGCTATATTGGAAATAAAACAAAAAAAAATTTCTTTTAATTTTTAAATTTGTATGAGGTTTAACATATGAGGGAGTGTAGTGTTACAATGTACACGTGAGCGGACTCACTCATGTAACTCGACATTTCTTGGGTTTTGTCAGTGCAGGGGCATGGGTTTTTGGACTGCTCGGCAGTCCGACACGCCCCCTACACTCGTCCATGCTCTGTGTAAGCTTTAGAGTTGAGGCAGCGTGCCCTTGTTAATATGCATGGCGTGCTGCCATCATACTCTTAGACTGGTGCTTCCGTGTAAGATTAATCTAGTGTTACACGGAAGCTTAGTAAATCCTGGGGTTAATAATTTACTGGAAAAACAATATTTTATATTCAGGCTTATCTTGAATAAATTGCTTGTGAAAACAATGATAAAGTATATGGTTAAGCAAGCAAGATTATATACCATATGTAGTACTGAAAAGACAGCATAAAATATTTTAATTATCTGTCCTAAAATTAAGCTATAGAATAAGTTGAGAAAAAAGGAAACATGTCGCTTGTTTAGACGGCATTAATATGGATAACATTGTATATGGATATTATTAAGAATGTGATAAAAATATGATAGACCATTTTGATAAAATGTGTATGACTACTGTTTGTAATATTTCAGAGGCCATTGTGAAAGAGTTATTACCTAATAAAAATGGAATGATAATGGAATTTTGAATAAGATAAAGTTTTGCTTATGACTGAAAGAATGGGGGATGGAAAAAATAATAATAATTTGACAAATAGAATGATAGTAGAATGTGAATTATAATTATGCAATTTAAGTAACTATGTGAATATGTACAATAAAGGACTCCTACTGTTTCAGATAAGTTTCATATGATCTTTTACTACTCAAGCAGATGGGTCTTCAGTATAACAATTCATCCAAGGGATGGCTCACCAGGAGAACAGCATTCCTAATACCGCATTGCAGTGTTAGCAACATGGAAATTAATCTAATCACTTTGAGTGGGAATAGAACCCCCAACCATCTAATCTTTAAGCACCAAAAGTGAATGTGCTACCTGTTAAGCCACTGAGAGGTAGCACATGCATGCTATATATGGCAGCAGTGGTGTACACACTCAGTGCTTGGAGAAACACGTGTATTCAAGCCATGCCATCTTATATATTTTCTAGTGCGCCATTAACCACAATAACACAGACAGCAGGAGGTGACTGAAGTCTTGGGCCAAAAGCCTCAAGTGTCATAGAGTAATAAAGCACTGACTATAACCCAGGTGATCTGAGTTAGAATAGTGTCTCAGCTGCCTGTTGCAACTGACATGGAGAGAAGAAGAAATGTGCAGTTTAGCCATCACACCTTTTACCAAGGAGAGGTTGTGTTGTGCATACCTAGGCTGTCTTGCAAATGCCTTGAGAACATAGCCCCCAGTTATGTGCTTGGTGAAGACTGGAGGCCAAATGAGAGCACTGGCTTTAAGAGGAGGCAAGGCAGTCTTGAGCAGGCTATGTAACTTGCTGATGTGAGTTATACCCTTACTGTTACTCGCTTTACATCCAGCCCTGAGCATGTTGCTGGGCATAAGTATTGAGGGGATAGGGTTTTAAACCATAAACCCTGATTCTCCTCAAGGATGTTAACCCATTCCCTGTCTTCTCTCTCCCTTATTCCTAAAGAACAAATGGACCACAGGGCAATGGACAATAAGGACAACACGGAATGAATGGGTCAGTGTGGAAGTGTGGAAATAAGAGGGAGAACTCAATATTTAGGAGGATCGTAGCAAAATTTGTTTAAAAAATAATTCAAGACATGGGCCATGAAAGGGTCAGCCACAGTATTTTAGATGTAGCCCTAATCAAGGTAGAGAAGGGTCAGGGATGTCCAGAAGAAAGTTATTTTAGCCAATAATGATCATTTTACTGTATGGCTTAGAGTTAAGAGAACTGGTAACAACACAAAGTCAAACAGGAAGTTGTGTGACAATTTAGTGGTGTGGATTGTGATGAAATGGAGTGGAAGGTCAAAGATAAAATGGGAGATAAGAGCAAAAGGGGGGGAAAAACAGGAGAAAGGTATAGTCCAGTTTTACAGGTCAGGACTGTTTTCAAGATGGTATCAGGTTTTTGTCACTGTTCATCTGTCAGGTTGACATTTTTCTTTATGTAATTTATCACTTTTTGTTTGTCCTCAACTGTTTTCTACTATTTTTAGTTACTAGTCTGTTGTCATTTGCTTTTATTTCCAGGTGATGGATATGCTTGGTTTCACTGTCGTCAAATGACAGTTGCTGCTTTCTCAATCATTGATGTTAATTTTCACTGCCAGCTCTGCCACCAGCTAATAATAGCTTAGGGCTTCTTATTAATATTTTGGACTATGCCTTTTGGTTCCAATTCTGTGATCATCTGCATTATGATGCTTAACTCTACAAAAATGCATTATATTTTCCAGGCATATTTCATGCTGATATATCCTTTCATGTTTGACTGTGAAATGCACAGAGATGCATGTAGATCTCCTGGTAAGATATAATAATTGTTGGAGGTAGCAAGTTCCACATCCACAATGGATTTATTTGTTAGTTTTTTTTTATCTTCGTGTTGTTCAAGCTTTTGTGCCACTTGCATCCACTCTGGGATGTTGTTTGTTTACTGAGTCATCTCTTTGGATAGTTATACATGGAGGTCTGTAATATTTCATCCTTTCCTCACTAACCAGTGTGAATTATGTACTGCACATTGACATTTTAGGTGACCACACTGTAGATTTGAACAGTCATGACAGATATGGGATTATTCAAACTGATAGGCAGCTGGATATGGAAAATTTCACAATAAAAAAATAAGATCACACAGAATGAATGTAGAAAAGAGGATTAATTAGATATATGTTAAGCAAGTAGAAACTAAAAAATGATGCTGGTGTCCAAGAAAACGGGAAGACCACACCAAAAAAACTTAATGCTGATTTATTTATGTCAAATTATTTAGCGTTTTCGCCACTAATATCAAAGCAGCTTCATCAGAATTGATAGGTCTTATGATGGGTGAATTAAATGCTCCAAAAAGTGAAATTGATGTTGTCACAGAATTGTTGGATATAGTGCTTACATCTAATATTTTTATCTTTGAAAAGAAATACTACCTTCAAAAACAGGGTGTGGCTATGGGCTCACCCTGTGGTGCCAGTGTGGCGAATATGTTTATGGCATATTGGGAGAAACATAACATCTTCAATAAACCAGAATTTATGCAATATATCAGATACTACACTAGGCTCTTGGATGATGTTTTCATACTTTTTCCAAGGTGACGCTCTTTTAGTTCAAATGTTTGTGAATTTTCTTAATGAATTGACTGCTTTTCTTAAATTCACACATAGATTTTCTAATGGGAAGATAGACTATTTAGATGTTAGACTGACCAAGGACCCCCTTAACCACAGGTTTTTGTCTGCAATTTTTAGGAAAATCACTTACTGCAATTAATTCCTGCACTTTTCGAGTTCTCACCCCTTTAAGCAAAAGCGGGCCATAGTGAAGGGGCAATTGGTCAGGGCGGTGAGGATGTGCAGTACCCTTTTCGACTTCCGTAAAGAGTGTGAATTTTTGAGGGACCTTTTTCTAAATCGTGGTTACCCCTCTACTTTAATAGATGAATTAACCTATGAAGTTGAATTTAAGAGATTGCAAGGTTTTTATAAACCTCTTCTCAATCATGAAAATTCTATACCAATGGTGTCATTAGAGGATACCATACATATCATGTCTGACATGGATCGCTCTTTGACTCCCCCCATTGTAGATAAAGAAAATAAGAGTCTCTTATCTTTGAGCTTGGTCACTACATTTAACAATAATTCTCAACAAATTTGGGAAATTATTCGCAAAAATTGGCATTTTATTTCTAGCAATTCTTTATTATTGGAAAAACTAGGGCCCAGACCTACAGTTGTGTATAAAACAGTTAATAATATTAAGGAATTATTACAAAGGAATTCTGACCTAAACTTCTTTAATAGACAGAAGGGGACATTTATTTGCGGTTTTTACAATTGGTGCAAAATGCTCCGAACAGGGAATACATTCTGTATCAGAAATAGGAAATATGAAATCAAGTATAAGATTAATTGTGAAACGAAGTCTATTGTGTACATTGCAATGTGTGATTGTTGTTTGGCTTTTTATATCGGTAAAACCGATAGAAAATTTCGTGAACGTATCTATCAGCACATGTATGCTATTAAACATGGTAAATGTGAAAATGCTTTAGCCAAACACATTGTTAACAATCCGGGACATAGTTTCCATTTTATGGCCATTGATCACATCCCACTAAGTATTCGGGGAGGTCCATTCTCCTTATTATTGGAGAATTGGGAACTTGAGTGGCAGCTCAAATTGGATGCATTCAACTTCCCAGGCCTGAATGAAAACTGTAATATTTCACCGGTTCTTAAACTCAAGTCTTTTCTGAGATAAACTTCATTATTTAAAAGTATACTTATATGTTGTTATTACTTTTGGATATAATACATATACAAAAAAATTTTTAAAAAGTATTATATATGTATATATATCTTTTGAAAAATATCACAGATTTCATAGGGTTTCTATGTTAATTCTAGGCCCCTTTTTATTGATTGTTTAGTCGTAATGACCTTTTACTATCACTTTTACTAAGAGAAATTATTCTTATTAAGAAATATTTAAATGGATACAATGTAAAGTTTTTCTAGTGACATAACTTATAGTATTGTCATTTTCAAATGAGGGATGCTCAGTTTGAATGTATATTACTGTATGTTTGGTTTGGAACTATTTGTTTTGACTTATATTTGATATTGTAAGGAAGTGACGTGTTTCGATACTCCCTCTTGTTTTATTTAAAAGGTTTGGCGCCTTTTTTTAAATTGTTTCTCTGATGAAGCTGCTTTGATATTAGTGGCGAAAATGCTAAATAATTTGACATAAATAAATCAGCGTTAAGTTTTTTTGGTGTGGTCTTCCCGTTTTCTTGGACACCAGTGTCATTTTTTGATTCATAGTTTTGGATTGTTTTTTGGTTTTAAGCAAGTAGAAACTGCAATGTTGGACTGTTTGTGAAGTGAAGGGTTTAGTGTAGGGGCTCCAACATGGGCAGTGTTACTAAATGATGGAACAATGGGTCCCAGATTAAGCAGCAGCAGGTAGAATGAGAAACATCTGAGAAAATATGCCACATGGTGATGCTCTGGAGCCTTCTGTATGTATAAAAGTCCAGCTGAAGTTGTATAGCAAGGGATGGGCAGGAAAAAGTGACATCCCTGATGCAGGCATGGTTGTGCTATGGTGGGCCAATGGGTCCACACATGGAAGTGTAACAGTCGGGAAAGAATGCATCTGAAGATGATATGTCACAGGATGAAATTCTGGAACATTCTTTAGAATGCTCAGTGGAAACAGAAAGCAAAGAAGATGCTTTCAGTCTGGAAGAAAATAGTCTAACATAAGACCTGCTTGACTTAATACAGATAGATTTATATATTATGATAGATGAAAGAAATAGATTATGAAAATAGAAAGACCCAAGATGTTAAAAGACTGGCAAACATACCTCTCAACTGTATAGATTTGCACATAATGTCCAGATTTTTGTCTCATATTTTTGGTCCATTTTTCATAAAATTGTGATTTTCTGGCATATTAGTGCCAAATCATTAGAGTCTGAAGTTAGAAAATAATGACAGACATTTGAGTTTCAGACTTCATACCCTTCAGAAAAGTCATGCTAATGAAAAACCTGCTATTATATCAACCTTCTAAGTTTGTAAGAGCAATATTTAAAAATTGTCCCTATTTTGGGGCTTTTGTTCCACTTTTATTTATGGCTTTGTCCAGATTTCTTGCTCTAAGAAGTTGAGAGTATGCTTCCAAAACACATGAACACTGCAATCAGTCTATTAAGAGAAATTCAGGTCATATGAAATGAATAAATAGGCTATTGTATTATGCAGCTAAACTAATAATGCATACAATGTTACCAGGAAAAGTAGAGTAACAAGGGAAAGAAAAGGAGCAAGCAGAATCTCACCATGGAAACAGTGAATACTGAACACTATAATGCAACTAAGATAAGAGGTATCACTACTGATGGAATACAGAAAAGGAAACATCATCAAGAATCCTTAGAAAGATAGACATGTTACAAAAAGATAAGGATTTATCACACACTAGTTCCAATAATAAACTAAAAATATCAACACAAACAGGAAAAGCATAGAAGGTATGGTGATAAGTATAAAGGATAAGTACAAAATAAACAATTGAATAATGATCAGAAAGGCTTTATACTTTATAGAGAATTGAGAAATAAAGAAAAATAATAGACAACAAGAAGAAATAAGTATGGACTGGAGTCCTTATGAAGACCCTATTGAACATAAAGATGCTGAATGGACTGACAAATTAATAGAAATTGTAAACAGCTCTAATGCAGATGATATTGAAATGGAATTAAGTAACAAACAGAGAAATTATATCCAAATTAAGAAAAATGTCTAAATGGAAAACCATGGGTTAAATGAGATACTCAGCTTCTGGCTGAAGGTATTAACTTCTTAAATAAAAATGTAATCTTGCGTAAACGTTACTTATATGAGCATTATGGACACATACTGACTTGTAGCTTAACAGCAAGAAAACAGGTAAAACAATACTGTTCCTCTTTGAGTGTGAACCTGCAAACCATCCTAATAACTACAGACCAATAACTTATCTTTTGTCAATATACAGATTTTTTTACTGGAATTGATACAGATAGAATTTATAGTCATTTAGAAAAAATCAATTATAACAATAGAATAAAAAGGTTATAAAAAATAATATGGCACAAAGGATCATTTGTTGCTAAACAAAGCCAGAACAAAAAGTTGTGAACAGGGGAAAAATCTAAGTATGGCATGGATTACAAAAAAAACATCTGATAGCATAGCATACTTACAGATGTAGAAGATGCACCTGACACAGATCAATTATATTACAGTGACTAAGAAACAGTCACAAACAGCTTTGCAACTAAGCAATGACAAATGTCAAATGGTTATCCAAGGGATAACAATTCAAAGGCTGATATTCTGGGTGATTCTTTCTCACCACTGTAATTTTGCTTTGCCCTTAACCCATAAAGCTGTTTATTCAATAGGTTAGGCTATGGTCATAATTCAACTCCTAGAACCCAACCTTGTCTAAAGACATCTTATCTACTTTTTCTGGATGATTTAAAACTGTATAGTTCATAAGACCAGGATTTGAAAGCACAACTACAAATTGTTAAAACTTTCTCAGGTGATAAAAGAATGACGTGGTCGTTCTAAATGTATAAAAACAACATTTATATAATAAAACATAAAGCTATCTTTTAAAATGCATATTAAACCAAACCCCTTTACTTCCTAAGTCTTTTCATCTTAAGTAGAGGTTAGATAGATACTACATCATTCAAGCCCTTCCCCATATTAGCTCTCAGATTAATGATCCATTGCTTCTGTCTTGTTCCTTACATCACCCATTCTCATTCCTGGTACATTTTTAGCAATAATGACAAATTTAAAGTTATGTAAAGAGAAGTATGTTTCGCTAATGCATTAGTTAATATGTTGTTATGTATATCATAAATATGCTCTCTTATCCTAAATCCAAACATTCTATCCATTTTAGCTATGTAAAATGCATTACATAGCTGGAGAAGGGCTTGAATGATGTTGTACCTATTCAACATGTACTTAAGATGAGAAGACTTAGGACAAAAAGGGGTTTGGTTTGATATGCATTTTAAAAGGTATCTTTATGTTTTATTATATGAACAGTTTTTATAAATCTTCCTAGTTAGATATATGCATGTTGAAAACAACACAACCAACTACTACTTGTGAACACAAAAAGACAGCAAAACTTGCAGATGTTCTCCTTTTCCAAAACTTTATTCCGTAAGTGCTTTCGTAAGGACTAGTATCCAAACTTCCTTAGACAAAGTTACACAAACAGTCAATGACTTATATACTTATACAATTAATAAATAAATAAATAAAACAATAAAGCAATTATATAAAAAAGCAATTGAATAATTAAATAAACAGCTCAATTCCTTTCCTCCTAAGGAAAACTATTTACTTTGTATTTCCATATATAATTCATGATTTTATTACTAAATACCTAGACACTAAATTAGTGACTTGAATTAATATAAAGTACAAATGTATTAAGCAGAAAAAAAAAAAAAATATATATATATATATATATATATATATATATATATATATATATATATATATATATATATAAACATTTGTGGTATAATTAAATAAATGAAATACCTGGGGCTATGTTTTATGTGTTAACCCCCCCCACACACACACACACACACACACACACACACACACACACACACACACACACACACACTGTACCTATCTAGCTGTTTAAGTTTTAAAATGCATTTAATAGAAGCATATTCATTAAGGCCAGGGTGTGTGTGTGTGTGTGCAAAAGTTCTAATTTGCCACAATAATTCCTTTTCTTCTAACCTTAATGCCCATGGCCCTCCTCTTTTGTTATATAGTTCCTGGTGCACAATGGCAAACAAAAATTTGTCAGTGGGATGTTGCAATGTGTGCCTTGCCAAAGCATTTGTGGTGGTACCTTTACTTATATGATACATATGCTAATATATGCGTTGGCGCACTGTCCTTTCTGTCTTTCCTATATAAAAGGATTGGCATTGTTGGCATATAGCAGCATAAACAATGCCCTTTGACTAACAATTAAATTTACCTAATATGTTGTATTCAACATCTCTAATTGTTATTTTAGTGCCCACATGAATATGCTGACACTGATGGCAGTGACCACATTTGTACATACCCATGTTCTTTTTTGTAATTCTACTTGGAAGTTCTAAGATGTCCTTTAAATTTTGGCCATGCCGATAAATAATGTGTGGCAATTTTTCAAACTTTTTGTTGATGTGTGTATCTTCTGCCAGCAGTGCCCAATTCTTATAGATAATATTTGAAACAATTTTTGCATCCTTTGAAAAAGTTGTGATAAGTGTGGGACCACCCATGTCTAATATGCCTTTAGTATGGGAATTCGTTTGTGCATAACAATTTCTATCACCATCCACCTCATGAATAAAATCATGGTATCCATTAAACAGGATAGATTTAAAATGTCCCGTGTTTCTCTTGTTAACCACTTCTTGCCTTATTTTATCAAATAGTCTGGGTGGATAACCTCTACTACTGAACATGGATCTAAGTAAACTACATTCTACTTGGAAATCATCCTCGAAAGGAATCATCCTTGATGCCCTGACCAATTGGCCTTTCATAACCGCCTTCCTTTGATGGAAGTGGTGGCTGCTAGAAAAATGCAAGAAAATAAATAAAATCATGAATTATATATGGAAATACAAAGTAAATAGTTTTCCATAGGAGGAAATGAATTGAGCTGTTTATTTAATTATTCATTTTTTATATAATTGCTTTATTGTTTTATTTATTAATTGTATAAGTATATAAGTCATTGACTGCTTGTGTAACTTTGTCTGAGGAAGTTTGGATACTAGTCCTTACAAAAGCGCTTAGTGAATAAAGTTTTGGAAAAGGAGAACATCTGCAAGTTTCACTGTCTTTTTGTGTTCACAAGTACTAGATGGTTGTGTTGTTTTCAAGTTTCTGAAGTTATATGGCGATTGTGCACCAGGAACTATATAACAAAAGAGGAGGGCCATGGGCATTAAGGTTAGAAGAAAAGGAATTGTTGTGGCAATTTAGAACTTTTGCACACACACACCCTGGCCTTAATGAATATGCTTCCATTAAATGCATTTTGAAACTTAAACAGCTAGATAGGTAGAATGTGTGTGTGTGTGTGTGTGTGTGTGTGTGGGGGGTTAACAGAAAAAACATAGCCCCAGGTATTTCATTTATTTAATTATACCACAAATGTTTTATATATATATATATATATATATATATATATATATAAATATATTTTTCTACTTAATACATTTGTATTTTATATTAATTCAAGTCACTAATTTAGTGTCTAGGACTAGGTATTTAGTAGTAAAATCATGAATTATATATGGAAATACAAAGTAAATAGTTTTCCATAGGAGGAAAGGAATTGAGCTGTTTATTTAATTATTCATTTTTTTATATAATTGCTTTATTGTTTTATTTATTAATTGTATAAGTATATAAGTCATTGACTGCTTGTGTAACTCTGTCTGAGAAAGTTTGGATATTAGTCCTTGTGAAAGCGCTTACGGAATAAAGTTTTGGAAAAGGAGAACATCTGCAAGTTTCGCTGTCTTTTGTATTCACTAGTTATATGTATGTGAGAGAGACACATGTAGATATTTTATTGCATTGTTTATTCTTTGCATTTTGCACTCTTTGCACGTATATTCAGATGCAAGTTTGCTATGTGACTTTAAGAAGTTGTGTCTGATTAATTAATTATGTTACTTAATTGATCACATGATAGGTTTGCAAAGAAGGGCATTTTTATGGTTGTAAATGTTTGATGAAGCAGTAATGATTACTGTGAAAGCACTTACTACTGAATAAATTGTTGGTTTGTCTGCTATTTGCGTTGCCTCACCTATTTATTGCTACAAGTACATTTTATGGTCATATTGGATGAGGTATTTACCTGGACTTACTGGGCTATTTTGTGTTTTGTGATCAGTCTAATATTCTTTACCCATTGTATGTTTTTGTATCCTACTATTGTGTTTTGTACTCTGCGTGTCAAGGTTTTTACTGGAATTCAACTACTATTCTAACATCCTCCATTATATGATTTAATTTACTTGTCAAGCTTTTCTCCCTGGGCCTCCACTGAAAAAGGACCTGTGTCCAGTTGGAATTTCCCAGTAAACAAATGTAAATAAATAAATAAATAATACAATGTTAACATATGAGAATAAAGTACAGTAAGTAATACTTCAGAAGACTGAAAACTGCAACTACATCTAGAAATAAAGTTCAAGTTATAAATCAAATTGTTTTTCCTTTTCTAACTTGAATCCACAAAACTCTGAATCAGCTAAGCAAGAATTGTATGGGATTCCTCAAAACTGACTACATGTCTAGTGGTGAGACTGGATACATATTTGCTGATCTCATCAGATCCAAACATAGCTAAAGTTCTAAAGCATAAAAAAAAGGAAGTCTAAGATGACAGCTTTGCTTTGCTTAACAGAAGCATTTCAGAACAAAGCAGAAGTGCAAATCAAACCCGAAGTATTTAAAAGTTATACAGCAACTGAAAGTGCCAAAAATTAGAAGAAAGTGTGGAAGAATATAAAGGAAAGGATGTGATGAGATGTAAAGAAAATTTGAAAGTCCACAAACTGAGTAGCAAGTATAGAGATCTAAAACAACCACGTTTATCAAGATTTATTGCAGACATGCTAAGGAGAGGTAACTGAATGTAAAATATGAAAGGCTAATAATTGACTATGGACATAATGCTTTACAAAGCCTGTGGAAAAGGTGGGTGAAACAGACAAATGTAGGTTCCATAAAACTGAACTGGAAACAGTTGCACATCTCATTGCTGGATGGCATACACTCATGGCTGAGTCTGTGTACTGAAAAACACAATCACATGGCAAGATTGTTGCAATGGGGATTCTGCAAACGTCACAGTACAGAAGCAGTTGAGAAGCATTGGAAACCACAAAGCATTACAGAGCATTATAGAGCATGATTATGTGTATATCAGTTGGGATCACCCAGTACCAGCAGTTCAAAAACCAGATGCAAGTAAACCAGATATAATAGTTCAGGAAAAAGCACAAAAGTAGCATTGATCATTGAAATTACTATACCCAGCAATTACCATGTCTTACATACAGAGAGACAAAGAGTCATAAAATTCTAGGATTTTCAAACAAACACTATATTTTCCTTAGCATACAGGGCTTGTATTTTAATTGTATGGAATATTTTATCATAGTGACCCCTAACCGGGATAAGCAGAAAGACACAACAACAAAAACATTTTATCATAGTGGTCTTTTATTATAGTTTACTGGTCAGATTCAATAAAGCCTACATAATCTGTTTAGACTGTGTGTGCAGTGTGGTGTTGCATGCACATTGCAGTGCACTGTTTTAGATTCTATAAGCAGCTCTACACAGTGTGTAGAGCTGCACAAACAAGTTAAACATTGTGGCATGCTAATTACAGCATAAGCAGCTGAATTATATGCTAATCAACCAATCCAAGATGGAGGAGTTATTCAACAACCTATAAAGCAACTGTGTAGACTCAGTGCTGGTTTTACCTGCAAATTCCAAAACTTATTGGATACAGCCATGGGAAGGAGTCTACAAAGAAACAATGTTAGGGGCTGATGTTGCTTTAATTCATGTGCAGGTGCAACAGGCTGAAGTCTATGCTGCTGCTGCTGTTAACAGACTATGGCCAAGAGCTCTCTCAATTCAGTACTGGCAAGACCAGTCAGGAGGAGAAGGTAACCACGCACACCACAAACCCAGTCTCACATAGAACTATCACAACTGCAAACCAAACACATAAACACAGAAAAACATACTCGGAGGCGCTGATTAAAAATCTACCAAAACAACAGAGGCCTCCAAAGCAGACACCCAAGCAACCTCCACCTCAAGACAAAGCACATGCAACACATAGTTCACAAAGTCAGTGTGCTAAACAGTCACAGCCCTTAAGGCCAAACAACATGCCAGACACACTTGTAATAGGTGACTCCATAGTCAGACACACTGACGTCCCGCTCACCAGACTGAACAAGGAAAAGGTCACAGTAAGCTGCCTATCGGGAGCTAGAATCTGCCACATAACACAAGCACTCAGGTCACTCCACAGCAAGTACAAATATGACTCAGTCATTGTACATGCCGGTGTGAATGAACTGAGACGTACCTCCCTGGACTACATGAAAAGAGACATAGAGGAGCTCTCTGATTATGTAGCCCAGGCCGGTATGACCCTGACCCTGAGCAGTATCTTACCCTCACCAAGAATGATGCCACAGTACAAAGACAAAATGATCAGTTTTAACAATTGGCTTAATTACTGGTGTCATTGTAAGGGGATCCAATGTCTGTCTGCTTGGGATGACATGCTTGACAAGCCACGCTGCTTCGCAAGGGATGGCTTGCACCTGTCACCCCTGGGCTTCCGGATATTGGCCAAGGCTCTTGCCACCCCCATAGTGCCTTTTTTAGGCAAGGCTCAAATGACAAACCTACCTCCCTAGAAAGCACAAGTGGAAAAAAACTAAGGGTAATGCTGCTCAATGCCAGAAGTTTAAACCTCAAGATGCACGCCCTCGAAGCCCTCCTCAGTATGGAGAACATCGATGTCTGTGCAGTGACTGAAGCCCGGTTCAAGGTTCCTGAGAGCACCCCAGCACTATCAGGTTTTACCTCATATCATGCTTTCCGGCCACAAAACTTGGACTGAACCACAAAAGGAGGGGGAGTATCCATTTTAATCAAAGATACCCACACCTCCAGGTTAGTGGCAATGCACGAAGCATCTGAGACTATCCAGGTGCAACTAACCATAGGCAAAACTGCCTTACAGTTTGTAGCATGCTACAGACCACGTTCTCAAACTCAGGAACCCCACACAGCCTTCCTGAAGACACTGGAGAGTATGAATGTCTCTCTAAATACCATCATTTTGGGAGACTTCAACTACCCAAACATAGACTGGGAACATTACTCAAGCCCCAACACCCTAGCCCAAAGGTTCCTAGAATTCATAAACTCAAATGCAATGGAACAACTAGTCACCATTCCCACAAGAGGAGACAATATACTAGACCTGATCATCACAAACATGGGGACAAAATGCTCCACAACGGAAGTATATCCCTCTTTGGTAAGATCAGACCATAAATTAATCTCACTGGAAATCCACATCCCGCCCCCACCCCCTGCACAAAAGACCACAGTGAAGAACTTCTCAAAAGCCAACTTCACACTTCTTAAGACTGAAGTGGTATCCTTCAAGGCCCCTGGGCCAGTGTAAACCACAACCCACACTGCTGAATCCTTTGCAAATGCCTTCTATGGGCACCTTCAAGAATGCATGGATCAAGCAATCCCAAATAAAACCAAGACTCATTCCCCCAAAGGCAGGCACCCGGTCTGGTGGACCCCAGCCATAAACAAACTTTACAACAGGAGGAGGAAGCTACCACATGACAGAGCCAAATCCCTAAAAGGGAAGGCATCTCTGATCAGTGCTAGCAAAAAACTACAATCACTCATAAAATCATCCAAGGCCAACTTTGAGAGAAAAATCGCAAAAGACACAAAAGACAATCACAAGGCCTTCTTTAGCTATGTTAGAAACCTGGGTGGAAACTCCCAGATATGCTCAGAGTTAGTCCAAAATGACACAAAATACACTGAACCCACTGACATTGCCAACATTCTGGCAGACAGGTTCAGTGCAAATTCTCCTCCCCCCCAAAAGGAGAAATAACTATCCCAGCAGAGTTTAGCCTCCCTAACATCTCAGATGCCCAGGTGAGAGCCGCCCTCTCTAAAGCTAAAAACACAGCATCAATGGGACCGGATGGTGTCCCGGGCTGTGTGCTACATGAACTCCAAGAGGAACTAAACTCACCCATAAGGCTGCTGTTTAATCTTAGCCTTACTACAAGATACATACTCAAAGAGTGGCGTACGGCAACAGTGGTCCCACTTCACAAAGGCGGTGCTTCTACGGACCCTGGAAATTACCGCCCCATAAGCTTGACGAGCCTGGTCTGCAAAGCTATGGAGAGGATCATTATGGAACTCATAAACAAATACATTGGGGACCTACAGACATTGGATCCTACCCAATTTGGCTTTGTCAAGGGCAGATCCTGCCTTTTGAACTTGGTTGACTTTTTTGAAACAGTCACTAAGGCCATTGATGGGGGTAAGGCAGTTCACACAGCCTACCTTGACCTTGCAAAAGCCTTTGACACAATACCCCACTCGGGCATCATAGACAAACTCACCAGCTTAAATGTAAACCCATATGTCATAAGATGGGTTGCAAACTGGCTCAAGGACAGAACCCACAGGGTCAGAGTTGCTGGAGCTATGTCAGACTCTAAGCCAGTCACAAGCGGTGTCCCACAGGGCTCAGTCCTGGGACCCCTCTTGTTCAGCATTTATTTTTCCGAGGTACAGGAAAACATAGGAGGATTGTGGCTGACAAAGTTCACAGATGACTGCAAACTGGGCGCCATAATTGATACTCCAGCAGACACAAACATCCTTCAGAGAGGCCTCATAGAAATGGATAATTGGTGCCAGAGCCATGGCCTTAAGCTGAACGCCAAAAAATGTATAGTCATACCCTTTGGGAAAAACAAAGTACCGACAAATTACCACATAGGTGGTAATCCATTAAGTACGGAAGAGGTAATCAGGGACCTAGGGACCCAGGTTGACAGTAACCTCTCATTTGACACTCACATTGCCAAAGTGGTTAGGAAGACCTTCTATATTGCCCACCTTATCATGAAGGGTTTCACATCTAGATCAAGAGAGGTCATTGTGCCCCTGTACTCTTCTCTTATCAGGCCAATGATTGAGTACAATGCCCCATTTGGGATGTATCTCACCCGACACCTGCAGCAGTTGGAAAGACCCCAAAAGTTCCTCACCAAGAGGATAAAGGGTCTTAAACATATGTCATATGCTGCCCGACTGAAAAAACCCCAGCTCTATTCAGTCGCATACCGCCTACTCAGAGATGATCTGTGCCTGACGTTCAAGGCCATGTCCAATCCGGAATTAATGGACATGCTCCACCTCAGAAAATCCAAATCCATCAGAGCCATGAGAACAAGAGACTTAAACCTCAACACAGAAATAAATAGGACATGCTGGAGGGACAGATTCATAACCCAGAGGCTCCCTACACTCTGGAACAGAATCCCAGTCCATGTTAGGCAGAACCCCTCACTGACTCTATTCAAGAGAAATCTTGACGAGTGGATGGGAGATCGTAGGTTTACCCCGGGGGTCATCTCTGTGTCACTACTAGACAGAGGAACAGTAAACTAAACCCTAAAAGGGCGTAGTATTCTCATCCTAAGGGGTGGTGAAAGCCACACACACTCTGGCTAGACTTATAAATGCCCTAGGGCAGATAGCCTAGTATGAACCTATGAACCTATGAACCTAAGAAGAAGAGACTCCATTTAACTTATCACAATCTACATAACATAGGAATTTTAGAGTGCTACACTGTGGATAGGAACACACTACAGGAACATCTATTGCAAGACCACCAGTTATTGGAGAGCCTAGATTCTGCCTCTCAGTAGTTATCTTGGGATTACTACTTCTGTTTTCTTCTGGTGAGAGAAGGAGCACAGGGACATTATTTCTCAGATCTGCTGATCATCAGAAAGCCTAATAACTGCTTCATACATGACAGCTTGGAATTTGTGTTATATTCTGCTCCTGGTAAGAGAAGGAGCAGAGTTTGTTGATTCCTGACTGTTTCTGGTTGGATAGTGAGTGTCTGTGCTTAACAGTCCTGATTGGTCTGGTTGCTATTAAAGGCATCTACTAGGAAAAGGCTACAACTAGCCTACAGACCCTTGCATCATCTGGCACAATACAGTTGATCACCAAACAGGCCGTGGCCTACTTCTCATCTTGGATTGGTGTTTTGCTTCTGGTGAGAGAAGAAGCAAAGGAGCATTGTATCCCAGCAGAGTGAAGCTGTGGTGAGACCAGTGCTATCAGTAGCCAAGTAGTAACTATTCATGTGACTCCCCTTATAGTGTTATGGTGAGACCAGCACTTTTAGTAACCAAGTAGTAAAGATTCATGTGACTCCCCTTTTTTCGCATCATTCTTGACTAGCTAACTCTTTGTTTTCTGTAAGTACTGCTTGATTTGTTTCTAACTTCAGAATACCTACCTAAATACGTCATCCTTAAATTTTCATGGTCTACATATTAGTTTCCCCTCAAGTGTTTGGCTGTGGCCTGTACAGACTCAGACACCTTGAGTGACATTTTTCCTGTAAAAGCACAATTGAAATTTCTCCAATACCTAATTGCACATAGAATAACTAGTTTGCAGTGACAAGCACCGTCCCCAGAATTGCAAACCAAATACTCATGGCATTGTTTTATATTCCCACGCCAGCCATCTAATCAGTAAAAAGGGTCTGTTGCCATGGATATGAACTATTCCACTGTCTCCATTACCAGCTTGGTGGATATGGGCATCCTGAAGCAAAGTAGAAATTGCCTCATGTTTACTGACAACCAGTTAATTCTCAAAAAACTGATATGGCATCTGAGAAATGTATTTACATAATATCACTGAAAGCAAAGCTCTCACATAAAAGTACTCCTAATGTCAGTAAGGTTGTCAGTAGTACACATGCTGCACCCATCACACACAATTCAAAAAAGACATAGACTCACATATACTGAGGCACTTAAATGTAACCTTCCTACATCACAAAGACCTCCTAGGCAAAGTACACATAACAAATACCCTCAGCAACCCCAAATGCACTCTTTAAAAACAACACCCACATCAACACATAGAGTCACATCTCATGAAGCCTCTACTTCTAAGCCCGTAAGGCAAGGCACCACATAATCCAACATTCTGGTCATTGGAGACTCCATTGTGAGACACACTGATGTCCCTCTCACCAGGCTAAGTAATGAGAAAGTTGTGGTCAGTTGTTTATCAGGGGTTAGGCTCTGCCACATTATGCACTCACTCAAGTTACTGGACTACAGGTACCAGTATGACTCAGCCATAGCCCATGTGGAAGTAAATTACCTGAGACGTACCTCCCTAAGTTATATGAAGAGAGACATCATAGAGCTCTCAGAATATGTGTCTCAGGCTGGTACGAGCCTAGCATTGAGCAGCATTTTACATTATCCAAGGATGATGCCACAATACGAATAAAAGATGATTGACTTCAATAATGGCTTAGTTTCTGGTGTCATTCTAAGGGGGTGCAATATTTGTCAGCTTGGAAGGAGATGGTTAACAGACCACACTGCTTTGCCAGGGATGGTCTGCACCTCTCCCCTCGAGGGTTTCAATGGCTCAAACATTGTCTTCACCATGGTGCCTTTTTTAGGCAATGCCAAACTGAAAGTACTTCCGACATAGCAAATCAAAACCAAGAAAATCTGTTTACATCAAAAATAAATATACATCAATGCTGGTCAAACAGGACAATGCACTTGAGCTACTCCATGTTCAAATCACCACAGACAAACTCCAATATCACTTCCTTGCCAGCTATAGGTCCCCCTGTCTAACCCTGGAAACCCATACCATGTATTTAAACTTACTAGAAACACTAACCATCCAACCCAATACCATATTCATGGGCGACTTTAATTACCCCACTATGAACAATAGGAAATTTATATGACACAACACCAAATGTACAGGCACAGAGATTCCTGAATTTTTGTAAACACAAATGCTCTCAATCAGATAGTCAGTACACCAACTAGGGGTGCATCCATACTGGATCTGGTCCTCACTAATATGAGAGAGTGCTGCACACACCCTACAGTAATGTCCTCCCTGGTGAGGTCAGATCACAAAATGGTCTCCTTTGAAGTCAAAAATAAAACCTGGACTCCCAGCTAACCCTGGAATATTCAGGAACTACTCTAAGGCTAACCTCCTGCTATTAAATGATAACCTGGCAAAATTTCAAGCCCCCATAAACCCTGAGAATACTGCAGATTATGAAGAACTTTTTGCAGAAACCACAAACAAGCATGTTAATAGCTGCATAGAGGGAGTTGTACTCACCAGGAAGAAGTTCAGAACTAACTCAAAAATCAAGCCAGCCTGGTGGAATCACAGAATCAATGGGCTGTATAACAGAAGGAAGAAAATCATGGCAAAAATTAGGAGGTGCAGCACCCAACAGGATAAAATTGCTCTCATCAAAATAAACAAACATCTCAGAGGACAAATAAAGTCTACCAAAGCCAAATGTGAGGTGAATCTGGTCTCCCAGGCCAAGGACAACCACAAATCATTCTTTAGCTATGTCCACAACCTCAAAGGCAATACACAGTTGTGTGCAGAGCTCATTGTAAATGGAGCCAGCTATACAGAGCCAGAAGATATAGAAAACATACTGGCCATTAAATTCAGCTCCAACTTTACCCCTCTCTGCCCTTCAATCTTCCCTCAGGAAATACCATCTAATATAACCCCCGCTGCTATCACAATGGAACAGGTTCTTAATGCTCTCTCTAAGGCCAAGCACACTATATCAATGGGGCCAGATGATATCCCAGGATGCCTTCTAAATAGCATGAAACATGACCTATCAGGGCCTCTGGAATTGCTATTTAACTACAGCCTCCAAACAGACTTTGAGCTGCGTGAATGGAGAACAGCAACAGTCATCCCTCTGCACAAAGTTGGGCCATCTATAGATCCTGGAAACTACAGTCCCATAAGCCTCACTAGTCTTCTATGTAAAGCCATGGAAAGAATTATCATGGAAATTATCAATAGTGATATAGTAAACCTCCAGACACTGGACACAACTCAGTTTGGTTTCGTCAAGGACAGATCATGCTTACTCAAACTGGTAGACTTCTTTGAGAAGGTCACCAAAGCAATGGATAAGGGCAAAATGGTTCACACTGCCTACTTGACTTGGCCAAGGCATTTGACACAATATGCCACTTGGGCATTGTTGACAAACTCAAAAGGTTAGGTACAAACTAATATGTCATCCAGTGGATAGACAGCTGGTTCACAGACAGGACCCAGGAAGTTAGAATTGGGAAGTCTACCTCTACAAAGAGGCCAGTCACAAGTGGAGTCCCTCAGGGATCTATCCTGGGGCAGCTCCTTTTTGGCATTTACTTCTCTGAAGTCAAGGCCAATGTCAGTGATCTCTGGCTGACTAAATTTGCAGATTATTGCAAATTAGGAGCTGTCATTGAATTTCACACTGACACAAATGTTCTCCAGGAGAGGCTGACACAAACAAACAACTGGTGTCAGAGCCATGGACTAAAACTTAATGCCAAGAATTGCATAATAGTATCCTTCGGGAAATCATCCACCCATGGTCACTATCATATTGACAACACACCCCTTAGAGTTGACCCAGTAGTCAGGGACACACATGGACAGTAATCTAGTCTTTGACTGTCATTTGTCTACTGTAGTGAGGAAATCCTTCTATGTTGCACAACTTATAAACAAAGGTATGGCATCTAAGTCCAAGGAAGTCATTGTTCCACTGTATTCAGTATTCATCAGAGGTATCATTGAATGCAATGCCCCCTTTGGTATGTACCTAGCCAGGCATATCCAACAATTGGAACGTCCATAGAGGGTCCTCACTAAAAGAATACAGGGTTTAAGTAAAATGTCCTATGCAGACCACCTCAAGGCTCCCTGTATTCTGTCTCCTACAGTCTTTTGTGGGGAGATCTATGCCTGACATACAGGGCATTGTCAGACCCTGCTCTGATGTACCTCCTGCATATATGAAAAACAAACAGCACCAGAATTATTCATTCTAAAGACTTAAACCATGCCTGTGATATAAATAGGACCTGCTGGAGAAACAGGTATGTATCCCAGAGATTACCTCATCTGTATCATAGAGCATGTGGTTGGGCTACTAGATACATCTGGGTGAGCTCTGCAGTACAATTGTCATACATGCACTGAAATATTCACTGTATGTGTTATGCTACACAACACAATCCTGAGAAAACAGTTTCAGTGGGATCAACACGGGGAAGGGGCACACATTCCACCACCAATTCAAGGTCACTACTGCCACCAGCAGCTACTGTGTGTAGGCAGACATAGGCATGATCAATATGCCCTTGCATTGGCTTAGAAAGAGGCTAAAACCTTCCCCTGTGCATATACATATAGTAACATTGATGCCAGGCAAAGCTCACAACCTTTACCTATCCATACACTGGCTGTGTACTGCTAGCATCAGACAGAGTCAGCCCTGAACTAAAACTGTTGCAACTGCTTGATTTACAAGGTAAGTGTTGAACCTGGAGTGTACTGTGTAATAATATGAATGACTGGCATATCCTTGCATGTTGTTACTTGGTAGTATAAGCAAGTAAAATGTGGGTGATTTGTATGGAAATGACTTAAACATTTGACAGCAGAGACTTATGTGACTTATATGTGCCCATTATCAAGTAATAGGCCTCAGGTATCAAAGATTTACAGAGTCATACCTCTCAAAATTACTGATGGTCATTGAATGTCCTCAGTTTAGCACCATATGTTTGTTGG
The DNA here is from genome assembly GCF_019279795.1 of Protopterus annectens. Classification (NCBI taxonomy): domain Eukaryota; kingdom Metazoa; phylum Chordata; order Ceratodontiformes; family Protopteridae; genus Protopterus; species Protopterus annectens. The sequence continues at coordinate 595,222,400 of NC_056734.1, read as the reverse complement.
AAAATCATTAAAGAGAGAAATTAGAAAGTAATGAGACAAATTTCAGTTTCAGACTTCACAGCCCTCATAATATCAGTAACAATACTGATGCAAAAAATGTTTCATTCTATCAACTGTCTAACTTTCTAAGACCAGTAAAAGTCAAAGGTAGAATTACCAACATCACAAATACAGATATACTAAGCACTAAGTCAGCTATGCACCCCGAGCATCAGAGACAAATGTTGTGTATCACTGAATCCAAAAGAAAGAAAACAGGGATATGGCACAGTTATCATCACTTGCACAGTGAGCTGTGTGAAGGGACAGGGAGCTTAGGCTGACACAAAAGGTCAAAGAGTGTGTGTGAGTCAGAAAGAGAAGTAGGCAGACATTTGGATAAAGTAAAAATGGACAGTGAGACAAACACAGCTTTAAGCTTCAAGGCTGAACCATGTAACTGTTGTGTGTGTATCTGTATGGGTTCTCCAGGTACAACTGATGTGTGAGTGTCTGCAAGAACACAGCTAAGCTCTGTGCTAGCTCTAGATCTTGGTATGTCAGACAGGTGTGAGCTGTGCATGGTAGAGGTAGCAGTCCATCATTGTCGAACCTGACCAAAAGAACTGGCTCTGTCAGGAGTTGCACTGGTATATCCATGCCCACGGTCAGATGCACTGCTGCTACCTGAATGTGACTGATGTCTGCTGAATGAGCTTCCCTCATGAGGATGCCCAAGATCATGACCCCACGGCCTGCCATGTCTGGGTGTGAACAGCTCAACCACTGACACAGCAGTGGACGTACTGCTACTATGGGAGTGTGATTAGGCATGGCCACGTCAGCTAACAGCAGATGATGTGACTGACCTATGAAAATGAGGATGCCATTGCCCTCCCAACAGAAGTTCCATGACAGTCACCTCCTGTTCCAATGTGTCATTCATCCAATTCATTGAATCAGCAAAACTGTGGACATAGTCACACATGTCAGCCTGTGCCACATCTACAACCCTAAGCATTTCTCTGAAGGATCTATGGGAATGTGCATGTACCAACATGATGGCCCTAAACATACGTTGAGTGGCACAGGAAGAGCCATGGATCAGGTGGAGGATGGACAGCAGGCCTCCAATGAGCACTCATAACAACCCTCCTGAGTGGCACCTCGCCCACACTTCGGCTACAGACATCGTCAACAGGCACTGAACCCGCAGTAACCACACTACCCTGATCAAGTGTCTCACCTTCCACCTGTCCAATATCTGAGGGCTCACTGGAATGGGTAGGTGTAGGCCTATGGCTGTGTCTGATGGAATTACAGTGAATGGCTGAATGTTAACCTCAGTGTCAGATTCAACCAATGTGCCCCCAAACTGTGCCTCTGTTTGGCCACCATCATCATCATCAGAGTCTGCTGATTCTCTGACATCAGGTGGTAGAAGTCCCACACTTCCACTGTCAGGATCACCTGTGATAATAACCAACAATCACAGCAAAAAAATAATATCTACACTACTATAGTCCAATATATGCTAACAAACTAACAGTGGTGCAACTCTTACAGACAGTACAGCAATACACACAGCAGTCTTGACACCAACATCACAAACTAAATATTTTTGAACTGCTGATCAGTACTGACATAAAAATGTTTGGCTTACCATGTGCAGATGATTGTAGGCTCCCAAATCAACATCATCACAATTAACAGTAACACAGGGGGTAAAACGTTTTGCCCTTTATATGTCCATTAACTATACTTTCAACAAGAAATTGGATGAGAAGTCCAACCTAAGCCTATGTGTAATCAGTCAGAATGTGTTGTTAACTGTAAAAATCTACAGTCCCCACCAAAAAAATTCTTGTTAAACAGAACTAAAGTCTTGCTGTAATATTGTACTATACAAGAGTATTTAAGCTCCTCCTGGGACATACTTGCTGTCCCTGAAACAGTAGCACCAATGTAAAGGACATGATGTTCTGCATTTTCTTGGGAGTTGTCTGGCTCCCTGACAGTGGAAAAGAACTCTCCATTTGCTGTTAGTAGTGGATCTGTAGCAGTCCCCCCCCCGGTATCCATCTGATCATGGGCCACTGCAGCTGCTGTCCTCCATGAAGATGAGATCATGTCAGTGGCCCTATGGTGCACCTGATCATATGCCCTGATGTGTCTGCATACTCTATTCACATCTGGAACTATCTGCTGCCAAATATGCATTCTGCCTGGCATATCTGCACATCCCCTCTCAAGCAGAAAGGCACCATGTTGACTAAAAGCTTTAACAATGACCTGTGTCATTGAAGGAGGGTTTTCAGAGATTGAGACACCTGGGTGCTATAGTCCTAGGTGACCTGAACACAACAGAAGGATAATACACAAAAGTATCACATACCTAAAACATTCCTGTTCACAGCGTCAACAGAGAAGGTAGCATATCACTAATACCCACTAGAGAAACATAAAACAGTGTAGATATTTGAAATATGTACAACAGGAAATGTGTGGTTGTAACACATTACAGTCACACAAAGCAAGGTCAGATGGAAAACAAGGAAGGGTAACAACAGCAGCATATCTTTGTGCAAAAACAGAAATGTAGCTGTGCTCCCCCACCCCAAAAGAACAGGCAAATTATACACTTTGCTAAAAGTGCTATCAAATGAACTGTCCCTGAAACATGAGTACAGATTTAATACATAACATTCCATTTTAAGCTTTTGCCAATCATGTATACCTGTGAAATGCCTTAAGAAACATGCCCATGCCATCAGTACAATTCAAAGAAACCCATACAGGTAACAGTAGTATTTGCTAATATATAGCAAAACCCGCATCTTAATACCCTGTTCATTCTGAGCCTCTCCACAGGATATGTGCCCAGAGAATGGTGCATGGCAACGGTGGTCCCGCTACACAAGGGTGGGGCCACAACTGACCTTGGGAACTACTGACCAATAAGCCTGACCAATATGATCTGTAAGGCTATGGAGCGAATCATTATGGAACTCATAAATGGAGAGATTGGGAATCTCCAGTCGCTGGACCCCACACAGTTCGGCTTCGTCAAGGGCAGATCATGCCTCCTGAACCTGGTGGATTTCTTTGAGACAGTTACTCAGGCTATAGATAAGGGAAAGGAGGTACACATGGCTTACCTTGACCTTGCTAAAGAATTTGACACCATTCCCCATTCGGGTATTATTGATAAGCTCACCAGCCTGGGCATAAATCTTACATCACAAGATGGATCGCAAACTGGCTCTCAGACAGATCCCATAAAGTAAGAGTAGTGGGATCTATGTCCGAATCCAGACCAGTAATGAGTGGTGTGCCTCAGGGCTCTGTCCTAGGGCCCCTCCTGTTTGGCATATACTTCTCTGAAGTACAGGCAAGCACAAAAGGGCTGTGGCTGACTAAGTTTGCGGATGACTGCAAACTGGGTGCTATAATAGTGTCTCAGGCTGACATGGAGATCCTCCAGAAGGGCCTAAATGAGACTGATGCATGGTGTCAATGCCATGGTCTCAAGCTAAATGCAAAAAAAATGCGTAATAATCCCCTTTGGAAAAAACAGAGAACATAAACTACAACATAGGAGGTAATCCCTTGAAATCTGAAGAAGAAATAAGGGATCTAGGGACCCAAGTAGATAGCCAGCTTTCCTTTGATAACCATGTTGCCAAAGTGGTTAGAAAATCCTTCTATGTGACCCATCTGATCATGAAAGTGTTCGCATCAAGATCTAAGGATGTAATGGTGCCCCTCTACTCTTCCCTCATCAGACCCATTATTGAGTACAATGCACCAATTGGAATGTACCTGGCTAGACATCTCCAGCAGCTGGAGAGACCACAAAGGTACCTAACCAAGAGAATTACTGGCCTCAAACAGTTGCCCTATGCAGCACGATTGAAAAAGCTAAGACTGTTCTCTGTTGCATACCACTTTCTCAGAGGCGATCTCTGACTAACGTACAGAGCCATGTCCAACCCAGAATTGTTAAACATGCTCCATCTTAGCAAAACCAAATCTACTCGAGCTACATGCTCTAAGGATATAAACCTCAACACAACAATGAATAGAACATGCTGGAGGGATAGATTCCCTTCACAGAGACTTCCCTTACTATGGAACAGGGTCCTGATCTACATAAGACAGAGCCCCTCACTATCACTCTTCAAGAGGAACCTTGATGAGTGGATGGGTAACAGAAAGTTCACACCGGGTATCACACCAACAGCACTACTAGATAGGGGCCAAGGGTACTAGCTGCTAGTACAAGGGTCTAGGGAACTACTAAAGGGGCAGTGAATACTGCACAACGTGGCTGGGCTAATATATGCCTTTGGGCAGATATCTCAGTACCAACCTATGAACCTATAGGTATATCATTATATATATATATATATATATATATATATATATATATATATATATATATATATATATATATATATATATATATATATATATATATTTATATATATATATATATATATATATATATATATCTGTGTGTGTGTGTGTCTGTGTACACACACACACACACACACACACACACACACACACACACACACATATATATATATATATATATATATATATATATATATATATATATACATACACACACACACACACACACACACACACACACACACACACACACACACACACACACACACACAAACACATATATAAATATGAAACAGATTTTTCTTAATGGCATTTCAGCATCTGCAGTATATAGCTGAAAAAAATGCAAGCATACCTTCTCAAGTTCAGTAGTCTTCTGTGCAGATATATCACAAAGTAATAGCCTCTTCTGTATTCTCCACATAAACAAGTCTCCTCAGCTTCAGGTTCCCTAGCTATGCAGTTGCCTTTTTATGATGTAGATTCAGGGCTTTGAGCATGGTGAAGATGCAAATGAGGTGTGAACTCATTAGAATTGCTGAATCCCAGATACTTGGCTCTGTGTATCAAATGTAAACATAGTGCAGGCACTCCCTCAGTGCCTGCTGCTAATGGATTGCAAGATCCAAAATTAATACATGTACAAATAACTCTTATGTTGTTTTTTAGTATTGTGGATGATGTTGCAGTTGGTTGTAGCAGAATGATTTCAGTTCCCTGCTGCAAAGATGTCTGTGTGGCAAAGAGGGATAAGGCACCCTTACTGTGTTTTGAAGGTTCATTGGAGTAAGAGTTCATCTGCAGATCTATGAAGAAATATTTCATGTGTACTAACAAACACTTTGTAGTGTTTATTTCATAGATTGCTTTTCTTCATTTCAGCTACTTTTCCCATATATATAAATATATATATATATATATATATATATATATATATATATATATATATATGCATCTACCTGACATGGTCGACAGATTATATAATCGACACTCATTTGGTCGACAGTTCATTTGGTCGACAAGCTGATTTGCCCCCTTCCCCAATGTTGTACAACCCTGGAGTTGATATATATAGTTAGGGGGGGGGGGCACAAATGAACTGTCAACCAAATAAACTGTCGACCATATGAACTGTCGACCATGTGACCATGTGAGGTAGATCCATATATATATATATATTGGACAGTATATATATATTGGACAGTGTTTGCACCATACCTCTTAACCTGAAATCATAAAAAATCTGGGCAAAGGCACATGAAAATAGATACAAATCTGTATGCTGGTTAACATAAGATTTGCATACATAATTATGTAACCCTGCCTACTCTGGTAGAATTGTGGGATACCAAGTTTTAAACACAAATTGAAGAACAGACAACATATTTTTATCCAGATAACTGAAGATTTCAGTTTGCCAAGTGCTGTCCAGCTATAGGGCTCTGTTCAGTACAAGCAGCCAGCTGCAGCTGCCCTCTGCAATGTTCGTCTCACTTATAAACAAGTCAGCTGCTGCTTCCCGGCCATGGCTCAACCTGTTGCTGCCAGTGCAGTATCATAAGATCTCATCTACACAGATCAAGCAACTGCTGCTTCCTGTACAACAGAGCTAAACCAAGGATAAGACAGAACAAACAAAATACCTACTGCTACCCATTGTCTAGCCCTAGATTAACATGATAAAGTATTGTTAACTGCTGATCTCAATTCACTATAAAATAGCCTCCCCCTCCCCCAACACCCTGTTAAATGGCTACTACAGACTCACCATTACCACCAGTTCTGGTGTTATGTCATTTGTGAACCACAGGTTACTTTGCAGAATCAGGCACAGCTCACACATGAGCTAACTCGATGGGTGATGCTGCAATGCAAAGTCTAATTTGGGAGGAAGATACTAAGGCAACTTACATGTCTGCATTCTTTTTTTACATTTTATCTGTCAACAGACAAAAACTGACCTTAAACGTATCCTGAACAACGGACAAGACACTTCATGAAAGGGGAAGCTAAGCCCCATCCCCCACTAAATTCATCAAGATAAATCCCTACACCATGTGTCAGTACATAGGTTTATAGGTTCATAGATAAGTACTAGGCTAGCTGTCCTTGTGGGCTATTTTAAGCCTAGCCATTTAACTCATGTGAAAACCAAGCCCTGTACCTTCTGTCTGTCAGACAAGTATCTAAACCATTATGCCAATCTCACTGCTCATATTAGCATTCCTGGCCAACAAATATAATAAATACATCAAGAAATGAAGCAGTCATTTATATTACACATTATGGTTTACCAGTCTTATTGCTACTATTGGAACGTGCTTTCAGTAATTTGAGAAGAAAACAAACATTTTGTGACAGAAACATCATTAAACTGTTTCCTTATAGCAGATAAATGTGGATATATCTTCCATCCCAAAAGTCTGAATGCCCCTTAAGAGGGCAAATCACGCCTTCCTCCATTGCTTTACTCAGAAAAGCAAAGCTCAAGGATCATACCTGGTGAGCCCTTTATAGTACACTCATATTCTGAAACGCTATCTTACTTTATAGAAATAGAGCCAAAAGTGTAAAACTCAATGTATGAACATTTGAAATTGTATAAGGCTATTTTGGGCTACACAAGAATAACAACCAACACAATAAGCAAACAAATTAGTTAACAAACAAGAAAGCAAATTCTTCAAGCTCTACTCACTAAGATACATTAAGCTAACAGTAAGAATTCATCAATAAATAAGTCCACATACCACTGTCATAATTACCATGCGTCTCTAAAAGATAATTACAAAAATATCAAATAGCCAAAATCAAACTATTAGCAAACTGAATGCATGACTTTAATAGACATTGAATTAAAGTCTTATAATTAAAAAGTGCATGTCAGCTCAGACATATCTTTACACTTACTCACAACATAAACGTTTTCCAGACAGTTACATAAATTATATACTTAAACCACATGGTTAGAGAAGGTGGATGCTCACAACAGTAAGCAAATATGATACTGTCCTAAACATTAAGTGTAGAACAGTCTACACTAAAGGTTATTGAAAACAATGTGATCCATCAGTGACACGTTAAAGAAATGTTGCATAATCCCTGAACCGCTGTCAATAAATACTAATTACACTGCATTACCTTGAAGAATCCCTCTCTTCCACTTTGCCTTCCCTTTACTTCTTCCTATCTCATTCTTAGTTGAGAGTGACTGTGACAGATGAAACAGTAAAGTCTTTGCCAGACATAACAATCCACAATATTAGCAGAAAACAAAACACAATTCAAACTAATAAACCCCCCAAAAAAGCAGAGTTTGACAAGGAAATGAGTTGCATAGACGAAAGCGCTTATCTTTAATAAATTATTATTTGATCAGCAACTCATTTCCTTGTCAACCTCCATTTTTATTGGTTTAATACACAATACTAATTAGAGTCTTTGACTGAGTTTATTTACTTATTTATTTACATTTGTTTACAGGGAAAGTCCGACTGGACACAAGTCCTTTTTCAGTGAAGGCCTGGGGAGAAAAGCTCCACAGAAAGTTACATATAGATAACATGGTGTACAGCCTAGACAGTATAATTTACAGTGATAAAAGGTGTTAGCATGACAAATACAATGGAAGATTTGTTAAGGTTAAGTATATGCATATACAGAACAGAATACAAGAATAATAGGTAAAAGAATGCCCAGAAAGCACTTTATCTAACATTAGGGTTATGATCAAAGAAGAAATTAAAAATTTGTTGGCAAGACCTGGATTTAGTTGGGGTTTTGGCAAGGACAGAGCCAGTGAGATTTTCGATGCAATTTAAGAGCAGACTTGAAAAGATGGCTAGGGAGGGCAGTAATGTTAGTTGGTAGAGTTCATAATACTAACAGCCTATGTCTCATAAGCAATAGCAGCATACAAGCAAACCATAGAAACTGTGAAGCACCTTAAAAACAGGGTATATTTTGAGGAAAAAAAATGGGAGTCATAGAACTTATGATTAGGCAAAGCATTCAAAGACATCATGGGAAAATAAAAGCCAATCACCCACTCCAAAATAAACCCAGCACTGAACTTACTGACTGGAGAATATGTAGTAGGGTACCAGCATAATCCCTCTCTGTGTTCAGAATCTTGTTTAAGATGCACAGCCACAGCTGAAGCTGCCTATCGGAACCTATAGGCTTCTCAGAGGTTTCATCTTCCACTCTGTCCCCTTCCCTTGGTCCATGTTGTTGGCAGACTCAGTAGAATGGTTGCCCAACTGGCTGCAGCCCAGCTATGTTAGACCAAACAGTAGCTGGTCCCAGCAGTATGCTCATATATAAAAGTTACAGCTTTTTATTTTAGCTCACTGTTGACCAAACACAACCTCACAGCTGACGGAGATAAGAGGAAATTATGTCCAGTTAAAGTAAGTGAGAGTTACGGAATCCCTACAAGCTGAACACACAAGTTGGCATCTGTTAACAGCTGAAATTTTTTTTTTTTTTTTTAAATATTCCACTTCTCTGAGAAGGCACTGCATCAAGAAGCTGATGACATCACATACACCCCTGTAACCTGGCAATGCGTGGTGACACCAGGTATAAATTTAAAGTTGTATAGTAAAAATAAATAAATCAGCAAAATCGGGAATTAAAGGGGCCACTCAATAATTTGTGTCACCCTATTAATTTGCCCTCAAAACCGGTAAATACCAAGAAATTCCATATGGTTGAGAGGTATGGTTTGCATGGTGCATGGCTTTACATAAACAAGGGAAATAAAGAAAATTAATGTCAGGTTTGGTTGTGCTTATCTCGTTTGTGTGACATTTATCAGTGCACAAACCCAGACTAGTGGCCTCACAGGAGCAGGTAGAACACCTGCAAACAAAGTGTCTGTAAAAATGAAAAAGTCAAAAAGGATACATGGTTGCAATTTTGGATTTCTGTGATGTAACGCCACTTAGCAAGTTTTCCCAACACCTGCTGCCATCAAACACCTTTCAACAGGAAGCAGGCAGTCAACCACTGAAAATGGATACATTCAATTAATTCTGTTGGGCACTGCACAAACACGGTAAGTGGTGTTGCATGATGGGTAACACAGACAAACTTACGAATGAGTAGGAAATAATGGAGCTATCATGTAACTAGTCCTGTGGCAACAGATGTAAGTGTAGGGCTGGAATACAGATGGTCTTGGGTTCTATAGGGTGTACAACCTAATTTTACTGCTGTGACAGTGCAGTTTATAGCAAGGAACTGAAAATTAGACAAGTATTTTATCAACATTCTTGTGGCAGCAGATGTAAGTGTAATGCTTCCATACACATCGTCCTAGGTTCTAATACAGTGCATTCCATATATTTTTACTGTAATTCCATATTCAATTATATTCCGTCTCACTTTTAACACTTCAGATAGTGAAGCTGATATGAATTATACGTATGATGGATAAGACACTATTATTGTGCTTTCAGATGTATGACTGAGGGTATACTGTCTGCAATATTTCTGTAAGTATGCTTCTGCTATCTGGGCTTTTATGGCCTTCACAATTAAATGAGACACATACATAACTGGATCTATATAGAAGAACCCTGTCAGGTCACACACATGCATGTGTAAGACTTCAAACTGTGACCTGTATTTATGAATGATTCATGTTGATGTCCAAGCAGCCCTTCTTCTGTGGCAAAGATGGAAAATCATTGCTGTAGAAGAAAAGTTTTTGTCCCTTATGCCTAGGTTTGAATCTAACACTTTAAAAATCAATTTTACCAGTGTATAAAGCAAAAACAAATGTGTCAGATCATGACATTTATGCCCCCAGTGCATGTCTGCAAACTTAACACAACTAAGAGGTACTTCCCAATTTTCAAAATATATTTCAAAGCTACAACAGCAAATACCTCTCAAGCTATGGTCAAGTGTCAGATTAACCTTCCAACTTAAAATATTTCCTTTCCTCCCTGCTTGGCATTGCTGCCCTCTGCTTAACATCATGCAAATGTGGTTGGCATTGTTGCTCCAGTTTGTGCACTACTAGTAAATGTGATAACAGCAATTGGTGGGAAGGCATTAATTGCCATTGCTCTGGTTCAGTTGTTAGACATGTCTGGAGTTAGAGGGGAAGCTGCTCAGTTTAGAGCACAGAGGTGGAGTGTCTAGGAGTCCAAGATATTTATTGGACTCCTGGTAAAGCACCACAGCCAAAATTTTCTGCAGGGGAAATATTCTGCTTCCCAGTACAAGTCTGAAGCATGGAGTAGTTTGGCTCAGGATGCATACGGTGCTACTGGCATCCCACACACTGAAGAACAGTGTAAGCATCATTTTAATGACCTACAGAATGCAAAAGGGATACCCTCAGCCAGTGGTTGAATGAATTTCAAACTGCTGACATCCCACAGCTGAGTAAGTATGATAATAGAGAATATATGTAATACATAGAAAGCTAAATATAGGCAAGACTGGTATGCATAATGCTCATCTGTTCTTTTCTGTTCTTTCACAGCTAATGCCAAAAAAGAGGTCACTAGGCAGGATCATGCTGATCAAATTGAAGCAAGTGGTATGTATGCAGCACAAGAGAAGTATTATTGCAGCTTTAAAAGTTAAAGACAGATTTTTGAGTTTTTATACAGCTGGAGCAAATTGTGCAGGCATATTCTAACTGTAAAAGCAAGCATGCATGCATTAGTCTGTAGCATAATTCAACTTTAGGAGTTAAATGTAAGACTATAGTCAGGGGTTGTGGGTTCAAATACCACAAGTAACAATGATACAATACTGTATTTCTTTAATAATATTACATTAACTTAAACTCTATACAAGTGGCATAAATTTCCTGCTGTTAACTATAACGTGTACAACTGGACCAAACATATCTGGAATATATACACATTTCAAGGATTACTTTCAGCAATCTGCATTATAATGTGTAGTTGTTAGGACATATACTTAAATGTAATACTTCAGATAAAATAGTTGTATAATTGTGTTAATGCATTGTATATCACATATGATGGTACTAATTTTATCTTTTTTTCCTCTCACCCCAACCCTTATCTCTCTTTTTTATTTTCTATTATGTGTCATCAAAATGTCCCCATGTCATCCATCTGTACTAAATCACTAAATGCATCAGAGCACAGCGAGGTAGGCCAGCCCCAGTGGATCAGCCTGTGCCCAATCCACTGGCTCCAGCACAGATGTCAAGCACATCTGGGACCCAAACTGGCAATACTGCCTCTGCTGCCCCTGCACTACTTGCACCCATGGGTAGTACTGCCCCAGCAACTGGTGCTATGGTATCCTCTGGGAGCAGTGGCAGAGGTGGGGATTTCATCACCTACCAAGAGATGCCAGGGTTGGTGCATAGGGTTGTTCACCACACCATTGGTGTATGCCTATGCTGGATGGAGAGGCTGCTCTCTCTCATGGTATGTAGGAGGAGACTTAAAACACTCTAGGCACCAATGGAGTAAAAGGACAATGATGACAGTCCAGTGGATGAGGACCAGAGACTCACTGTCTCTATGTTTGTAGGGCATGAGCCTGTGTTGACCCTTTCCTCACCCCAATCATGATGTCCCCATCCTTTTGTTTCCCTCACCATTCCTGTGTCTTCTTTGTTTGCATTTGCTTCCTCACCTACCCAACTTACCTGACCCAGAAATACCTATGTCCATTACCTAGAATTCCTTTCTTACTGAATTTAAAAAGAAAATTGGGCACCTGTCCCATAAAAAAATATTGTCCCATACATAGCTCTCCATTTTGCACACATGTCTTCTTGACATTCTTGATTTGGTCCAGTTGGCTATACAACATGATTAGGTTGTTGTCATCTCTCTTTCTGGAGCAGAAGGTCAAATTCAGCTAATATTCTGCACATATTTTCAGTTTTCACTGTTGTAGAATTGATAGCTATGGTTATTTCCTACTTCTCTCCTACACATTCCTGTATTACTTTCTCTTGGTTCTTCCCTCCTGTTTGGTCCCCATTTCACCTCTTTCCTATTTACTCCATTTTGACACATATAATCTGATCAAAAAATACAATCACAGACAACACACATAAGTAACAGAAAAACAATGGATCCCTTCATTTTTTGGTCTTTATGTTTGTGAGGAGTTTGGCATTGTGCACCAATGCCAAGCAATGGTGAGTGGCCCTACAATGCTGCTGCTACCTCTGGGAAATGCCTCTTAAACCTACTGCACTATGCCAACACAAAGAAGCATGTAATATAAGAAATTAATGTCAATGCATTATCAATGTTTATTTAAAAGTATTAGATATACGTATTAATGCATTCACACCTGCTGCCAAAGAGTCAGCTAAACAGCAGGTGTGTTTCATAGATTCAGTACTAACTCTCAGAATTTTAGCAATGTGACTCATGTTTGTGCACTGCTTAACTAAGTGTAGACAGGGAAAGGAATGGCAATGTGGATCTTACATGAGCAAACACTTTGCCAACCATTGCACAAACCTGTTGAGCTATGCAAAGTCACTTTTAGCATGTATTAGTTCTGTTTACTGTCCATTTACACTTGAAACTATATGTAGAAACATAACAAAACTGAAGGCCCTATCTAACAATATGCCACATATTTACAAATCAGCCATGTGCTGCCTCCCCCATGCATGGCAACCCTGGTCTCTCAGTACTCGTTCACAAATATATCAACTATACTACATAAATTAATATCAAATATTGTGTGATATGCAATGGACATTAATCTGGTAACATGCAGAACTAGAAGTATCTTCACAGTTGAACATGACTACACATTCATCAATTAACTCTATGAACTAGCAACCTATAAGCCTAACTAGCTTAATCTGAAAAGCTATGGAAAGAATCATCATGGACCTTATCCACAAGGACATAGACAACCTTCAAAACTCTTGACCTGAACCAGTTTGGCTTTTCAGGGGAGATCTTGCTTATTAAACTTAGTAGACTTCTTTGAGAATGTCAACAAAGGCCTGGATGAGGGAAAACAGTACATACCACATATCTTGATTTAGCCAAGGCCTTCGACACACTCCTCCATTCAGGTATGATAGAAACTCTCCCATCCAGTGATTAACCCAAACATTACTAGATGGGTAGCCAACTGGCTCACCAACATAATGCATGCTGTCAAAGATGAGAGTCCACCTCCGACAGTAGACCAGTTACCAGTGGAGTACCACAAAGATCTGTGCTGGGCCCTCTACTATTTGGAAACTATTTTTCTGAAGACCAGGTGAAGGTAGATGGCCTGTGGCTTACCACATTTGCAGATGACTGCAAACTGGCTGCAATCATATACAGTCCCCCAACAATGTTAACATATTACAGAAAAGGCTGACAGACAAATAATTGCTGGCAAACTCACAGACTGAAACTTAACACAAAAAAGTATCATTGTCCACTTTGGCAAAGAAGTAGCCCCTGCTAATTATGATATACATAGCACCCCTCTAAGCTGAAACTAAGTGGTATTAGACTTGGGAACACAGTTTGATAACAATGTAAACTTTGATGACCATGTATCCATAGTGGTATGAAAAGCATTCTACATTGTGTACCTCATAAATAAGGCCATTGCATCCAAGACCAAGGAGGACATAGCTCCACTGTACTCTACCCTTATCAGACCACTAATTGAGTACAATGCTTCATTCTGTATGTACCTCATGAAACACCTGCAGCAACTGGAGAGACCACAGAGGATTCTGACCAAAATAATCCAGGGCCTCCAAAATATGATGTACATGGAAAGACTGAAAGCCCTGTCACTGTACTCAAGTATCATACAGGCAGCTGACAGGCAATCTGTGCATGGCCTACAAAGCAGTATCAGACTCTGCCACAATGTAAATGCTGGACATCCACAAATCAAATGGGACAAGAATAACTTGCTCCGGGGATCTCAAGCTAACTTCTGACATACAAAAAATGCTGGAGAGACATGTCAAGCAGAGCACTTCACTGGCCCTCTTCAAGAGAAATCTTGACGAGTGGATGGGTAACAGAAAGTTCACCCCAGGGATCACTCCAGTTGCCTTAATGGATAGGGGCACTGTGAACTAATATCAAGTGGCACAGTGTCTGGGCAATTTTTGGGGCATAGGCTTGTAAATGTTTCAGGGCCATTAGCCTAGCACACATCTATGAACCTATATATCTCCAAGTGATTGTTGCTCCTCTGGAATAGGCTCCCACTGCATATAGAACAGAGCCCTTCAATGACCTATTCAAGCACAAACTTGACAACTAGATGGGTGAACGTAAATTCACACCAGAGGTGGCACATATGTCCCTCATGTACAGGGGCAGTCTGTGCTGATCACAAAGTTGGTCTGCTAGCAATGACTACCTAATAATGCTCAATAATGGTGCTCAGGTTTCTACACAGCTAGGCTTGTAAAGGTACTAGGGTCATTAGCCTAGTAACCTCCTATGAAACCAGACAGGCCTTCCAACATCCACTGCTGATATCATCCACTATAAGTTGTCCTGCAGTCTTGTAAAAGTCAGACTTGTTCTATGGTGCGTGCGTAAAATGCTGAGTTTTGTAGTCTGTATACTTAGATCGATAAAGGTTCTGTTCTCACTGCAATCAGTTGAAGGGGTGTGTGTATGTGTGTGTTTGTGCACTTGCTTGACATCACAGAGAGCCATTTACACCAGCATGTGGGACACTGTTATTACCATATTCTGCTCACCAGACATTGCTGATGTCATTAGCTATATCTGATTTGTGCATGTGCACTATTCCTACCAGGGCAGTATCAGAGACTGGCCTGGAGGCCAGGCAGAATTCACCTCATCCTATAT
The DNA here is from genome assembly GCF_019279795.1 of Protopterus annectens. Lineage (NCBI taxonomy): Eukaryota > Metazoa > Chordata > Ceratodontiformes > Protopteridae > Protopterus > Protopterus annectens. The sequence goes on along the minus strand of NC_056734.1, from coordinate 595,207,176 downwards.
GATACAGATTACAGTGACATGGCTTTGAGTCTATTCACATACATTATGACATGTTTTGTAGGCCTGTGTTTTCTTGGTGAAAAATCCCTGTAGTCTCTCCACCTGCTGCATGCATCTGGTGAGGTATATGCAAAAGAGAAAACATTATACTCTATTAGTGTTCTGATGAGGTTTGAGTACAGTGCTGTAGTATAATCCTCAGATCTGAATATGATGGCATGACTTAAGATGTGTACAACATAGGCTTACAATGCCAATGTGGACACTTGGTGGTCAAAGTTCAGATTGCTATCTATGTTTGTTCCCAGGTCTTGCATCTTTGTGTTTTAGCATAGCTGAACTGTTGTTGATACTGTAATTAGCAGGGATTTCCACTTTGCAGAATGACAAAATAAAGACACATTATTGCATTCATTTGTAGACTGTGTGGCTTTGTAACCAATCATTTGTCTGGGTTAGTCCCTCAAGTAGTATGTTATCATCATTGGTGGACTCAGTGATTGCACCCAATATTCATGAATCAGCAAACACAGTAAGCCAAAGGCCATATACTTTAACCTAAATTGTTGAGAGAAATATTCCAAACAGTAAAGGGCCAAGCACAGATCCCTGGGGTACACCAGTGGTGACAGTTCTACAGGTACAGGTTGATTCCCAATTTTTCTTCTAAAACATCATGTAAAAAATAACAATCCAGTCATCCATAGACAAATTCATAAGACAAAAATTTTATTCATGATTCCTTCAGCTCTTCCCTCCAAAACCATAACTGGATACCACTAAAATACCACAGTCTTGATGAAGCTGTCCACTATTTCAATTCCACCTTCCTCAGCATCCTAAATATGCATGCTTCCCAAAGATATGCCAGAGTCAGAACCAAAATCTCCCCTTGGCTTCATAAAACTACCCAGGGACTAATAAAATTTCAGGACAAAGCATGGGAACTCTGACGCCAAACAAAAACACTCTCAGCCAGACAATCCTTCCTTGAATTGCGTAATAAGGTAAAAAAGCAAATAAAAACTGATAAAGCCCTTTACTATCAGTCAAGCCTAAACTCCTCCCATCATAATCCAAAGCAATTCTGGTTCTCAATAAACGTTATACTCTACTCAGGTAAACTATGCATACACCCCACCTACCATCCCCTCCACCTCCAGCAGTATAGCTGACTCTTTCAACAAACATTTCACTGAAACTATTCTATCAGTAGCCAAACAGCTACATTCCTCATCCTCTACCCCCCACACAACCCCAATCCTCCACTCTCCTCCTTCTCCTTCTCTGCAGTACCCACCTCCTATATAAAAAAGCTTCTTACAAAACTTAAGCCCACTAAACTCGCAGTTGGCAACCTACCTTCAGAATTCCTAAAAAGAGCAGCAGACACCCTAGCCTATCCTGTCTCCATATTGATTAACTGCTCCATATCAGAAAGCTATGTGCCTACTCTGTGAAAAATTTCTCACATCATTCCCCTACACAAAGGTGGCTCTTCCACCAACCTTTCCAACTACCTCCTCATTGCCATTATCTCACCACTCTCCAAAATACTTGTGTAATGTATTAATGCTCAGGTAGTAACTTTTCTCTTAAATCATAATCTCATCTCCAAAACCCAACATGGCTTCAGGCCATATCACAGCACCACCACCACCTTGCTCTCCTTTACTGATACAATCCTACATCATAAAAATAATTGCCTATTCTCCTCTGTTATATATTTCTGGACCTGTCAAAGGCTTTTGATATGGTATCTCAGCTTATACTTCTCTCTATTCTCACTAATCTTTCCTTTTCCCACTCTGCCACCAACTGGTTCTACAGCTATCTCTCTGGCTGAAAGCAATCTGTCATTTGGCAAGAACAGCTATCCTCTTGTCTCCCAGTTTCTTTTGGGGTCCCCCAAGGCTCCATCCTTGGCCCCCTACTATTCTCTCTTTTCATCAACAACCTTCATACATCCACCAGACATGCCACACTCATACAATATGCAGATGATGCCATCCTCATCTGCTCTGCCCCCACTCTATCAGATCTCCAAAAAATCACACAAAAGTCATTCACATCTGTAGAAAGCTGGCTTTCCAATGCCCAATTCTGCTCAGTCCCAACAAAACCAAACTTCTTATCTTTCAACCCACTAAATCAAACCAGTCTACTGCCCTCTTCAACATTCATGGCAAAGACAACACCATCATCTACCTATCAGATAACACCAAACGTCTAGGTGTGAAGAATGACAATTTCAAATTCAACCTCCACATATCTCTTACCATAAAAAGTTCATAAAAAACTTGGGGCAATATAGACAAACAAACAATACCTAACCAAGAAGGCCAGGACTGCTATTGCCAACTCGCAGCTAATCTCCATGCTACTCTATGCTTTTCCCATTCTCACCAACCCTAGACAGACTCACCTAAAAAGACAAGAAGCCTGTATGCATATTAAACCAAACCCCTTTACTTCCTAAGTCTTCTCATCTTAAGTAGAGGTTGGATAGATACTACATCATTCAAGCCCTTCCCCATATTAGCTCTCAGATTAATGATCCATTGCTTCTGTTCTGTTCCTTACATCACCCATTCTCATTCCTGGTACATTTTTACCAATAATGAGAAATTTAAAGTTATGTAAAGGTCCCATCTGAGAAGTATGTTTTGCTAATGCATTAGTTAATATGCTGTTATGTATATCATAAATATGCTCTCTTATCCTAAATCTAAACATTCTATACGTTTTAGCTATGTAAAATGCACTACATAGCTGGAGAAGGGCTTGAATGATGTTGTGCCTATTCAACGTCTACTTAAGATGAGAAGACTTAGGACGTAAAGGGGTTTGGTTTAATATGCATTTTAAAAGGTAGCTTTATGTTTTATTATATGAACAGTGTTTATACATCTTCCTAGTTAGTTATATGTATGTAAGAGAGACACGTGTAGATATTTTATTGCATTGTTTATTATTTGCATTTTGCATTCTTTGCACGTGTATTCAGATGCAAGTTTGCTATGTGAATTTAAGAAGCTGTGTTTGATTAATTAATTATGTTACTTAATTGATCACATGATAGGTTTGCAGTATATAAAACAAGGGCATTTTTATGGCTGTAAATGCCTGATGAAGCAGTAATGATTACAGGGAAAGCACTTACTATTGAATAAATTGCTGGTTTGCTATTTGCGTTGCCTCACCTATTTTTTGCTACAAGTACATTTTATGGTCATATTGGATTAAGTATTTACCTGGATTTACTTGGCTATTTTGTGTTTTGTGATCAGTCTAATATTCTTTACCCATTGTATGTTTGTGTATCCTGCTATTGTTTTTTGTACTCTGCATGTCAAGGTTTTTACTGGAATTCAACTACTATTGTAAAATCCTCCATTATATGATTTCATTTACTTGTGGAGCTCTTCTCCTTTGGCCTCCACTGAAACAGGACCTGTGTCCAGTTGGAATTTCCCAGTAAATAAATAAATAATAAAATTTTAACAAATGAGAATAAAGTACAATAAGTAATACTTCAGAAGTCTGAAAACTGCAACTACATCTAGAAATAAAGTTCAAGTTATAAATCAAATTGTTTTTCCTGTTCTAACTTACATCCACAAAACTCTGAATCAGCTAAGCAAGAATTGTATGGGATTCCTCAAAACTGACTACAGGCATAGATCCACAGTGGTGAGACTGGATACATATTTGCTGATCTCATCAGATCCAAACATAGCTAAAGTTCTAAAGCATAAAAAAAGGAAATCTAAGATGACAGCTTTGCTTTGCTTAACAGAAGCTTTTCAGAAGAAAGCAGAAATGCAAATCAAACCCAAAGTATTTAAAAGTCATACAGCAACGGAAAGTGCCAAAAAATAAAAGAAAGTAGGAAAGAATATAAAGGAAAGGATGTGATGATATGTAAAGAAAATTTGAAAGTCGACAAATTGAGTAGCAAGTATAGAGATCTAAAACAACCACATTTACCAAGATTTATTGCAGACTTGCTAAGGAGAGGTGAACTGAATGTAAAATATGAAAGGCTAATAATTGACTATGGACATAATGCTTTACAAAGCCTGTGAAAAAAGTGGGTGAAACAGACAAATATATGTTACATAAAACTGAACTGGATACAGTTGCACATCTCATTGCTGGATGGCATACACTCATGGCTGAGTCTGTGTAATGAAAAACACAATCACATGGCAAGATTGTTACAATGGGGATTCTGCAAACGTCACAGTACAGAAGCAGTTGAGAAGCATTGGAAACCACAAAGCATTACAGAGCATTATAGAGCATGATTATGTGTATATCAGTTGGGATCACCCAGTACCAGCAGTTCAAAAATCAGATGGAAGTAAACCAGATATAATAGTTCAGGAAAAAACACAAAAGTAGCATTGATCATTGAAATTACTACACCCAGCAATTACCATGTCGTACATACAGAGACACAAAGAGTCATAAAATTCTAGGATTTTCAAACAGACACTATATTTTCCTTAGCATACGGGGCTTGCATTTTAATTGTATGGAATATTATAGCAATAACCCACGCCTGGGTGTGGGTAATGCTAAATTTATCCACGGTTGGCGTGGTTTGGTCCAGAGGGCGAAGCCCGAGGGACCAAACAAAGCCAACCGTGGGTAAATTTAGCATTACCACCAGAAGTGGTTATTGCTATTATATGACATTATTTAAGAAAAGAAACTGTTACTTTTCTTAAATAATGGCATAGTATAATGCCTGTTTACTGCCCTTCCGCAGATGTCTGGCATCCGTGGCAGTTCTGATGTACTGCGCGCCTGCGCAGTACATCAGAGCTGTGAGCAAAAGCAATGGAGAAAGCAAGATCTCCGTTGCTTTTTTAGTCTCGCTATGTTAAATGAGTTTAACATGGCGAGACAGTTAAAATAAACACGGACATCTTCGTTGCTTATTTTAAAACTGTCTCGCTATGTTAAACTCATTTAACATAGCGAGACATAAAAAGCGGAGATCTTGCTTTCCGTTGCCCAAACACTGTCTCGCTATGTTAAATGGGTTTAACATGGCGAGACAGCTTTAAAATAAGCAGCGGAGATCTCCGTTGCTTATTTTAAAGCTGTCTCGCTATGTTAAACCCATTTAACAGCAAGACATGTTTAAAACAGTTATACTAATGGAAAAAAGTCCGGGCGACCGGACCTTTTTCCATTAGTATAACTCGATTTACAACGGGCACACTGGCCAATCAGCGTGCACGTTTTGGGGGGATCATGGTATAATTTATCATAATGCTCTTTTATTATAGTTTACTGACCAGATTCAATAAAGCCTACAAAATCTGTTTAGACTGTGTGTACAGTGTGGTGTTGCACGCACATTGCAGTGCACTGTTTTAGATTCTATAAGCAGCTCTACACAGTGTGTAGAGCTGCACAAACAAAGTAAACATTGTGGCATGCTAATTACAGCATAAGCAGCTGAATTATATGCTAATCAACCAATCCAAGATGGAGGAGTTATTCAACAAGCTATAAAGCAACTGTTCAGACTCAGTGCTGGTTTTACCTGCAAATTCCAAAACTTATTGGAATACAGCCATGGAAAGGAGTCTACAAAGAAACAATGTTAGGGGCTGATGTTGCTTTAATTCATGTGCATGTGCAACAGGCTGAAGTCTATGCTGCTGCTGCTGTTAACAGACTATGGCCAAGAAGGAGAAGAGACTCCATTTAACTTATCACAATCTACATAACGTGGGAATTCTAGAGTGCTACATGATGAACAGGAACACACTACAGGAACATCTATTGCAAGACCACCAGTTATTGGAGAGCCTAGATTCTGCCTCTCAGTAGTCATCTTGGGATTACTACTTCTGTTTTCTTCTGGTGAGAGAAGGAGCACAGGGACATTATTTCTCAGATCTGCTGATCATCAGAAAGCCTAATAACTGCTTCATACGTGACAGCTTGGAATTTGTGTTATATTCTGCTCCTGGTGAGAGAAGGAGCAGAGTTCGTTGATTCCTGACTGTTTCTGGTTGGACAGTGAGTGTCTGTGCTTAACAGTCCTGATTGGTCTGGTTGCTATTAAAGGCATCTACTAGGAAAAGGCTACAACTAGTCTACAGACCCTTGCATCATCTGGCACAATACAGTGAAGCACCAAACAGGCTGTGGCCTGCTTCTCATCTTGGATTGGTGTTTTGCTTCTAGTGAGAGAAGAAGCAAAGGAGCATTGTATCCCAGCAAAGTGAAGCTGTGGTGAGACCAGTGCTATCAGTAGCCAAGTAGTAACTATTCATGTGACTCCCCTTATAGTGCTGTGGTGAGACCAACATTATTAGTAGTTAAGTAATAACCATTGATGTGACTCCCCTTTTTTTTGCATCATTCTTGACTAGCTAACGCTTTGTTTTCTGTAAGTACTGCTTGATTTGTTTCTAACTTCAGCATATCTACCTAAATACGTCATCCTTCAATTTTCATGGTTTACATATTTGATTTCCCTCAAGTGTTTGGCTGTGCCCTGTACAGACTCAAATACCTTGAGTGACATTTTTCCTGTAAAAGTACGATTTAAATTTCTCCAGTACATAGTTGCACATAGAACAAATAGTTTGCAGTGACATGCACCGTCCCCAGAGTTGCAAACTGAATATTCATGGCATTGCTTTATATTCCCATGCCAGCCATCTAATCAATAAAAAAGGGTCTGTTGCCATGGATATGAACTATTCCACTGTCTACATTACCAGCCTGGTGGATATGGGCATCCTGAAGCAAAGTAGAAATTTCCCCATATTTACTGACAACCAGTTAATTCTCAAAAACTGATATGGCATGTGAGAAATGTATTTACACAATATCACTAAAAGTAAAGCTCTCACATAAAAATATTCCTAATGTCAGTAAGGTTGTCAGTAGTACACATGATGCACCCATCACACACAATTCAAAAAAGACAGAGACTCACATATGCTGAGGTACCTAAATATAACCTTCCTACACCGCAAAGTCCTCTTAGACAAAATAAACATAACAAATACCCTCAGCAACCCAAAATGCACTCTTTAAAACAACACCCACATCAACACATAGAGTCACATCTCATGGAGCCTCTGCTTCTAAGCCCATAATGCAAGGCACCACACAATCCAACATTCTGGTCATTGGCGACTCTATCATGAGACACACTGATGTCCCTCTCACCAGGCTATGTAAGGAGAAAGTTGTGGTCAGTTGTTTATTAGGGGCTAGGCTCTGCCTCATTATGCACTCACTCAGGTCACTGGACCACAGGTACCAGTATGGCTCAGCCATAGCCCATGTGGAAGTCAATAACCTGAAATGTACCTCCCTAGATTATATGAAGAGAGACATCATAGAGCTCTCAGAATATGTCTCAGGCTGGTATGAGCCTAGCATTGAGCAGCATTTTACATTATCCAAGGATGATGCCACAATCCGAATAAAAAATTATTGACTTCAATAATTGGCTTAGTTTCTGGTGTCATTCTAAGGGGGTGCAATATTTGTCAGCTTGGAAGGAGATGGTCAACAGGCCACACTGCTTTGCCAGGGATGGTCTGCACCTCTACCTACGAGGGTTTCAAATATTAGCTCAAACATTGTCTTCCCCATAGTGCCTTTTTTAGGCAATGCCAAATTGAAAGTACTTCTGACATAGCAAATCAAAACAAAGAAAATCTGTTTACATCAAAAATAAATATACCTCAATGCTGGTCAAACAGGACAATGCACTTGAGCTACTCCATGTTCAAATCACCACAGACAAAATCCAATATCACTTCCTTGCCAGCTATAGGTCCCCCTGTCTAACCCTGGAAACCCATACCATGTATTTAAACTTACTAGAAACACTAACCATCCAACCCAATACCATATTCATGGGTGACTTTAATTACCCCACTATTAACTGGGATTTCTATATGACACAACACCAAATGTACAGGCACAGAGATTCCTCGATTTTTGTAAACACAAACGCTCTCAACCAGATAGTCAATACACCAACTAGGGGTGCATCCATACTGGATCTGGTCCTCACTAATATGGGAGAGTGCTGCACACCCCTATAGTAATGTCTTCCCTGGTAAGGTCAGACCACAGAATGGTCTCCTTTGAAGTCAAAAATAAAACTTGGACTCCCAGCTAACCCTGGAATATTCAGGAACTACTCTAAGGCTAACCACCTGCTAGTACATGATAACCTGGCAAAATTTCAAGCCCCCATAAACCCTGAGAATACTGCAGCTTATGAAGAACGTTTTGCAGAAACCACATACAAGCATGTTAATAGCTGCATAGAGGCAGCTGTACTCACCAGGAAGAAGTACAGAACTAACTCAAAAAACAAGCCACCCTGATGGAATCACAGAATCAATAGGCTGTATAACAGAAGGAAGAAAATCATGGCAAAAATTAGGAGGTGCAGCACCCAGCAGGATAAAAGTGCTCTCATCAAATTAAACAAACATCTCAGAGGACAAATAAAGTCTACTAAAGCCAAATTTAAGGTGAATTTGGTCTCCCAGGCCTAGGACAACCACAAATCATTCTTTAGCTATGTCCACAACCTCAAAGGCAATACACAGTGTGCAGAGCTCAATGTAAATGGAGCCAGCTATACAGAGCCAGAAGATGTAGAAAACATACTGGCCATTAATTCGGCTCCAACTTTACCCCTCTCTCCCATTCAATTTTCCCTCAGGAAATACCATCTAATATAACCCCCCCCTGCTATCACTAGGGAACAGGTTCTTAATGCTCTCTCTAAGGCCAAGAGCACTATATCAATGGGGTTAGATAATAGCCTAGGATGCCTTCTAAATAGCATGCAATATGACCTATCAGGGCCTCTGGAATTGCTATTTAACTACAGCATCCAAACAGACTTTGAGCCACGTGAATGGAGAACAGCAACAGTCATCCCTCTGTGTTATTAGGCATGGCCACATCAGCTAACAGGAGATGATGTAACAGACCTATGAAAATGAGGATGCCATTGCCCTCCCAACAGAAGTTCCATGACAGTCACCTCCTGTTCCAATGTGTCATTCATCCAATTCATTGAATCAGCAAAACTGTGGACGTAGTCACACATGTCAGCCTGTGCCACATCTATAACCCTAAGCATTTCTCTGAAGGATCTATGGGAATGTGCATGTGCCAACATGATGGCTTTAAACATACGTTGAGTGGCACAGGAAAAGCCATGTGGATCAGGTGGAAGATGGACAGCAGGCCTCCACTGAGTACTCATAACAACCCTCCTGAGTAGCACCTCGCCCACACTTCGGCTACAGACATCGTCAACAGGCACTGAACCCGCAGTAACCACAGTACCCTGATCAAGTGTCTCACCTTCTACCTATCCAATATCTGATGGCTCACTGGAATGGGTAGGAGTAGGCATATGGCTGTGTCTGATAGAATTACAGTGGATGGCTGAATGTTATCCTCAGTGTCAGATTCAACCAATGTGCCCTCAACCTGTACCTCTGTTTGGCCACCATCATCATCATCAGAGTCTGCTTATTCTCTGACATCAGGTGGTAGAAGTCCCACACTTCCACTGTCAGGATCACCTGTGATAATAACTAACAATCACAACAAAAAAAATAATATCTGCACTACTATAATCCAATATATGCTAACAAACTAACAGTGGTGCAACTCTTACAGACAGTACAGCAATACACACAGCAGTCTTGACACCAACATCACAAACTAAATATTTTTGAACTGCTGATCAGTACTGATATAAAAATGTTTGGCTTACCATGTGCAGATGATTGTAGGCTCCCAAATCAACATCATCACAATTAAAAGTAACACAGCAAGTAAAACGTTTTGCCCTTTATATGTCCAGTAACTATACTTTCAACAAGAAATTGGATGAAAAGTCCAACCTAAGCCTATGTGTAATCAGTCAGAATGTGTTGATAACTGCAGCAATCTACATTCCCCACCAAAAATGTTCTTGTTAAACAGAACTAAAGTCTTGCTGTAATATTGTACTATACAAGAGTATTTAAGCTCCTCCTGGGACACACTTGCTGTCCCTAAAACAGTAGCACCAATGTAAACGACATCATGTTCTGCATTTTCTTGGGAGTTGTCTGGTCCCCCGACAATGGACAAGATCTCTTCATTTGCTGTTGGTGGTGGATCTGTAGCAGTCCACCCTCCAGTATCCATCTGATCATTGGCCACTGCAGCTGCTGTCCTCCATACAGATGAGATCATGTCAGTATCCCTACAGTGCACCTGATCATATACCCTGCTGTGGCTGCCTACTCTATTCACATCTTCAACTATCTGCTGCCAAATATGCATTCTGCCTGGCATATCTGCACATCCCTTCTCAAGCAGAAAGGCACCATGTTGACTAAAAGCTTTCACAATTACCTGATTTTCTCTGTCATTGAAGGAGGGTTTTCAGGGATTGAGACATCTGGGTGCCATAGTCCTTGGTGACCTGAAAACAACAGAAGGATAATACACATAAGTATCACATGCCTAAAACATTCCTGTTCACAGATAAAACAGAGAAGGTAGCATGTCACTAATACCCACTGGAGAAACATAAAACAGTGTAGATATTTGAAATATGAACAATAGGAAATGTGTTGTTGTAACACATTACAGTCACACAAAGCAAGATCAGATGCAAAACAAGGAAGGGTAAAAACAGCAACATATCTTTGTTTGTGCAAAAACAGAAATGTAGCTGTGCTCCCCCATTCCAAAAAAACAGGCAAATTATACATTTTGCTAAAAGTACTATCAAATGAACTGTCCCTGGAACATGTGTACAGATTTAATACATAACATTCCATTTTAAGCTTTTGCCAGTCATGTATACCTGTGAAATGCCCTAACAAACATGCCCATGCCATCAGTACAATTCTAAGCAATCCATACAGATAACAGTAGTATTTGCTAATATATATATATATATATATATATATATATATATATATATATATATATATATATATATATATATATATGTGTGTGTGTGTGTGTATACATGTATATATATATATATATATATATATATATATATATACACACACACACACACACACACACACACACACACACACACATATATATATAAATATGAAACAGATATCTCTTAATGGCATTTCAGCATCTGCAGTATATAGCTGAAAAAAATGCAAACATACCTTTTCAAGTTCAGTAGTCTTCTGTGCAGATATATCACAAATTAATAGCCTCTTCTGTGTTCTCCACATAAATAAGTCTCCTCATCTTCAGGTTCCCTATCTATGCAGTTGCCTTTTTATGATGTATATTCAGGGCTTTGAGCATGGTGAAGATGCAAATGAGGTGTGAACTCATTAGAATTGCTGAATCCCAGATACTTGGCTCTGTGTACAAATGTAAACATAGTGCAGGCACTCCCTCAGTGCCTCTGCTAATGGATTGCAAGAGCCAAAATTAATACATGTACAAATAACTGTTATGTTGTTTTTTAGTATTGTGGATGTTGTTGCAGTTGGTTGTATGCAGAATGATTTCAGTTCACTGCTGCAAAGTTGTCTGTGTGGCAAAGAGGGATAAGGCACCCTTACTGTGTTTTGAAGTTTCATTGGAGTAAGAGTTCATCTGCAGACCTATGAAGAAATATTTCATGTGTACTAACAAACACTTTGTAGTGTTTATTTCATAGATTTCTTCTTCACACACACACACACACACACACACACACATACACAAACATATATATATATATATATATATATATATATATATATATATATATATATATATTGGACAGTGTTTGCACTATACCTCTTAACCTGAAATCATAAAAAATCTGGGAAAGGCACATGAAAAATAGGTACAAATCTGTATGCTGGTTAACATATAATTTGCATACATAATTATGTAATCCCGCCTACTCTGGTAGAATTGTGGGATACCAAGTTTTAAACACAAATTGAAGAACAGACAAAATATTACACGCAATTTAAGGCTTTATCCAGTAACTGAAGATTTCAGTTTGCCAAGTGCTGTCCAGCTACAGGGCTCTGTTCAACAATGTTAACATATTACAGAAAAGGCTGACAGACAAATAATTGCTGACAAACTCACAGACTGAAACTTAACACAAAAAATGTCTCATTGTCCACTCTGGCAAAGAAGTAGCCCCTGCTAAGTATGATATACATAGCACCCCTCTAAGTTGAAACTCAGTGGTCTTAGACTTGGGAACACAGATTGATAACAATGTAAATTTTGATGACCATGTATCCTTAGTGGTATAAAAAACATTGTACATTGTGTACCTCATAAATAAGGCCATTGCATCCAAGACCAAGGAGTTCATAGCTCCACTGTACTCTACCCTTATCAGACCACTAATTGAGTATAATGCTTCATTTTGTATGTACCTCATGAAACACCTGCAGCAACTGGAGAGACCACAGAGGATTCTGACTTATATAATCCAGGGTCTCCAAAATATGATGTACATGAAAAGACTGAAAGCCCTGTTACTGTACGCAAGTATCATACAGGCACCTGACAGGCAATCTGGGCATGGCCTACAAAGCAATCTCAGACTCTGCCACAATGTAAATGCTGGACATCCACAAATCAAATAGGACAAGAATAACTTGCTCCAAGGATCTCAAGCTAACTTCTGACATACAAAAAATGCTGGAGAGACATGTCAAGCAGAGCACTTCACTGTCCCTCTTCAAGAGAAATATTGACGAGTGGATGGGTAACAGAAAGTTTCCCCCAGGGATCGCTCCAGTTGCCTTAATGGATAGGGGCACTGCGAACTAACATCAAGTGGCACAGTGCATGGGCAATTATGGGGGGCTAGGCTTGTAAAGGCTCCAGGACCATTAGCCTAGCACACACCTATGAACCTATATATCTCCAGGTGATTGTTGCTCCTCTGGAATAGGCTCCCACTACATATAGAGCAGAGCCCTTCAATGACCTACTCAAGCACAACCTTGACAACTGGATGGGTGACCGTAGTTTCACACCAGAGGTGGCACATATGTCCCTCATGTACAGGGGCAGTCTGTGCTGATCACAAAATTGGTCTGCTAGCAATGACTACCTAATAATGGTCAATAATGGTACTCAGGTTTCTACATAGCTAGGCTTGTAAAGGTACTAGGGCCATTAGCCGTGTAACCTCCTATGAACCCAGACAGGCCTTCCAACATCCACTGCTGATGTCATCCAGTATAAGTTGTCCTGCAGCCTTGTAAAAGTCAGACTTGTGCTGTGGTGCATGTGTAAAATGCTGAGTTCTGTAGACTGTATACTTAGATTGATAAGGGTTCTGTTCTCACTGCAATCAGTTGAAGGGGTGTGTGTATGTGTGTGTTTGTACACTTGCTTGACATTACAGGGAGCCTTTTACACCAGCATGTGGGACACTATTATCATATTCTTCTCATCAGACATTGTTGATGTCATTAGCTATATCTGATCTGTGCATGTGCACTATTCCTACCAGGGCAGTATCAGAGACTGGCCTGGAGGCCACACATAATTCACCTCATCCTGTATGATACAGATTACAGTGACATGGTTTGAGTCTATTCACATACATTATGACTTGGTTTGTAGGCCTGTGTTTTCTTGGTGAAAAACCCCTGTAGTCTCTCCAACTGTTGCATGCATCTGGTGAGGTATATGCAAAAGAGAAAGCATTATACTCTATTAGTGTTCTGGTGAGGATTGAGTACAGTGCTGTAGTATAATCCTCATATCTGAATAAGATGGCATGACTTAAGATGTGAACAACATAGGCTTACAATGCCACTGTGAACACTTGGTAGTCAAAGTTCAGATTGCTATCTATGTTTGTTCCCGGTCTTGCATCTCTGTGTTCTAGCATAGCTGAACTGTTGTTGATACTATAATTAGCAGGGATTTCCACTTTGCAGAATGACATATTCTTGCATTCATTTGTAGACTGTGTGGCTTTGTAACCAATTATTTGTCTGAGTCAATCCCTATGGTAATATGTTATCATCATTGGTGGACTCAATGATTGCACCCAATATGCAAGAATCAGCAAACACAGTAAGACAAAGGCCATATACTTTAGGCTAAATTGATGAGAAAAATAGTCCAAACAGTAAAGGGTCAAGCACAGATCCCTGGGGTACACCAGTGGTGACAGTTCTACAGGTACAGGTCGATTTCAGATTTTTCTTCTAAACCATCATGTAAAAAATAACAATCCAGTCATCCATAGACAAATCCATAAGACAACAAATTTTATTCACGATTCATTCAGCTCTTCCCTCCAAAACCATAACTGGATACCACTAAAATACCACAGTCTTGATGAAGCTGTCGACTATTTCAATTCCACCTTCCTCAGCATCCTAAATTCCTAAATATGCATGCTTCCCAAAGATATGACAGAGTCAGAACGAAAATCTCCCCCTAGCTTCATAAAACTACCCAGGGACTAAAAAAATTTCAGGACAAAGCATGGGAACTCTGATGCCAAACAAAAACACTCTCAGCCAGGCAATCTTTCCTTGAATTGCATGACAAAGTAAAAAAGCTAATAAAAACTGATAAAGCGCTTTACTTTCAGTCAAGCCTAAACTCCTCCCATCATAAGCCAAAGCAATTTTGGTCCTCAATAAACTCTATACTCCACCCAGGTAAAATATGCACACACACCACCACCTACCATCCCTCCACCTCCAGCAGTATAGCTGACTCTTTCAAAAAAATTTCATTGAAACTATTCTATCAGTAGCCAAACAGATACATTCCTCATCCTCTACCCCCCACACACAACCCCAACCCCTAACCCTTTTGCTCCTCCTTCTTTGAAGTACCCACTTTGTATATAAAAAGCTTCTTACAAAACTTAAGCCCACTAAACTCGCAGTTGGCAACCTACCTTCAGAATACCTAAAAATAGCAGCAGACACCCTAACCTATCCTGTCTCCATATTGATTAAGTGCTCCATATCAGAAAGCTATGTGCCTACTCTGTGAAAAATGTCTCACATCATTCCCCTCCACAAAGGTGGCTCCTCCATCGACCTTTCCAACTACCACCTCATTGCCATCCTCTCACCACTCTCCAAGATACTTGAGTAATGTATTAACGCTCAGGTAGTAACTTTTCTCTTAAATCATAATCTCATCTCCAAAACCCAACATGGCTTCAGGCCATATCACAGCACCACCACCACCTTGCTCTCCTTTACTGATCCAATCTTACATCATAAAAACAATTGCCTATTCTCCTCTGTTATATATCTGGACCTATCAAAGGCTTTTGATATGGTATCTCAGCTTATACTTCTCTCTTTTCTAACTAATCTCACCTTTTCCCACTCTGCCACCAACTGGTTCTACAGCTATCTCTCTAGCCGAAAGCAATCTGCCATTTGGCAAGAACAGCTATCCTCTTGTCTCCCAGTTTCTTTTGGGGTCCCCCAAGGCTCCATCCTTGGCCCCATACTATTCTTTCTTTTCATCAACAACATTCATACATCCACAAGACATGCCACACTCATAAAATATGCAGACAAAACCAGCCTCATCTGCTTTGCCTCCACTATATCAGATCTCCAAAAGTCACACAGAACTCATTCACATCTGTAGAAAGCTGGCTTTCCAATGCTCAACTTCTGCTCAGTTCCAACAAAACCAAATTCCTTGTCTTTCAACCCTCTAAATCTAACCAGTCTACTGCCCTCTTCAACATTCATGGCAAGGACAATACCATCATCTAACCATCAGATCACACCAAACTTCTAGGTGTGAAAAATGACAACAAATTCAAATTTGACCTCCACATATCTCTTACCATAAAAATGCTCATAAAAAAACTTGGGGCATTATACAGAAACAAACAATACCTAATCAAGACAGGCATGACTGCTATTGCCAACTCACAGTTAATCTCCACCCAACTCTATGCTTCTCCCATACTCACCAACCCTAGACAGACTCACCTAAAATGACTAAAAGTCTGTATACGTATTAAACCAAAGACCTTTACTTCCTAAGTCTTTTCATCTTAAGTAGAGGTTGGATAGGTACTACATCATTCGAGCCCTTCCACATATTAGCTCTCAGATTAATGATCCATTGCTTCTGTCCTGTTCCTTACATCACCCATTCCTGGTACATTTATAGCAATAATGAGAAATGTAAAGTTTTGTAAAGGTCCCATCTGAGAAGTATGTTTCGCTAATGCATTAGTTAATATGTTATTATGTATATCATAAATATGCTCTCTTATCCTAAAGCTAAACATTCTATCTGTTTTAACTATGTAAAATGCATTACACAGCTGGGGAAGGGCTTGAATTATGTACCTATTCAACGTCTACTTAATATGAGAAGACTTAGGATGTAAAGGGGTTTGGTTTAATATGCATTTTAAAAGGTAGCTTTATGTTTTATTATATGAACAGTTTTTATACATCTTCCTAGTTATATGTACGTGAGAGAGACACGTGTAGATATTTTATTGCATTGTTTATTATTTGCATTTTGCACTCTTTGCATTTATATTCAGATGCAAATTTGCTATGTGACTTTAAGAAGATGTGTCTGATTAATTAATTATGTTATTTCATTAATCACATGATAGGTTTGCAGTATATAAAACAAGGGCATTTTTATGGTTGTAAATGTCTGATGAAACAATAATGATTACTGTGAAAGCACTTACTATTGAATAAATTGTTGGTTTGCGATTTGCGTTGCCTCACCTATATTTTGCTACAAGTACATTTTATGGTCATATTGGATGAGGTATTTATCTGGATTTACTGGGCCATTTTGTGTTTTGTGATCAGTCTAATATTCTTTACCCGTTGTATGTTTCTGTATCCTACTATTGTTTTTTCAACTCTGTATGTCAAGGTTTTTACTGGAATTCAACTACTATTGTAAAATCCTCCATTATATGATTTCATTTACTTGTGGAGCTTTTCTCCCTTGGCCTCCACTGAAAAAGGACCTGTGTCCAGTTGGAATTTCCCAGTAAACAAATGTAAATAAATAAATAAATAAAAACATTTTAACAAATGAGAATAAAGTACAGTAATACTTCAGAAGACTGAAAACTGCAACTTCAAGTTATAAATGAAATTGTTTTTCCTTTTCTAACTTAAATCCACTTTGAATCAGCTAAGCAAGAATTGTATGGGATTCCTCAAAACTGACTACATGTCTAGTGGTGAGACTGGATACATATTTGCTGATCTCATCCGATCCAAACATAGCTAAAGTTCTAAAGCATAAAAAAAGGAAATCTAAGATGACAGCTTTGCTTTGCTTAACAGAAGCTTTTCAGAAGAAAGCAGAAATGCAAATCAAACCCAAAGTATTTAAAAGTCATACAGCAACGGAAAGTGCCAAAAAATAAAAGAAAGTAGGAAAGAATATAAAGGAAAGGATGTGATGAGATGTAAAGAAAATTTGAAAGTCCACAAATTGAGTAGCAAGTATAGAGATGTAAAGCAACCACATTTATCAAGATTTACTGCAGACATGCTAAGGAGAGGTGAACTGAATGTAAAATATGAAAGGTAAATAATTGACTATGGACATAATGCTTTACAAAGCCTGTGGAAAAAGTGGGTGAAACAGACAAATGCAGGTTCCATAAAACAGAACTGGAAACAGTTGTACATCTCATTGCTGGATGGCATATACTCATGGCTGAGTCTGTGTACTGAAAAACACAATCACATGGCAAGATTGTTGCAATGGGGATTCTGCAAATGTCACAGTACAGAAGCAGTTGAGAAGCATTGGAAAGCACAAAGCATTATAGAGAATGATTACGTGTATATCAGATGGGATCACCCACTACCAGCAGTTCAAAAAACAGATGCAAGCAAACCAGATAAAACAGTTCAGGAAAAAACACAAAAGTAGCATTGATCATTGAAATTACTACACCCAGCAATTACCATGTCTTACATACAGAGAGCCAAAGAGTCATAAAATTCTAGGATTTTCAAACAAACACTATATTTTCCTTAGCATACGGGCTTGTATTTTAATTGTATGGAATATTTTATCATAGTGGTCTTTTATTATAGTTTACTGGCCAGATTCAATAAAGCCTACATAGTCTATTTAGACTGTGTGCGCAGTGTGGTGTTGCACACACATTGCAGTGCACTGTTTTAGATTCTATAAGCAGCTCTACACAGTGTGTAGAGCTGCACAAACAAGGTAAACATTGTGGCTTGCTAATTACAACATAAGCAGCTGAATTATATGCTAATCAGCCAATCCAAAATGGAGGAGTTATTCAACAAGCTGTAAAGCAACTGTATAGACTCAGTGCTGGTTTTACCTGCAAATTCCAAAACTTATTGGATACAGCCATGGAAAGAAGTCTACAAAGAAACAATGTTAGGGGCTGATGTTGCTTTAATTCATGTGCATATGCGACAGGCTGAAGTCTGTGCTGCTGCTGCTGTTTGTAGACCATGGCCAAGAAGGAGAAGAGACTCCATTTAACTTATCACAATCTACATAACGTGGGAATTCTAGAGTGCTACATGATGAACTGGAACACACTACAGGAACATCTATTGCAAGACCACCAGTTATTGGAGAGCCTAGATTCTGCCTCTCAGTAGTCATCTTGGGATTACTACTTCTGTTTTCTTCTGGTGAGAGAAGGAGCACAGGGACATTATTTCTCAGATCTGCTGATCACCAAAAAGCCTAATAACTGCTTCATACATGACAGCTTGGAATTTGTGTTATATTCTGCTCCTGGTAAGAGAAGGAGCAGAGTTTGTTGATTCCTGACTGGTTCTGGTTGGATAGTGATTGTCTGTGATTAGCAGTCCTGATTGGTCTGGTTGCTATTAAAGGCATCTACTAGGAAATGTCTATAACTAGTCTACAGACCCTTGCATCATCTGGCACAATACAGTGGATCACCAAACAGGCTGTGGCTTACTTCTCATCTTGGATTGGTGTTTTGCTTCTGGTGAGAGTAGAAGCAAAGGAGCATTGTATCCCAGCAGAGTGAAGCTGTGGTGAGACCAGCACTATCAGTAGCCAAGTAGTAACTATTCATGTGACTCCCCTTATAGTGTTATGGTGAGACCAGCACTATTAGTAGCCAAGTAGTAAAGATTCATGTGACTCCCCTTTTTTACATCATTCTTGACTAGCTAACTCTTTGTTTTCTGTAAGTACTGCTTGATTTGTTTCTAACTTCAGAATATCTACCTTAATGCTTCATCCTTAAATTTTCATGGTCTACATATTAGTTTCCCCTCAAGTGTTTGGCTGTGCTCTGTACAGACTCAGACACCTTGAGTGACATTTTCCCTGTAAAAGCACGACTGAAATTTCTCCAATGCCTAGTTGCACATAGAACAAATAGTTTGCTGTGACAAGCACCGTCCCCAGAGTTGCAAACCGAAAACTCATGGCATTGCTTTATATTCCCACGCCAGCCATCTAATCAATAAAAAGGGTCTGCTGCCATGGATATGAACTATTCCACTGTCTCCATTACCAGCTTGGTGGATATGGGCATCCTGAAGCAAAGTAGAAATTGCCTCATGTTTACTGACAATCAGTTAATTCTCAAAAAACTGATATGGCATGTGAGAAATGTATTTACACAATATCACTGAAAGCAAAGCTCTCACATAAAAGTACTCAGTAAGGTTGTTAGTAGTACACATGCTGCACCTATCACACACACTTCAAAAAAGACATAGACTCACATATGCTGAAGCACTTAAATGTAACCTTTCTACAACACAAAGACCTCCTAGACAAAGTACACATAACAAATACCCTCAGCAACCCCAAATGCACTCTTTCAAAACAACACCCACATCAACACATAGAGTAACATCTCATGGAGTCTCTACTTCTAAGCCCATAAGGCAAGGCACCACACAATCCAACATTCTGGTCACTGGAGACTCCATCGTGAGACACACTGATGTCCCTCTCATCAGACTAAGTAAGGAGAAAGTTGTGGTCAGTTGTTTATCAAGGGCTAGGCTCTGCCACATTATGCACATACTCAGCTCTCTGGACCACATGTGCTAGTATGACTCAGCCATAGCCCATGTGGAAGTAAATGACCTGAGATGTACCTCCCTAGATTATATGAAGAGAGACATCATAGAGCTCTCAGAATATGTGTCTCAGGCTGGTACGAGCCTAGCATTGAGCAGCATTTTACATTAACCAAGGATGATGCCACAATACGAATAAAAAATGATTGACTTCAATAATTGGCTTTGTTTCTGGTGTCATTCTAAGGGGGTGCAATATTTGTCAGCTTGGAAGGAGATGGTCAACAGACCACGCTGCGTTTCCAGGGATAGTCTGCACCTCTCCCCTCGAGGGTTTCAAATATTAGTTCAAACATTGTCTTCCCCATAGTGCCTTTTTTAGGCAATGCCAAACTGAAAGTACTTCCAACATAGCAAATCAAAACCAAGAAAATCTGTTTACATCAAAAATAAATATACCTCAATGCTGGTCAAACAGGACAATGCACTTGAGCTACTCCATGTTCAAATCACCACAGACAAAAATCCAATATCACTTCCTTGCCAGCTATAGGTCCCCCTGTCTAACCCTGGAAACCCATACCATGTATTTAAACTTACTAGAAACACTAACCATCCAACCCAATACCATATTCATGGGCGAGTTTAATTACCCCACTATTAACTGAGAATTCTATATGACACAACACCAAATGTACAAGCATAGAGATTCCTGGATTTTTGTAAAAACAAACACTCTCAACCAGATAGTCTATACACCAACCAGGGGTGCATCCATACTGGATCTGGTC
This sequence comes from Protopterus annectens, assembly GCF_019279795.1. Lineage (NCBI taxonomy): Eukaryota > Metazoa > Chordata > Ceratodontiformes > Protopteridae > Protopterus > Protopterus annectens. The sequence goes on along the minus strand of NC_056734.1, from coordinate 595,186,301 downwards.
CTCACTAATATGGGCGAGTTCTGCACACCCCCTACAGTAATGTCTTCCCTGGTAAGGTCAGACCACAAAATGGTCTCCTTTGGAAGTCAAAAATAAAACTTGGACTCCCAGCTAACCCTGGAATATTCAAGAACTACTCTAAGGCTAACATCCTGCTATTAAATGCTAACCTGGCAAAATTTCAAGCCCCCATAAACCCTGAGAATACTGCAGCTTATGAAGAACTTTTTGCAAAAACCACATACAAGCATGTTAATAGCTTCATAGAGGCAGCTGTACTCACCAAGAAGAAGTACAGAACTAACTCAAAAAACAAACCACCCTGGTGGAATCACAGAATCAATAGGCTGTATAACAGAAGGAAGAAAATCATGGCAAAAATTAGGAGATGCAGTATCCAGCAGGATAAAATGTGCTCTCATCAAATTAAACAAACATCTCAGAGGACAAATAAAGTCTACCAAAGCCAAATTTGACTTAGAAATAACAAACACCAAAACCAAGTAAAAAATATATGAAGAGTATCACCAAAGGAACACTGCAGCACTAAATCCAGAAAATTTATTGAAAAAAGTTAAGTGCTTTCATCAAAATCACAAGACTTCATCAGAACAAGAACAAACAAAAAATGCTACATTTAAATACCCTAACCCTTACAGCCATTGGTTGACAAAGCAAACATCATTTCCTGTAAAATAATTAAGCAGTTTAAAAAGACAGTAACATATAATCACAGCAACTGCCCACTACAACACAAATTGCCACCTACCAGCCACATAGACATTAATGTATTATGTACTGAAGTATAATTTAAAACACAGATCTTGAATAAAAATCACATAAAAAAGCTGATTTTAGTTTTAATACAGAACTAATAGATAACATGTCATTGAGCCCAGGTGGTTGACATGCATTTAATTTATTCTGCCTCTTGAGCTCTAAATATTCAAGGAAATCATTGTCGTGTCACCCTCGTGGACCCAGGTCTACTTGTTCAAGTACAAAAAATTTAAAATAATGTGTCGAGTGTACCTTTATATGCTTAAATAAAGCATTGGTTTCTTTATTTTTTAGTATATCATATTTGTGTTGATATATTCTTTGTCTGAGGGCTCTGATTGTCTTCCCCACATAGTACCCCTTACATACCATACAGGTTGCAATATATGCCACTCCCTTGGTGTAACAGTAACACTTCCTATTAGTAGTAATTTTACCATAGTTCCTGACTCTAATTGAATCAATGTACAAAATATAGGGGCATTGTCCACACCCCCCACATTTAAAAGTTCCACCTAGGACTGCCTTTAACGTTTCCTCTCCACCAGGCCTTTCAAGGACGTGCCCTTTTTGTAAACCAGAAGAGGTTTTTCCCCCAACCTTTTGTTGATCTTCTCATCCAAACAAAAAATGGTCCAAAAATCATAAATGATGCTTCTAATGTAAAAAAAAAATCCCTAGTGAAGGGCAAGATACATGCCCTAGTAAAACTGTCAGTTTTGACAACCAGAGGTTCTATTCAAACCATCAGGCTTCTCCAAGAGCATAGAATAAATACCCCCAGCTTTTTTTGATTTGACTTATTCAGCTATGTAATTGACAAAGTTAAAAGGGTAACCTCTGTTCTGCAACATTCCCATTAAGACATCACATTCCTTAACAAAATTGTCCTGGTCAGACACCATTCTGGCCAATCTCACGTATTGAACCTTGACAAGGGATTTTTTCTGTTGCAGAGGGTGGCAACTCTCAAAATGCAACAAAGAGTTAGAATAGGTAGGTTTTCTACAAAGGTGCGAATTAAACCTACCCTTAAAGTGATCTTTCTTAATAGTAACATCCAGATAATTCAAGGTGTCAAGGTCCCTGGTCATAGTAAATTTCAAAAAGTTGGTAGTGTTGTTGATGTAAACGAAGAACCTGTTCAGGTCATCTTTGCTCCCATGCCAAAATAAGACTATATCATCCAGGTACCGTCCATATAGTACCCACATGTCTTTGAATTCAGAGTTCACTACGTAGGGGTCTTCCCACTGTGCTAATACAATGTTAGCAAATGACAGTGCGCAACATGTGCCCATTGCCACCCCCTGCACCTGCTTGAATAAATGCCCCTCAAAAGTGATAAAATTGTTGTCCAGAACCATTTCCATACAGGACCTGATAGTAAGGATAGTGTCATGGTTCAATGTACTGTTTAAGCATATATAGTCATAGAACCACTCTAGTCCAACATCATGGGGTATTACTGAGAAGAGGTCACAGATGTCAATGGTGACCAAGATCAAGTCTCCGTGGTACATACTGTTCTTAGCTTTAGACAGAAAGTCCCAGGAGTCCCTGCTCACCAGGTCTCTGTTATCGAGGGTGTGCTTAACAGTGTTGTCAATATATTTAGCCAAAATTAAGGTTTTAAAAGCTTTTGCATCGACAATCGGTCATAAGGGGGGCTCTGAAATACTCATGTATTTTAGGGATTCCAAAAATGGTAGGAATCCTAGGATGCTTAGTTTCCAAAAATCTAGAAGTTTCTACAGTAATTTGCTCATTGAGTAAAAGTTGTTCAATGTCTAAACCTATACGCCTGTAGGGTATATTCAACTCATTTCTGGAAATCTCTGTGTATGTGTCACTGTACAATAAGTAAGTCATTTTACTATTGTAATCACACACATCCATGATAACAATTCCTCCCCCCTTATCTGGTTTCATAATCCTGAGTTCATCATTCTCCAAAATATCATGGAGCAATGTAAATTGTTGCCTAGTTAAATTATTGGCCCCATTATTGTCAAGAAGGTTTTTGTTATTATTTTTGGCAACCACTTTTCTGAATTCATTTTCACAAAGGGTCTCATACATTTGTACTGTCGGGTGCACAGGGAGAATGAAAGTGCTTAGTCTATTTAATTGGCCTAGATTCCCCTGCAACATGCATTGTTCAGCCCCCTCTTGTGAAAAAAAGAGTTCCAAATTCAACTTCCTAGTGAATAATTTAAACTCCAAAATAGTATTGACAATGTCACTACCAGTTGTTGGCATAAAGTTGAGCCCTTTTGAGAACAGTTCTGCCCAGTCAGTACTCACAGTTGTCCAACTATAATTGCAAATGCTGAAATCATGCTCAAGATCCTTCACAATGGTACATTCATACATCCCATCCCTTTCATTGGTATCATTCGTCACCTTCAATACTGTTGTTGTTGTCTCCCCCTCCTCCATTGATTCTGATAATTCACTTGCCCATATCCTCCATTCCCTTGCCCCCCCCTTCTGATTCATCAATCGCTGGGATCTCCTCAGAGGCGGAGGTTCTAAAGGGGCATGGGCTACGTCAACAGGCACTGAACCCGCATTAACCACACTACCCTGATCAAGTGTCTCACCTTCCACCTGTCCAATATCTGACGGCTCACTGGAATGGGTAAGTGTAGGCCTATGGCTGTGTCTGATGGAATTACAGTGGATGGCTGAATGTTATCCTCAGTGTCAGATTCAACCAATGTGCCCCCAAACTGTGCCTCTGTTTGGCCACCATCATCATCTTCAGAGTCTGCTGATTCTCTGACATCAGGTGGTAGAAGTCCCACACTTCCATTGTCAGGGTCACCTGTGATAATAACCAACAATCACAGCAAAAAAGAAATAATATCTACACTACTATAGTCCAATATATGCTAACAAACTAACATTGGTGCAACTCTTACAGACAGTACAGCAATACACACAGCAGTCTTGACACCAACATCACAAACTAAATATTTTTGAACTGTTGATCAGTACTGACATAAAAATGTTTGGCTTACCATGTGCAGATGATTGTAGGCTCCCAAATCAACATCATCACAATTAACAGTAACACAGGGGGTAAAACGTTTTGCCCTTTATATGTCCATTAACTATAGTTTCAACAAGAAATTGGATGAGAAGTCCAACCTAAGCCTATGTGTAATCAGTCAGAATGTGTTGTTAACTGTAGCAATCTACAGTCCCCACCAAAAAATTTCTTGTTAAACAGAATTAAGTCTTGCTGTAATATTGTACTATACAAGAGTATTTAAGCTCCTCCTGGGATATGCTTGCTGTCCCTGAAACAGTAGCACCAATGTAAAGGACATGATGTTCTGCATTTTCTTGAGAGTAGTTTGGCTCCCTGACAATGGACAAGAACTCTCCATTTGCTGTTAGTGGTGGATCTGTAGCAGTCCCCCCCCCCAGTATCCACCTGATCATGGGCCACTGCAGCTGCTGTCCTCCATGCAGATGAGATCATTTAAGTGGCCCTATGGTGCACCTGATCATATGCCCTGCTGTGGCTGCCTACTCTATTCACATCTGCAACTATCTGCTGCCAAATATGCATTCTGCCTGGCATATCTGCACATCCCCTCTCAAGCAGAAAGGCACCATGTTGACAAAAAGCTTTCACAATTACCTGATTTTTCTGTGTCATTGAAGGAGGGTTTTCAGGGATTGAGACACCTGGGTGCCACAGTCCTAGGGGACCTGAACACAACAGAAAGATAATACACATATGTATCACATACCTAAAACATTCCTGTTCACAGATAAAACAGAGAAGGTAGCATGTCACTAATACCAACTGGAGAAACATAAAACAGTGTAGATATTTGAAATATGAACAATAGGAAATGTGTGATTGTAACACATTACAGTCACACAAAGCAAGGTCAGATGCAAAACAAGGAAGTGTAACAACAGCAACATATCTTTGTTTATGCAAAAACAGAAATGTAGTTGTGCTCCCCCACCCCAAAAGAACAGGCAAATTATACATTTTGCCAAAAGTACTATCAAATGAACTGTCCCTGAAACGTGCGTACAGATTTAATACAGAACATTCAATTTTAAGCTTTTGCCAATCATGTATACTAGTGAAATGCCCTAATAAACATTCCCATGCCATCAGTACAATTCTAAGCAATCCATATAGATAACAGTAGTATTTGCTGATATATAGGTATATATATATATATATATATATATATATATATATATATATATATACATACATATATATATATGTGTGTGTGTGTGTGTGTGTGTGTATACACACACACACACACACACACACACACACACACACACACACATATAAATATGAAACAGATTTTTCTTAATGGCATTTCAGCACCTGCTGTATATAGCTGAAAAAAATGCAAGCATACCTTCTCAAGTTCAGTAGTCTTCTGTGCAGATATATCACAAAGTAATAGCCTCTTCTGTGTTCTCCACATAAACAAGTATCCTCAGCTTCAGGTTCCCTAGCTATGCAGTTGCCTTTTTATGATGTAGAGTTAGGGCTTTGAGCATGGTGAAGATGCAAATGAGGTGTGAACTCATTAGAATTGCTGAATCCCAGAAACTTGGCTCCGTGCAGCAAATGTAAACATAATGCAGGCACCCCCTCAGTGCCTGCTGCTAATGTATTGCAAGATCCAAAATTAATACATGTACAAATAACTGTTATGTTGTTTTTTTTAGAATTGGGGATGATGTTGCAGTTAGTTGTATGCAGAATGATTTCAGTTCCCTGCTGCAAAATTGGCTGTGTGGCAAAGAGGGATAAGGCACCCTTACTGTGTTTTGAAGGTTCATTGGGGTAAGAGTTCATCTGCAGACCTATGAAGAAATATTTCATGTGTACTAACAAACACTTTGTAGTGTTTATTTCATAGATTGCTTTTCTTCATTTCAGCTACTTTTATCATATATAATATATATATATATATATATATATATATATATATATATATGACAGTGTTTGCGCCATACCTCTTAACCTGAAATCATAAAAAATCTAGGCAAAGGCACATGAAAAATAGGTACTAATCTGTATGCTGGTTAAAATAAAATTTGCATACATAATTATGTAACTCGGCCTACTCTGGTAGAATTGTGGGATACCAAATTTTAAACACAAATTAAAGAACAGACAAAATATTACACACAATTTAAGGCTTTATCCAGATAACTGAAGATTTCAGTTTGCCAAGTGCTGTCCAGCTATAGGGCTCTGTTCAGTACAAGCAGCCAGCTGCCCTCTGCAATGTTCGTCTCACTTATAAAGAAGTCAGCTGCTGCTTCCCGGCCATGGTTCAACCTGTTGCTGCCAGTGCAGTATCATAAGGTCTCATCTACACAGATCAAGCAACTGCTGCTTCCTGTACAACAGAGTTAAACCAAGGATAAGACAGAACAAACAAAATACCTACTGCTACCCACTGTCTAGCCCTAGATTAACATGATAAAGTAGTGTTAACTGCTGATCTCAACTCACTATAACACAGCCACCCCGTCCCCCAACCCCCTGCTAAACGGCTACTACAGACTCACCATTACCACCCAGTTCTGTTGTTATGTCATTTGTGAACCACAGGTTACTTTGCAGAATCAGGCACAGCTCACACATGAGCTAACTCAATGGGTGATGCTGCAATGCAAAGTCTAGGTTGGGAGGAAGATACTAAGACAACTTGCATGTTTGCATTCTCTTTTTTTACATTTTTTCGGTCACCAGACAAAAACTGACCTTAAACGTATCCTGAACAATGGACAAGACACTTCATGAAAGGGGAAGCTAAGCCCCATCCCCGACTAAATTCATCAAGATAAATCCCTTCACCGTGTGTCAGTATATAGGTTCATAGGTTCATAGATAAGTACTAGGCTAGCTGTCCTTGTGTCTATTTTAAGCCTAGCCAATTAACTCATGTGAAAATCAAACCCTGTACCTTCTGTCTGTAAGGCATGTATTTAAACTATTATGCCAATCTCACTGCTCATATTAACATTCCTGGCCAACAAATATAATAAATACATCAAGAAATGAAGCAGTCATTTACATTACACATTATGGTTTAGCAGTCTCATTGCTATTATTAGAACGTGCTTTCAGTAATTTGAAAAGAAAGCAAACATTTTGTGACAGAAACAACATTAATTGTTTCCCTATAGCAGATAAATGTGGAAATATCTTCCATCCCAAAAGTCTGAATGCCCCTTAAGAGGGCAAATCACGCCTTCCTCCATTGCTTTGTTCAGAAAAGCAAAGCTCAAGGATCATACCCAATGAGTCCTTTATAGTACACTCATATTCTGAAATGCTATTTTACTTTATAGAAATAGAGCCAAAAGTGTAAGACTCAATGTATGAACATTTGAAACTGTATAAAGCTATTCTGGGCTACACAAGAATACCGACCAACACAATAAGCAAACAAATTAGTTATCAAACAAGAAAGAAAAATTCTTCAAGCTCTACTCACTAAGATACATTAAAGTAACAGTAACAATTCATCGATAAATAAATCCGCATACCACTGTCAAAATTACCATGCCTCTCTAAACGATACTTACAAAAATATAAAACAACCAAAATCAAACTATTAACAAACTGAATGCATGACTCTAATTATGCCAATCTCACTGCTCATATTAACATTCTTGGCCAACAAATATAATAAATACATCAAGAAATGAAGCAGTCATTTACATTACACATTATGGTTTAGCAGTCTCATTGCTATTATTAGAATGTGCTTTCAGTAATTTGAAAAGAAAGCAAACATTTTGTGACAGAAACAACATTAAATTTTCCTTATAGCAGATAAATGTGGAAATATCTTCCATCCCAAAAGTCTGAATGCCCCTTAACAGGGCAAATCACGCCTTCCTCCATTGCTTTGCTCAGAAAAGCAAAGCTTAAGGATTATACCTGACGAGTCCTTTATAGTACACTCATATTCTGAAATGCTATCTTACTTTATAGATATAGAGCCAAAAGTGTAAAACTCAACGTATGAAAATTTGAAATTGTATAAGGCTATTTTGGGCTACACAAGAATACCGACCAACACAATAAGCGAACAAATTAGTTATCAAACAAGAAAGAAAAAATCTTCAAGCTCTACTCACTAAGATACATTAAAGTAACAGTAACAATTCATCGATAAATTAATCCGCATACCACTGTCAAAATTATCATGCCTCTCTAAACGATACTTACAAAAATATAAAACAACCAAAATCAACCTATTAACAAACTGAAGCCTGACTTTAATAGACATCGAATTAAAGTCTTAGAATTAAAAAGTGCATGTCAGCTCAGACATATATTTACACTTACTCACAACATAAACGTTTTCCAGACAGTTACATAAATTATATACTTAATCCACACAGTTAGATAAGGTGGATGCTCACAACAGTAAGCGAATATGATACTGTCCTAAACATTAAGCGCAGAACAGTCTACACTAAAAGTTACTGAAAACAGTGTGATCCATCAGTGACACATTAAATAAATGTTGCATAATCCCTGACCCGCTGTCAATAAATACTAATTACACTGCATTACCTTGAAGAATCCCCCTCTTCCACTTTGCCTTCCCTTTACTTCTTCCTATCTCATTTTTAGTTGAGAGTGACTGTGACAGATGAAACAGTAAAGTCTTTGCCAGACATAACAATCCACAATATTAAGGAACAAAAAAATCACAAAATCCAGCCAACAAAAAGATGCAGAAACACCAATAAACAATCTCGGAAGGTAAATCCTTGCCTGGGCCCTTGCCTTGAAAAATCACAACAATGAGGCAACCAAGTAAAAATATCCGAGGCAATTTATTCCACACTACTAAAAACAAAACAACCCAACCAACGGAACAAGAATAATGTTGAGTACTTTTTCCTAGGTTCAATCCCAGGCTTCCTCAGAACAATTCACAATGAGCCACCAATAGGCTTACATAGCAATTCAACGACAAAACCAAACGGACCAGCACTCCAGGCAGAAGAGATATAATAAATAACTTTTATTAGGTAGCAAAAAAACTACCTAAACAACTAAGGCATACAGACCGGTTTCGACATAAAAAGCCTTTATCAATGTCAAAATTTCTTCATTAAATATAAATCTGTTAACCAGCTTCCCATTTTGAGACCCCTTAAATACCTTATTCAAAATTGGTATAGTCCAACCATTGGTTCATTCATCAAATGTGATTTAAAGGCACCATTGCACAGAAATGAAAACATATATAGAGAAACACACTTGAAGGAAAATAAAATAAAAACCATACTCTACAATTATTACAAATAATTCATCCACACTATCATCCATATCAAACCATATGCTAATTTGATTTTTGAGGCTCATACATATTAATTGCATTGGTTGATTACAAACCATTAATGATATGTATATGTATTAACCCATCAATTTTAAATTATAAAATTATAAACCAAAAGTGTCATCATGTACCTCATATTCATTTAACCCAGGTTTGAAAAATGCCCCCAATTGGGTAATCCATTTGCTCTCCATATTGTTCAACTTAGTATGCCATCCCATTTTTAATTTTCTTGGTAATTGAATCTTGTCAATAATGACAAACTTAAAGCTTGCTTCCTTATCCTGTTTAGTGCGTTTATATAGGGCACTTGTGACCCGCCTATTCCTAATGGCACTTAAATGTTCACTAATCCTAATCCTTAAGGGTCGAGAAGTCTGTCCCACATAAAATGTCGAACAATGACAAAAGGCCAAATAAATGACCCAATCTGACCCACAATTTGCAAAGATGTTAATATCAAAAACCTTAGGGGTGTTTTTACTACTGAATTCTTTAGTTTTGTTAATATGCTGACAGGCCCCACATTGTCCACATGGATAACATCCCACTAGTGGCTCACCAGAAAGTGTAGTCTGTATAACCGAGGGTGGGTTAAATCTCTTATAATGTGTCAGCTGTGATTGTATAGACCTCCCCCTCCTATACGAAAAGGCACATTTGTCTGGGAGAACCCTATCCAAAATAGGGTTGGATTTTAAAATATCCCAGTGTGTGTTTATAATGTCCCTAAAGTGAGATGTGTTGCTCCCATAGGTAGTTACCAGTCTAATTGGTTGTTGGTCCTTGTTACTGTCATTTATAAATTGATGGTTCTACTCCAATAATTCAGTTCTGGTTTTCTGTCCTACCAGTTCAACAGTCCTGTTAAGATGTTGCATATTATATCCCCTGACCCTGAATCTAGATTTCAAGTCCTCCATATGTTTAAAATATTCACTTTCTGTTGAACAAATCCTTTTAAGGCGCCAGAATTGTGATTTTGGGATATTTCTAATGATGTGGCAGGGATGAGAGCTTTGGGCATGCAATAAAGTGTTATATTGAGGAAATTTCCTATGGATGGTTGTGCCCAAAGTATGATCAGGTTGTCTTTGCACCACTACATCCAAGAACACCATTTCCTGATACCCAATATTAGCTGTAAACTGTATATCATAGGGATTATTATTAAGGTATTCCACAAACTCAAATAACTCTTCCTTCTCTCCCCGCCACACCAACCAACAATCGTTAAGAAATCTGCGCCAAATATCCAGTTTCTCCATATAGATGTTATTACCTACATCATATATAAATTGTAATTCGAAAAAACCCATAAACAAATCTGCATATATGGGGGCAAAAGATGCCCCCATAGCTGTCCCTTTGATTTGCCAATATTAGCATATGGTTTGATATGGATGATAGTGTGGATGAATTATTTGTAATAATTGTAGAGTATGGTTTTTATTTTATTTTCCTTCAAGTGTGTTTCTCTATATATGTTTTCATTTCTGTGCAATGGTGCCTTTAAATCACATTTGATGAATGAACCAATGGTTGGACTATACCAATTTTGAATAAGGTATTTAAGGGGTCTCAAAATGGGAAGCTGGTTAACAGATTTATATTTAATGAAGAAATTTTGACATTGATAAAGGCTTTTTATGTCGAAACCGGTCTGTATGCCTTAGTTGTTTAGGTAGTTTTTTTGCTACCTAATAAAAGTTATTTATTATATCTCTTCTGCCTGGAGTGCTGGTCCGTTTGGTTTTGTCGTTCTATTGCTCGGGACCGTGCACCACAGTCTCACGCATGTGTCTTTGGTACGTTAAATAGCAATTCAAACATCATGTGACCCACCCCATTCACAAATTACTTAAAACATATCACAAAAAACAAAATAAATGTGTGAAAAATATATTAAAACATCAGCTTATGGAATAAATTCATATCAAAGAGTCATAGGACCACATAATCTTACTAACAGAGTATTAAACAATCAATATATAAATAAGTAAATAAACGGGTATGGTGCAAATTCTACATCATCCCAGTAAAATGAAACAGCTTGCCCTACAATTAATAACAAAATAATTCCTTTCCTTTTTATCTAAAAAGTGTATATAAAAACTAATAACATTCAAGTAAATATGTACAAACACAGTATACATAGATCTATAACCTAGCTGACCTCATTTTAAGCACACTACTAATATTAATGTGTTCGTTCAATCCTGGAGCTTTCCCTGCATCCAATTTAAGCTGTCAAAGCAACTCTCAATATTCTAGTTTTGTCTCCAAACTCCCTCCCCTGGGGTCCACATCCACTTGTTCTAAAACAAAAAATCCACAATATTACCAGACAACAAAACACAATTCAAACTAATAAACGCCCCCCAAAAAACAGAGTTTGACAAGGAAATGAGTTGCATAGACGAAAGCGCTTATCTTTAATAAATTATTATTCGATCAGCAACTCATTTCCTTGTCAACCTCCATTTTTATTGGTTTAATACACAATACTAATTATAGTCTTGGACTGAATTTATTTATTTATTTATTTACATTTGTTTACAGGGAAAGTCCAACTGGACACAAGTCCTTTTTCAGTGAAGGCCTGGGGAGAAAAGCTCCACAGAAAGTTACATATAGATAACATGGTTTACAGCCTAGACAGTATAATTTACAGTGATAAAAGGTGTTAGCATGACAAATACAATGGAAGATTTGTTAAGGTTAAGTATATGCATATACAGAACAAAATACAAGAATACTATGTAAAAGAATGCCTAGAAAACACTTTATCTGACACGAGTTATGAGCAGTGGCAGAGGTGGGGATTTCATCATCTACCAAGAGATCCCAGGGTTGGTGCATAGGGTTGTTCACCACACCATTGGTGTATGCCTATGCTGGATGGAGAGGCTGCTCTCTCACATGGTATGTAGGAGGAGACTTAAAACACTCTAGGCACCAATGGAGTAAAATGACAATGATGATAGTCCAGTGCATAAGGAACAGAGACTCACTGTCTCTATGTTTGCAGGGCATGAGCCTGTGTTGTCCCTTTCCTCACCCCAATCATGGCGTCCCCATCCTTTTGTACCCATCACCATCCCTGTGTCTCCTTTGTTTGCATTTGCTTCCTCATCTACCCACCTTACCTGACCCAGAAATACTTATGTCCATTACGTAGAATCCCTTTCTTACTGAATTAAAAAAAAAAAAAAAATTGGGCACATGTCCCATAAAAAATATCGTCCCATACATAGCTCTCCATTTTACACACATGTCTTCTTGACACTCTTGATTTGGTCCAGTTGGCTATACAACATAATTAGGTTGTTATCATCTCTCTTTCTGGAGCAGAAGGTCCAAATTCAACTAATATTCTGCACATATTTTCAGTTGTCACTATTAAAGAATTGATAGCTATGGTTCTTTCCTACTTATCTCCTACACATTCCTGTATTACTTTCTCTTTGTTCTTCCCTCCTGTTTGGTCCCCATTTCACCTCTTTCCTATTTACTCCGTTTTGACACATATAATCTGATCAAAAAATACAATCACACACAGCACACATAAGTTCCAGAAAAACAATGGATCCCTTCATTTTTTGGTCTTTATGTTTGTGAGAAGTTTGGCATTGTGCACCAATGCAAAGCAATGGTAAGTGGCCCTACAATGCTGCTGCTTCCTCTGGGAAATGTCTCTTAAACCTACTGCACTATGCCAATGCAAAGAAGCATGTAATATAAGAATGAATGTCAATGCATTATTAATTTTTATTTAAAAGTATTAGATATACGTATTAATGCATTCACACCTGCTGCTAAAGAGTCAGCTAAACAGCAGGTGTGTTTCATAGATTCAGTACTAACGCTCAGAATTTTAGCAATGTGGTTCATGTTTGTGCACTGCTTAACTAAGTGTAGACAGGGAAAGGAATGGCAATGTGGATCTTGCATGAGCAAACACTTTGCCAATCATCGCACAAACATGTTGAGCTATGCAAAGTCACTATTAGCATGTATTAGTGCCGTTTACTGTCCATTTACTCTTTATAGCTGCGGTGGTGCAGCGGTAGCATTGTTGCCTCACAGCAAGAGGTTCTCCCATTCGATTCTCGGCTGGAGTGTGGGGAGTGCCTTCTGTGTGGAGTCTGCATGTCCTCCCGGCAGTTGAGTGGCATTCAAAAGACATGCGTAAATGGGTGTGCCTTCGTTGAAGGTTGAATGTCGAGCTGGCATCTCGGCGTTTGTGAAAATCTACTGCCAATCATTAGTGGACCGGAGTTCTGCTGTGGTGACCCATAACTGGGAAAAGCTGAAAGACAAGCAACAACAACTGTCCATTTACTCTATATGCCATGAAACTATATGTAGAAACATAACAAAACTGAAGGCCCTATCTAACAATATGCCACATATTTACAAATCAGCCATGTGCTGCCTCCCCCATGCATGGCAACCCTGCTTTCTCAGTACTCGTTCACAAATATATCAACTATACTACATAAATTAATATCAAATATTGTGTGATATGCAATGGACATTAATCTGGTAACATGCAGAACTAGAAGTATCTTCATAGTTGAACATGTCTATACATTCATCAGCTACCTCTAGGAAATAGCAACCTATACGCCTAACTAGCTTAATCTGAAAATAAGCCTAATTAGCTTAATCTGAAAAGCTATGGAAAGAATCATCATGGACCTTATCCACAAGGGCATAGACAACCTTCAAAATTCTTGACCTGAACCAGTTTGGCTTTTCAGGGGAGATCTTGCTCATTAAACTTACTAGACGTCTTTGAGAATGTCACCAAAGACCTGGATGAGGGAAAATGGTACATACCACATATCTTAATTTAGCCAAAGCCTTCGACACACTCCTCCATTCAGGTATGATAGAGAAACTCACCTATCTGGTGATTAACCCAAACATTACTAGATGGGTAGCCAACTGTCTCACCAACAGAATGCATGCAGTCAAAGTTGGAGAGTCCACCTCCAATAGTAGACCAGCTACCAGTGGAGTAACGCAAAGATCTGTGCTGGGCCCTCTACTGTTTGGAAACTATTTTTCTGAAGATCAGGTGAAGGTAGATGGCCTGTGGCTTACCACATTTGCAGATGACTGCAAACTGGCTGCAATCATATACAGTCTCCTAACAATGTTAACATATTACAGAAAAGGCTGACAGACAAATAATTGCTGGCATGCTCACACACTGAAACTTAACACAAAAATGTCTCATTGTCCACTTTGGCAAAGAAGTAGTCCCTGCTAATTATGATCTACATAGCACCCCTCTAAGCTAAAACTCAGTGGTGTTCGACTTGGGAATAAAGATTGATAACAATGTAAGCTTTGATGACCATGTATCCATAGTGGTAATGAAAGCATTCTACATTGTGTACCTCATAAATAAGGCCATTGCATCCAAAACCAAGGAGGTCATAGCTCCACTGTACTCTACCCTTATCAGACCACTAATTGAATGCTTCATTCTGTATGTACCTCATGAAAGACCTGCAGCAACTGGAGAGACCATAGATGATTCTGACCAAGATAATCCAGGGCCTCCAAAATATGATGTACATGGAAAAGACTGAAAGCCCTGTCACTGTACTCAAGTATCATACAGGCAGCTGACAGACAATCTGTGAATGGCCTACAAAGCAGTCTCAGACTCTGCCACAATGTAAATGCTGGACAACCACAAATCAAATTGCACAAGAATAACTTGCTCCAGTGATCTCAAGCTAACTTCTGACATACAAAAAATGCTGGAGAGACATGTCAAGTAGAGCACTTCACTGGCCCTTTTCAAGAGAAATCTTGACGAGTGGATGGGTAACAGAAAGTTCACCCCAAGGATCACTCCAGTTTCCTTAATGAATAGGGGCACTGTGAACTATCATCAAGTGGCACAGTGCCTGGGCAATTTTTGGGGGGCTAGGCTTGTAAAGGTTCCAGGGCCATTAGCCTAGCACACCTATGAACCTATATATCTCCAAGCGATTGTTGCTCCTCTGGAATAGGCTCCCACTGCATATAGAACAGACCCCTTCAATGACCTATTCAAGCACAACCTTGACAACTGGATGGGTGACCGTAAATTCACACCAGACGTGGCACCTATGTCCCTCATGTACAGGGGCAGTCTGTGCTGATCACAAAATTGGTCTGCTAGCAATGACTACCTAATAATGGTCAATAATGGTACTCAGGTTTCTACATAGCTAGGCTTGTAAAGGTACTAGGGCCATTAGCCTAGTAACCTCCTATGAACCCAGACAGGCCTTCCAACATCCACTGCTGATGTCATCCACTATAAGTTGTCCTGCATCCTTGTAAAAGTCAGACTTGTGCTGCGGTATGTGCGTAAAATGCTGAATTCTGTAGTCTGTATACTTAGATTGATAAGGGTTCTGTTCTCACTGCAATCAGTTGAAGGTGTGTGTGTATGTGTGTGTTTGTACACTTTCTTGACATCACAGAGAGCCTTTTACACCAGCATGTGGGACACTGTTATTACCATATTCTCCTTACCAGACATTGCTGATGTCATTAGCTATATCTGATTTGTGCATGTGCACTATTCCTACCAGGGCATTATCAAGACTGTCATCCTATATGATACAGATTACAGTGACTTGGCTTTGAGTCTATTCCCATACATCATGACATGGTTTGTAAGCCTGTGTTTTCTTGGTGAAAAATCCCTGTAGTCTCTCCAGCTGCTGCATGCATCTGGTGAAGTATGTGCAAAAGAGAAAGCATTATACTTTTTTAGTGTTCTGATGAGGTTTGAGTACAGTCCTGTAGTATAATCCTCAGATCTGAATATGATGGCATGACTTAAGATGTGTACAACATAGGCTTACAATGCCAGTGTGGACACTTGGTGGTCAACGTTCAGATTGCTATCTATGTTTGTTCCCAGGTCTTATATATCTGTGTTCTAGCATAGCTGAACTGTTGTCAATACTGTAATTAGCAGGGATTTCCACTTTTCAGAATGACAAAATAAGGACACATTCTTGCATTCATTTGTAGACTGTGTGGCTTTGTAACCAATCATCTGTCTGTGTTAGTCCCTCCTGTAGTATGTTATCATCATTGGTGGACTCAATGATTGCACCCAATATGCAAGAATAAACAAACACAGTAAGCCAAAGGCCATACACTTTAGCCTAAATTGTTGAGAAAAATATTCCAAACACTAAAGGGCCAAGCACAGATCCCTGGGGTACACCAGTGGTGACAGTTCTACAGGTACAGGTTCAGGTTGATTCCCAAACTTTCACCGTATGCTCTGTCAGTGAGCCTATTGGTTACCCATCTAGTGACATAAGGGTTTATCCCCTGATGGAAGAGTTTCTCAGTGATAGCTGCATGGGGGATTGTGTCCAAACCCTAGGCCAGATCAGAATCTATGGGCTGTGACTCAGCACATACACCTTCGTGACATGGTTGAATACACACTTCGACACACCATCCACAAAGACTATGTTCCTGTAGAAGGGTGTATATCAATAGGCATCCATCTGAGTTTGTGGAGGGGGGGGGAGACAGCACCTGATGCATGCATATATAGATACATCCTAACTATTCCCATCTGTCAGGTAGACCATGTCATCTTGGACCTATACTAAATGGACACTAGTAATAGCCAGACTGTGTGCATTAGACCTGTGTGAGCTGTTAATGCTACATCATGTCTGTTACATCTGTTAGATGTCCTCAAAGAGGTTATCAAGTGCATGCATGACAACAACACTATCATCTTTTTGAACTTGACAAGCTCAAGGCATTTGACAAAAATCCGCAATGAGATATTCACTCAGCACTGTCAGATATGGCCAGAAACACCAATATCATCAAGTGGGGAGACCACTGTCTCACATAAGGGCATATAATTATGTTGAAATGAGTGACTAATAGCTCAGGTCCAGTGATCAGTTCCATACATCAAGGCTGTCTGCTAGGCCCTTTCCTGTCCATTATTTAAGTCACAGATATCATGAATGACATACACATCCTGTGTCTACACAGCTGTCTGAAGGACTACAGACTGTGGGCAATCATTGACTCCAACTTAGTATAATACAGACAGTATCAACACACACCAAAGATTGCTGCCACATCCATGACAACACCTGCAATGAAACAAAAACTTGGGGAGATGTGTTACATCAGGAAAACAACATCCCAAGAATAATGTTGACATCAAACCCTATAATCAGACCACTAGGTATATGACCTGTGTCCTGGATAAATGGTATATGGAACGTCTGCCAGCATGTGGCCACAGACTACTCCCTTGTATGTAACACAGACAAAAAACTGGAAAAGTACACGGACCAAAATCTTTCGAAAGTGTTTTAATCCAAGCCAAAGACACATAAACGTCTCCTTTTTACATAGTACGTTTTCGTCCTCCAAACCAGAAAGACTTCATCAGATGCACATTTTAAAACAAGTCACATTTATATACCATACTAACATAAACATAAACCAATCATTTTATTTCAATTAAGTTTAAAACAACCAATAGGTTGACTATTCGTATCACATTCATGAATAATTCAGTTGTTATGATCAAAATTGAATTCTTTAAACGTCAACTTCCTGATAATAGCAAACAAGCAACAACAACAAAAGCGTCTGAATGTATATGAATTCTCACATACTAAACAGTGTTCTATAATAAAATTATTTTTGCTTTCTATGTTAATTGAATACATTAAATGGATAAAACCAGTCTCCGGGTAAAAAATCAAACTGTTATCATTCTTGTTAAAACCTTTTCATAAAACTGTGTAAAAACTTCTAAATTATTAAATAAATACATATATTGATTCCTAATAAATATATAAATATATAAAAAAATATGTAAGTTATGTTTAAGTTAAAAATTGTGAATGTGTTTGTTTATAACTTAAATGAATTTCATATTTTAAAAAACTAGATGTACGCCACAAGTATTCCTTATTTATTTTGTTTAATGAATGGTAATAGGAGTGGCTGTATTCATTCACAACTTTGCAGATCTTAACTTTAGAATGGGCAAAATAGAAATATATTCATTTAAGCCCGGTTTATTCCCTGCATCTAAAGTCAATTGCCACCACAACTCCCTCACTTCAATTCTCTTTTCCCATGGTCCACCCCTACCATCACATTTTACGTGTTCTAAAACCAAAAAGGTAAAAGTGGCTTGTGCACATACAGTCACATGTTTGTAAAGTGCGTTAGTGTCTTTTTTAATAGATATATCATAATAATGTTCATAAATCCTTCTTTTGAGTTTCCTCTCAGTTTTTCCTACATAGAAGGATTTACAAACTGTGCAAAGTGCAAAATATATAAGTCCCTTTGACTCACAATTGTAATATTCCTTATTAACCAACCATTTTTTTCTACTTTCCAAGTAGATTTTATCTTTATTTATAATATACTGACACTGACTGCAACTGCCACATTTATAAGTACCCACTTTATTTCTAGTTACCTTTTTAGGTTTGTTTTCCAATAGTGACTATCCAATAATAATTGAAATAAAATGATTGGTTTATGTTTATGTTAGTATGGTATATAAATGTGACTTGTTTTAAAATGTGCATCTGATGAAGTCTTTCTGGTTTGGAGGACGAAAATGTACTATGTAAAAAGGAGACGTTTATGTGTCTTTGGCTTGGATTAAAACACTTTTGAAAGATTTTGGTCCGTGTACTTTTCCAGTTTTTTGTCTTGGTTTATTGGTATTTTAAGCTGGAAGTTGCCTTATTAGAAGTTATTCGTGGTTTTTTTGGCGATACCGGACCATGGAAACTACTTTGAATTCTGAGCCTAGAGGGCAGGAAGAGCTTGGCGCAATGTGTAAGATTATTGGACAGCTTACGGAGTTAATAGATTTGTTGACTCCCCTCAGCCTTGCGTTAATACGCAAACATGGAGATAGTAGCCCGAGGAGGTTTCATGAGACTGATAAAGCCAAACGAGGTAACGAAGGAGAAAAAGGAGACAGGAGAGAGCTTATAGGCACTAATGTGGACGCCGGCGACTCTGATGAACAAGGAACTGATTCCTTCAACCCGTTAGTAACACCGAATATTTTGGCTGGACAGGCTGTTAATAGTGAGACTGACGTTGTTAAGGGGAATACAACGAAGAATTTATCTGGGCATCACAGGCTCAACACAGGTACTGATTTACATACTTCAAGTGAAAACTTGAATGTATGGTTAAACAACAAATGTGAACTGAAAAATTATGTTAAAGACATTAAAACTAGTAATGTCACCTATCGTAACATGTTGGATGACTTATTTAGGTTAACGTTGAAATTTAGGACTTTAAAAATTGAAAATGAATATCTTGCTGAATGTGTGAATAAGGAAATTGTTCCTAAAGGTTTAAGACTATGGAAATTTCCTAATAATGTTATTGCTGGCTCTGGGTTTTATAAAGAATTGTTAAATGTGTTTAATAATTGTGGCTTGAATGTTTTAAAACTGATGATAAAGGAAAATAATAAAGTAATGGAGATGGTACAAAAGGACATTTTAGAACTAGATGCATGTATTAGAAATGATTTATTGTTTACTATGAATGATGAAAAAATTAAATATTTCAGCATTAGGAAGGATGTAGATAGTAAGTGTAATGAAGTGGTCCAAAGAAAATTAAAAAAAATTAGAAAGGGATGTGATGGAATACAAAAATGAAACATGCTACCCGAAACCACCTGGTAGAAATTTTGTAAAGGAAAGGGATAGACCTTATAAGAATTTAGATAATAATGGGGGAGAGGTAGAAGGTTCTGATACCATGAATGTTCATGATAATAACCAAATAATTTATGATCAAGAATTCCCGCCTTTAAGGAGATCGTAAAGGTTGTTAAACAGAATGGAACACCCACCAGGACAGCAGAATTTTCAGGGGAGGGGGGGGGAGGAGAGGGAGAGGACGTTATTAAATGGGTCTCAAGCGATATCCCTTCCCACCCCCGTAACCCAAAATATAGTTGTACATAATGATATCAAGTATACTTTAAACAACTTTTCTATATACAATTTTAGTGGCATCCCCTTAGAGAAGGAACATTTTGATTTGTTATCAAAAGGGTTGAAATTTATCCCATTCAAGATAGGGGATCTGGCCAGATCTTTAATTGATATAAGAATGTTTTTAAGGAAGGTGAATTTAGATGTTTTATTACCCAGTTCTAACTATACCTTTAGTAATGTGCTTAAAAGGAGTACAACATATAATCCGCCCCTACACCCTCAATTGAAAAACTTAGAAAAAAATTTTAGAAAAAGAAATTAGGAAGGAACAATACAATCATAGGACACATAGAGACAATTTGAGTCAGGAAGAAAAGGGTTGTTTAGACAATCTAAGAAATAATGTCTCAATCAGAGTAATGAAGCCTGACAAAGGGAGAGGGGTGGTTATTATGGATACCATACAGTATGAAAGTAAAATGTACAACATTTTGTGGGATGAAAGAAAATATTCCTCTGTTTCAAGAAATGAGGCTAATATATCATATAACAAAATAGATTCCAACTTATTTGACATGATGCAAGAAGAATTGATAGATTTTAATAATAATAAGTATTTAAAAGTGGAAAAACCTTGAATTCCTTCGATATTTGGAATTCCAAAGATTCATAAAAGTGAAACCGACCCTCCTTTCAGACCCATTGTCTCTGCTGAAGGGTCGAAGACTCAACCTCTAGCCAAGTATTTGGATATCAAATTAAAAAATATTTGGAAGGAAAAAACCTTTATTTTAAAGGATTCCTGGGACTTATTAAAATCTATTACCCCAGATTTATATGATGAGAATATGATTTTTGTAACTATAGATATCATAGATTTATTTTCCTCCATTCCATGGGTTGATGGAATTAGGATGTTTGAAGACATCATATACCAAGAAAACAGTTTAACCTCTAAAGTAAAATTGACCTGTACATGGTTAATGGATATAGTGCTGCGGAACAACTTTATATATTTCAAGGGTGAATGTTATCAACAGAAACAGGGGGTAGCTATGGGGGCAGCATGCGCCCCCATCTTTGCTAATATTGTACTTACTCAATGGGAGGAAGAAAATATTAAAACAACAGAATATAGGCAATATTGGAAGTTGTATCGCAGATTCTTGGACGACATTATAAATTTTTGGAATGGGGGAAAAGAAAAACTGGATGAGTTCCTTAAATGGTTAAATACTACATGTTCTTTTTTGAGGTTCACTCACAATACTTCAGAAAACAAAGTGGAATACTTGGATGTGGAGATATATAAATGGAATAACAAGCTGGAAACAAAAGTATTTAGGAAAAAAACATTTTGTAATTCTTTTCTACATTTTAACAGCGCACACCCTTTACATTGCAAGAGAAATATTGTAAAGGGGCAATTTATTAGAGGGAGTAGAATGACCAGCAGAAGTGAAGACTTTGAGGAAGAATGTGACCTTTTGGAGTCTATGTTTAGAGAAAGAGGGTATCCCCCCGATTTTATTAAAAATGCAAAGGAAGAAGTTTTAAAAGGTAGAATGGACAGGTTTAGACCTATAGTTTCAGAAAATATTTTAAACAAAACTAGAATCTTACAGAAAGATAATAATAATATGAATTATGAAAAAACCCTAGTGTTAGAATATAATGGGATTAATAACATAATCAAGAAAAAATTTTTGAAGGAATGGAAATGCTTTATAGCCATCACAGATATAGAGAAAATACCCAAAGGCCCACAAAAGATTACATATAAAAACTCAAGTAATTTGAGGTCACTATTGGAAAACAAATCTAAAAAGGTAACTAGAAATAAAGTGGGTATTTATAAATGTGGCAGTTGCAGTCAGTGTCAGTATATTATGAATAAAGATAAAATCTACTTGGAAAGTAGAAAAAAATGGTTGGTTAATAAGGAATATTACAATTGTGAGTCAAAGGGACTGATATATTTTGCACTTTGCACAGTTTGTAAATCCTTCTATGTAGGAAAAACTGAGAGGAAACTCAAAAGAAGGATTTATGAACATTATTATGATATATCTATTAAAAAAGACACTAACACACTTTACAAACATGTGACTATGTGTGCACAAGCCACTTTTACCTTTTTGGTTTTAGAACAAGTAAAATGTGATGGTAGGGGTGGACCATGGGAAGAGAGAATTGAAGTGAGGGAGTTGTGGTGGCAATTGACTTTAGATGCAGGGAATAAACCGGGCTTACATGAATATATTTCTATTTTGCCCATTCTAAAGTTAAGATCTGCAAAGTTGTGAATGAATACAGCCACTCCTATCACCATTCATTAAACAAAATAAATAAGGAATACTTGTGGCGTACATCTAGTTTTTTAAAATATGAAATTCATTTAAGTTATAAACAAACACATTCACAATTTTTAACTTATACATAACTTACATTTTTTATATATTTATATATTTATTAGGAATCAATATATGTATTTATTTTAATAATTTAGAAGTTTTTACACAGTTTTATGAAAAGGTTTTAACAAGAATGATAACAGTTTGATTTTTTACCCGGAGACTGGTTTTATCCATTTAATGTATTCAATTAACATAGAAAGCAAAAATAATTTTATTATAGAACACTGTTTAGTATGTGGGGATTCATATACATTCAGACGCTTTTGTTGCTGTTGCTTGTTTGCTATTATCAGGAAATTGACATTTAAAGAATTCAATTTTGATCATAACAACTGAATTATTCATGAATGTGATACAAATAGTCAACCTACTGGTTGTTTTAAACTTAATTGAAATAAAATGATTGGTTTATGTTTATGTTGGCATGGTATATAAATGTGACTTGTTTTAAAATGTGCATCTGATGAAGTCTTTCTGGTTTGGAGGACGAAAACGTACTATGTAAAAAGGAGACGTTTATGTGTCTTTGGCTTGGATTAAAACACTTTCGAAAGATTTTGGTCCGTGTACTTTTCCAGTTTTTTGTCTTGGTTTATTGGTATTTTAAGCTGGAAGTTGCCTTATTGGAACTTGTATGTAACGCAGCTACTGAGTATGTCAAGGACATCCAAATTCCAAGCCATAATACCTCCATAGTTCACAGACTTCATCACACCAGTAACTGAGTACAATGCACCCTTCTTCCTGTACCTCCCTACACATCTTCCAGTGTCTGATCCACTTTCTCACAGTAACCTGTCACACATCTTATTGACCATACTTAGGTATTTTTTTTATGGCATAAACATTATTGTCTAATAGTGCAAATACCCCATCAAGGTGTTTTTATATATATATATATATATATATATATATATATATATATATATATATATATATATATATATATATATATATATATATATATATATATATATAGGTTCATAGGTTCATACTAGGCTATCTGCCCTGGGACAATTATAAGCCTAGCCCGATTCTGTATGGATAACGCCACCCCTTGATTTGAGTATACTGTGCCCTTTTTAAGGTTTAGTTTACTGTGCCTCTGTCTAATAGTGACATGGGAGTAATCCTTGGGACAAACCTACGATCCCCCATCCACCTATCGAGATTCTTCTTGAAGATATTTAGTGAGGTGCTCTGCCTCACATGAACTGGAATTCTATTCCAGAGCGAAGGGAGCCTCTGGGTTATGAACCTGTCCCTCCAGCAAGTTCTATTTATTTCTGTGCTGAGGTTCAAGTCCCTTGAGCATGTGGCTCTAAGGGATTTAGATTTACTGAGGTGGAGCATGTCCATTAATTCTGGATTTGACATAGCTTTGTATGTCAGGCATAGATCGCCTCAAAGTAGGCGGTATGCAACTGAGTAGAGCTGGAGTATTTTTAACCGAGCAGCATATGGCATCTGTTTGAGACCCTTGATCCTCTTGGTGAGATACTTTTGGGGTCTCTCTAATTGCTGCAGGTGTCAGGTAAGGTACATCCCAAAAGGGTCATTGTATTCTATGATGGGCCTGATGAGGGATGAATAAAGGGGCACGATTACCTCTCTTGATCTAGATGTGAAGCCCTTTGTGATGAGGTGGGCTATGTAGAAGGTCTTTCTAATCACTTTGGCAATGTGGTTTTCAAAGGAGAGATTGCTATCAACTTGGGTCCCCAGGTCGCTAATAACTTTCTCTGTACTTAATGGGTTTCCACCTATGTGGTAATTTGTGGGCACATTGTTTTTGACTATACATTTTTTGGCATTTAGCTTTAAACCATGGCTCTGGCACCAGTTATCTGTCTCTGTGAGACCTTTTTGAAGGATGTTTGTGTCAGCTGGAGAGTCAGTTTGCAGTCATCTGCAAACTTAGTGAGCCATAGTCCTTCCACGTTTGCCTGTACCTCGGAAAAGTATATACCGAACAAGAGTGGTCCCAGGACAGAACCCTGTGGGACGCTACTTGTGACCGGTTTCGAGTCTGACATGGCTCCAGCAACTATCACTCTGTGGGTTCTGTCTTTGAGCCAGTTTGCGACCCATCTTGTGACATAGGGGTTTATATTTAAGCTGGATCGCTTATCTATGATGCCCGAGTGGGGTATTATGTCAAATGCCTTTGCAAGGTACAGATAGGCTGTGTGGACTACCTTCCCTTCATCTATGGCTTTGGTGACTGTTTCGAAGAAGTCAACCAGGTTCAAAAGGCAGGATCTGCCCTTGACAAAGCCGAACTGGGTAGGATCCAGTGTCTGCAGTTCCCCAATGTCTTTGTTTATGAGCTCCATGATGATCCTCTCCATAGCCTTTCAGACTAAGCTAGTCAGGCTTATGGGGCGATAGTTTCCAGGGTCCATAGAGGCTCCACCTTTGTGGAGTGGGACCACTGTTGCTATACGCCATTCTGTGGGCATATATCCTGCAGTGAGGCTGAGATTGTATAGCTGTTTTATTTGAGGGATTAGTTCCTCTTGGAGTTCATGTAGGACGCAACCTGGGATGCCATCTGGTCCCATGGAAGCAGTGTTTTTTGCTTTGGAGAGGGCAGCCTTCACCTGAGCATCAGAGATGTTTGGGAGGCAGCCCTCTGCCGAGATAGATACTTGCTCTTTTGGGGGGGGAGAAGTTTGCACTGAACCTGTCTGCCAGGATATTGGCGATGTCTGTGGGTTCAGTGTATTTTTTGTCATTTAGAATCAACTCAGAGCAAGTCTGGGAGTTGCATCCCAGGTTCCTAACATAACTGAAAAAAGCCTTATGATTGTCTTTGGTGTCCTGTGCATTTTTTTCTCTCTAAGCTGGCCTTGGAGGATTTTATGAGGGATCGTAATTTTTTGCTAGTACTGATCAGAGATGCCTTCCCTATTAGGGATTTTGCTCTGTCATGTAGTAGCTTCCTCCTTCTGTTGTACAGTTTATTTATGGCAGGGGTCCACCAGACTGGATGCCTGCCTTTGGATGATTGGGTCTTGGTTTTGTTTGGGATAGCATGATCCATGCATTCCTGGAGATGTCCGTAGAATGCGTTTATATAGGATTCTGCAGTTTGGGCCATAGTTTCCAATGGCCCTGGGGCCTTGAAGGATTCCACTTTGGTTTTGAGAAGTGAGAAGTTCACTTTTGAAAAGTTTTTCACTGGGGTTTTCTGGGCTGGGGGTGGGGTTGGGAAGTGGACATCCAGTGAAATTAATTTATGGTCTGATCTTACCAATGAGGGATATACTTCTGGTGTGGAGCATAGAGTCCCCATGTTGGTAATGATCAGGTCTAGTATGTTGTCCCCTCTTGTGGGAGTGGTGACTAGTTGTTCCATAGCATTTGAGTTTATAATTTCCAGGAACCTTTGGGCTAAGGTGCTGGGGCTTGAGTAGTGCTCCCAGTCAATGTTTGGGTAGTTGAAGTCACCCAATATAATGGTGTTTGGAGAGATCTTCATGTTCTCCAATGTTTTCAGGAAAGCCGAGTGGGATTCCTGACTTTGAGAGGGTGGTCTGTAGGATGCTATAAACTGAAAAACAGTCTTGCCCACTGTTAGTAGCACATGGATGGTCTCAGATAATTTGTGCAATGCCACTAACCTGGAGGTATGGATATCCTTGATAAATATGGAAACTCCCCCTCCTTTTGTGGTTCAGTCCGGGTTTTGGGGCCGAAAAGCATGATATGAGGTATAGCCTGGTAGTGCTGGGGTGCACTCTGGAGCCTTGAACCAGGTTTCTGTCACTGCACAGATATCGATGTTCTCCATACTGAGGAGAGCTTCGAGTGCATGCATCTTGAGGTTAAGACTTCTGGCGTTAAGCAGAATTACCCTTAATTTCTTGTTCCTTGTGCTGTCTATGGGGGTGGGTTTGACTTTTGAGCCTTGCCTAAAAAAGGCACTATGGGGGTGGCAAGAGCCTTTGCCAATATCTGAAAGCCCAGTGGTGACAGGTGCAAGCCATCCCTAGTGAAGCAACGTGGCTTGTCGAGCATGTCATCCCAGGCTGACAGACACTGGATCCCCTTTGAATGACACCAAAATTTTAGTCAATTGTTAAAATCGATCATTTTGTCTTTGTACTGTGGCATCATTCTAGGTGAGGGTAAGATGCTGCTCAAGGTCAGGCTCATACCAGCCTGGGCTACATGATCAGAGAGCTCTTCTATGTCTCTTTTCATGTAGTCCAGGGAGGTACGTCTCAGGTCATTCACACCAGCATGTACAATGACTGAGTCATATTTGTATTTGCTTTGGAGTGACCTGAGTGCTTGTATTATGTGGCGGATCCTAGCACCCGACAGGCAGCTCACCGTGACCTTCTCTTTATTCAGCCTGGTGAGCGGGACGTCAGTGTGTCTGACAATAGAGTCACCTATTACAAGAGTATCAGGTGTGTTATTCAGCCTTAAGAGCTGTGGCTGCTTGGCACACTGACTTTGTGGGCTATGTGTTGTGCGTGTTTTGTTTTGAGGTAGCGTTTGCTTGGATGTCTGCTTTGGAGGTCTCTGTTGCTTAGGTAGATTTTTATTTAGAGCCTCTGAGTATGCTTTTGTGTATTTATGTGTTTGGTTCGCTGATATGGTGGGACTATGTGATACTGGAATTGTGTTGTGTGAGGTTACCTTCTCCTCCTGACTGGTTACACCAGTATTGAGATGAGAGAGCTCAGCCTCCAGTTTAGCTAAATAGTTGCATCTCTCACATATATTTGAACCTGTTTGGAGGAGGAGAGGGTTGTCCGTGTACATGAGACAGTTGTAACATTGCCTCAAAATTCCCAGATTCACCAGCTGGACTGGAGAGTAAACCATTGACTGACCTTTGGACATGCTAGAGTAATATAGGGAAACTGAATTTAAGACGGACCAATAGAGGGCAGGGTAATCGTAGAGAGTATAAGAGTAAGTAGTGCTTATGGTTTAATAGTGCTAACTTGTAGGATTACTTAATTGGACCAGTGAAGGGCCTTAGAATGAGAATATGGTGTTTAAATTGAGAGATAGAGCAGTTCTAGGGGGAAAAGTGAAGACCAGACTTTGTGGAGCCAGGAATAGTTTAAACCCAATTAGGCGGTGCTGCCCGCTGTTGCGCTATGCACAAAATGCGCAAAACCGCTCAAAAGAGGGTTTTAAGAGAGGAAGATGAAGGAGTTAGGAATTGACCCACAATGGCCAATAAAACTACAGTTTCAAGTCAGTAACCACTCCCACAGGGGCAGGCAGGCTGTTCAATGTTTTTCACTGCCACTGATCAACAGAGAGACTTCCCTTTAGCCCAAGCAAAAAATGCCATGCACACCAGTTAACTAGCCTATATTGATCATGATGTCCGATACAAGTATAGCAGTGTTCCTCAGAACACCTCCAGCAGATGTTACAGTGTCAGGATAGTGTGTGTGATTGCCATCATAGAGTGTGGATATGTCATAATAACTGTACAAGTGTGTTTGTACAAAACCATCTCTGATCAATCTAAATCACATATGTTATGTCACAGACATGAGATTACTGGTGGTATTATTCTGATATTGTCCAAGATTATGGATGCTTCTTTTACTGTTGCCCATGAGCCTTTAACTGTATCCCACTTGCTGGAAACCTCTGCTGAGATTATACTCATATTCAGGCAAATCAGTTTGCACAGCTTCACAATATTCACCCTACCCCAGTTGTATATAACATCCCTGATAGATTCCTCTGCATTATTCATGCAAGGATGCTTATCTCACACAGGCATCTTCCCCATTGTTATGTCACCTTATGTGACAGTCACATAATACAGATTTTCACTGTGCAGTCCATACTGTACTATTATAATATGTGATTGGCGTTTCTGTTACAACTATCTTCCACTGACATGCCCTCATTTGCTGTGCATTAGGTAGTTTCACCTGTTTTCTTTTCTTGTGTTCATTACTACAATTCATCTGTGTGTCCCTATTCAGTACACACACACTTCTACTGACCTAAACCTTGTCACCACAATAAACAGAACATGTTGGAGGGATATATTCCAGTCCCAGAGACTTCCCATACTCTGGAACAAACTACCCATTCATGTCAAGCAAAGGTCCTCATTGGCCCTCTTTAAAAAAATCTTGATGACTGGATGGGAAATAGAAAATAAATCCCTGGGATCACTTCTATGGCACTGCTTGACAGGGGCACAGGAAAATAATTTTCTTGGGTGGCGAAAGCCAGGGAACCTTTTTGGCTAGGCTTATTTAGGCCCCAGGGCTGATAGCCTAGTACCTACCTATGAACCTATGAGTGTTTATTTTACATGGCAGTCCATGTACTCTTACAGATCATTCACATCACTTCAGTACATAATGTCTGGAATGGGATTTCACAATAATCTTCACTGTGTACACTGTCCTGTACTGTGTTTGGACCATATACATAACTATATGCTAAGTCCTGGTAATCATTGTGGCATTCCATGCAATCCGACTAACCTACTGTGCTCTGAGGTAAACAGGTTTGCTATTTGTGTTCCTACAACACTGTTGCTAGCCATGAAACCAAGCTTATTTATGTTTAAATGTGGAGCACGGCATGAAAATGTAATTAGTGCTGCTGCTCACCGTGCATCACTGAGCACACATGTAAATTACATGTAAGCTTTACGAGAAGCCTACACAGAGTTTGTTGTCTCCTATCTTATATGTTTTATTGCATGTTGATTAATTGATTCTGCTTTATTTCTGCTGCTTATTAATGTCTTTATCTACTTTGTTTTATACAAGATATGTAATTATTTTTACTCAAAAGTATGTGGCTGAAAAGGATACAGTTTACATCAATAACATAAAATGCAATTAATTAAATAAATAAATTAAGAGCTGTGGTCAAGAGCTTAAGGAAGCTGTAAAAAGAGGGGAAGGCATCACTGCTATGGAGGTGTTTCAAGATAATGATAAGGACAAAAGGCTGGGCATTTAAGAAATGAAAAGAAGGGGTGGAGAGATGAAGATGGCACAGGAGACGAAGGCTGCAATGGAAGTGAGGTGACAAAGACACAGACTTAAAGATAGATGGCAAAGGATGTGAGAAGAGGAACACATATGTCTTTTGCATATAGCAGTTAGAAAGAAGGGTTGGACACCTTTGGCCAGATTGAACAGACGTGCAGGTCTTAGAAGTCTGGAAAAAAGCATAGTTAGTGAATGAGCACTCTGGCCTGCTCAGTCTTTACAAAGGAAAGCAAGAGAAAGGTAACTGGACAGAGTGGTGACCACAGCAGAGAACAGACATCAAGTCAGATCTCAGGGAAAGTAAAGTATAGGGATTCAATAAGCTAAATCCCAAGCCCCTGAAGAATCTGGCCAGTGTGAAGATAGATTTCCAGCAAAGCAAAACAAAGTAAAGAATGTGCCTAGGGACTGCAATGCAACAATTGAGGTACAGCTGCACAATTGTGTGTGTGTGTGTGTAGGGGGGGGGGGGGTCCAGAGAAATGTAGTCATGTTAGCCTATGGGCAGTAGCAGGAACTATTTTGGAAAGAATTGTTAGGAATAAGCTGCATGCTTTTCTAGTCAACAATAATCCCAAGACAAAAAAATCACATTGGTTCACAAACAGAAGATGACAGACGAAAAAGACACAGCTTGTCTGGGCTGAGCAGGGAGTTTCAGTCAAACCTGGAAAGCAGAGAAGGTGCTGGAAAAACTGGAAAGGATGGAGTTAGGATCAAGACTAAGGAACTGGAGTGATGCATGGTTAAGTTGAAGGACAAAGAGGGTTTAGGTGACAGAGACAATTTCAGTAGTAAAGGAAGTACCATGGAATCAGTTCAAGGACCAGCACTGTTCAATGTATTCAGTTACAACATATCTGAGGAAGCTCATAAATTAATCATCCTGTTTGCTGAAGACAAAAAGTTTGGGGCAGAATTGCAGGACTGGAGTGGATGCTGAGTCTATAGAAGGATTTAAAAATTCTAACCAAAATGTAACAGATGTGATTCACCACAGACAAATGCAAAGTAATGCACTGGGCACAGCAGTGCTGGTATAAAACATCAGTTGAGGGGAGTAGAACTGATAGAAACTGAGCAGGAATAAGAACAGGGAGTATTGACCACTGTGGACTAAACCAGCTGGACCAGAGTGAGACAGCAAGGCAGCCAGGGATGTAGGAGGAGAGAAGTGAATGGGTGGCTACCCAGGTGCCAGCTTGCACTGGGCACCATTTGGGTATATTGTTTATTTATTTATTTATTTATTTATTTGCTTATTTGCTTATTTATTTATTTATTTATTTATTTATTTATTTATTTATTTGTTTATTTATTTGTATGCAAACGGAGAAAAAAGGCTTACTTTGAACTTCATGTAGCTTTCATTTGTGATTTTCGTGACTTTCCATCTGTGGTCCCTAACCCTTTTCTAAAATAAAATGCTAGTATATTCTTATATTTAATGTAAAAGATGCATGTGTGTTGCACCTCCATTCAACTTGCTTGTTTCTGAATTACCTTAAGTGAATGTGTGCAATTCAGAAAGAATCAGCTGATTACAGACACTGCAGTTATGCAGTTATTTAAAGAAAATTAGACACTGGATGTGTACAAGAAGCATCAACAATAAGAATTAAAAGTTAGTGACGTTTTTGACTCAACTTCTTAATTATTTTTTTTTTTTTTGTCAGTCCAAGGGTGGAAGCACTAAATGGATCACAGACCAGGGCTCATCCCAAACTTACAACAGCTCTGGTGGCCCAATAACATCAGTTTACCAACAAATTCTTCAGATATCTCTTCAAGGAATTGAAATGCAAAAGCGAAGAGTCAGATAGAATGCTTCTGTTATTCCAGGTCCTGATTGGGCCATGCCTTGAGTAATATGTATAGTCCTGTAGGTCATACCAGCAGAGTGATATCAGGTAAATAATTCATTTAAAAGTAACCAGAAGTGTGCATGGGATGCAGTGAAAGAATGTAACTGAAATTTATAGAAATAAAGCTTTTCTCTCATAAGGCTAGAGGAAGTAGGTGGGATATAATAGAATTGAACAAAATCATATCATGTAAATCTGAAGGAGCTGTCTTTAACAGAAATAACAGATGTAAAGATGATACAAGCACAGATTTTAGGAATCAATTACTATGTGGATCTACAAAAACTTTTCTTCATGGGGACAGTTGTGGTCTCATGGACTGGGTGACCAGAATGTCTGGTGGAGTTGGAACCCATGGAGGCGTTCAGAAGGGCATGGAAGAGGACAAGAGCTGAGAAGGAAGACAAGAAAGGAGAGGTAGTAGAGTGCTGAATACACTTAAAAGACAGACTAAAGGCTTTCCCTCTGTCATTAAGCAGTTTTAAGATAATGCAAAAGTAATGTGTAATGGCATACAATAGAAAGGAAGTTGACTGGCATTATACACTAGTTACAGCCTTTCAAGGCAATGTGATTCCTCTTTGTGGGTCATTTTCTGCTATGTATTCAAGGCACTATATGACAAGTTGCAGTACAACGGAACCTGTATTCAGGAACTGTAACTTTCAGGTCAACAAAAAAGGGAGGGGGTGGGAAGATAATTCACAAAAATAGCTCTGAGTTCCATGGTGCCAGTTTCAAATGTCTCCCATGACAAGTAATCTGTCTGAATGGGAATGAATGTCACAGTGACTGCCAACTTTTCTGTATAACTGTATCTTTGCCCCAGTTTTTGCTATGATAGTGATATAAATTTATGCAAGGGACTCTCTCAGGCTGTGCACAATAACCATTTAACTCCTCATGAGGATAAGAGACAAACCTTCTGATGTTATTGTTTAATGCTACAACAAACCTTATCTAATACTGTAGATGGTATATTCACTCTGTTCAGGTGTGAACATAGCAGTGATCCATTCTCAGCAAGGAAAATTTGTAAGAGTAATGGGAAACATGTCTTTACATTTTCATATGAGTTCATTTAGGATAAAATACATAACTACAGTAAATTGCTCATATTGAATCTATTATCTAATCAGAAAAAAAGACATAAAAGGCATCTGTTATTGTATATAATGCTGCCCACTATGAAATCTGTTTGTGTATTTGTCTACTTAGGCACTTTGTATTTTTAGCTGCATATCACAGTTTAGAGACTATGCAGCCATTTTTGAGGCTTGTAGCATTTGTGAGAAGGGAGTTGGGGAGGGAGATGGTGCTGCTTGTGTTCCCTCTCATATCTGACCAATCAATGTGAACTGAGACAGGATTCCCTGCCCTGCATTATACAATGTTGATGAGGTTTCGACTATGAGAAAGTGTAGAATATAGGATCTAATTTTAATTCTCTAGTGTTGACTTTTTTATCCATTGTCTCGAAGATGGTCAGTGTAATGGCACACACTGTGCCTTTTATAGGGACCACTGCTGATATAGGCAACCCCACATGCAAAACACAATAAATTACTACTCATGTGGTCCAGCCTTAGAGCTTCCCCATATTTCAATTTTCTAAGCGCTGCAACAATTCCTTTTTCATGAAGAGGAGTTAAGCATCCTAACTTATCCCTTCTTCTCATCTAAAGCACATTTCTTCATTTCATTACAGAACAATAAACCCAATAAATATGAAATCAGTGAGCCAGCACCAGCATATGTATCCCCTCTTCTACAGAAGTTTCCGTGTTCCATTACAACTACCACACAGATCAGCCTTATGTCAGAGTCTTTTGGCATGTTGTACATTATTTCACTTTTTTTTTCTTGCCTTCTGGGAAGTTTTAGACTCAATAAAGCCAGACATGAAGCTTTGAAAACTTAAGTGTGTTTAGCATAGCTAAGAGTGAACTTTGAAAGCCACTGTCACACATCTAAAACATTTTTGTAGGGGGCAAAGAACTTGTAGACCTTCACACCCTTGTTACTTACATTATCTAGCTCTGAGATCATTGCATATCAAAGAAGAGGGAATACTCTGAGATACAGCAGTTTCTGAGTTAGTGTGCATATTTCTCCATAACTGCATTAAAATTCTTACATTTTTGAGTATTGTAGTTATCCTCTTTCAACAAACAATGATAACTCTTTTTCTTATAAAGTTTTACTTTCTTGTAAGTCTCACCTTCCTAAATAACCTTTAATTCTTAACTCCAATAAATAATCTCATCACATTAGTATTACAAAACCTAGGTGAACCTGTTCATTGGTTTATAGGTTCACAGGTGTGCACTACGCTAATAACCACATGGGCCTTTCTAAGCCTAGCTATGCATCCCAAATCTCTAACAAGTTATGGTACCCTTGATAAGTGTAAGCGGGGGCTTGAGAGGTGAAACATTTACAAGCAGGGGCCTGGGAGAGGAACCATTTACAGGCTGTCTATCTCCATTAGAGAGATAGATCATAAACCAGGGATGAATTTTCTGTTCTCCATCCAATTGTCCAAGTTACACTTGAATTGGGTTATGAAGGATCTCAGCTTCACATCGATGGAGACCCTGTTCCAGAAAAGGGGTAGTATTTTGAATTCATACCTGTCTTTCCAACAGGTCCTATTTATATCAAAGGGAAAGTTTAAGTCTTTAGAATGGGTAATTCTGGTGCTGTTTGTTTTGTGGATATACAGGAGGTCTATCAAAGTGGGGTCTGACAATGCCTTGTATGTCAGGCATAGATCTCCCCTCAACAGCCTGTAGGAGGCAGAATACAGGAATAGAGCCTTGAGGCAGTCTGCATAGGATACTTACACCCTGTATTCTTTAGTGACTAACCTCTGTGGACATTCCAGTTTTTGGATGTGACTGGTTTATGTACCAAAGGGGACATTGTACTCAATGATAGGTCTTATGAATACTGAATAGAGTGGAACAATGATCTCCTTAGATCTAGATGCCATACCTTTGTTTATAAGTTGCACAACATGAAATGACATCCATGATGGTCAAAGGCTAGATTACTGTCTATGTGTATCTCCAATTCTCTGACTATTGGGTTAACTTTTAAGGGTGTGTTGTCAATATGTAAGCTACCAGGCTTGGATGACTTCCTGAGGAATACTATTATGTATATCTTAACATTCAGTTTTAGTTCATGTCTCTGGCAGCAGTTTCTTGTCTGTGTCTGCCTTTCCTGGAGAACATTTATGTCAGTAGGGGATTTTACAACTGCTCTTAATTTATGATCAATTGCAAATTTATTCAGCCAGTGGCCCTTGAATTTAGCCTTGACTTCAGAGAAGTAAATGCCAACAAGGAACAGCCCCAGGACTTATCCATGAGGAACTTGACTTGTGACTGGCCTCTTCTCTGAGGTGGACGCCACAATTCTAACTTCCTGGGTCCTTTCTGTGAGCCAGCTGGCTATCCTGTGTGTGACATAAGGGTTTATACCTAACCTCTTGAGTTTGTCAACAATGCCTTGGCCAGGTCAAAATAGGTTGTATGAATCATTTGACCTCATCCATTGCTTTGGTGACCTTCTCAAAGACGCCCACGAGGTTGAGTAAACATGACCTACCCTTGGTGAACCAAACTGGGTTGGTCCAGTGTCTGGAAGTTACCTATGTCATTGTTGATCATTTCCATGATAATTATTTTCATGGTTTTGCATATGAGACTAGTAAGACTTATGGGTCTGTAGTTTCCAGGGTCTGTAAATAGCCCACTTTTGTGCAGAGGGATGATTGTTGCTGTCCTCCTTACATGAGCCACAAAGCCTGTTTGGAAACTACAGTTAAAGAACAATTTTCAGAGGGCCTGATGCATCATGTTTCATGTTATTTAGAAGGCATCCTGAGATATTGTCTGGACCCATCAATGCAGTGAGCTTGGCCTTAGAGAGAGCATTGAGGGCCTCTTATGTAGTGATAGTAGGGGGAGTTATACTTGATGTTATTTCCTGATGGGAGGTTGAGGAGGAAACAGGAGTAAGGTTAAAGCTGAATTTGTCTCCCATAGATTTGCTATATTATCTGTCTCAGTACAGGTGGCTTCATTATCAATGAGCTCTGCTCATAGTTGTGTATTGCCTTTGAGGATGCAGGCATAGCAAAAGAATGCCTTCTGGTTGTTCTTGGCCTGAGAGCCCACATTTAACTCAAATTTGACATTGGTAGACTTTATTTGTCCTCTGAGTTGTTTGTTTAGTTTGGTGAGAGTACTTTCATCCTGATGGGTGCTACACTTCCTAGTTTTTGCCATGATTTTCTTCCTTCCTTCTGCTATAGCCTGTCAATATAGTGACTTCAAAAGGGTGGCTGTTTTTTTGAGTAATTTCTGGACTTCCACCTGCTGGGTACAGCTGCCTCTGTGCAGCCAGTATCATGCTTGTATAGGGCTTCTGTGAACAGTTCCATGTTGGCACCAGTATTCTCAGGGTTTATGGGAGTTGAAATTTTGCCACGTTATCAATTAATAATAGGAAGTTAGCCTTAGAGTAGTTCCTGAACATTCTAGGGTTAACGTGAGGTTACAAGTTTTATTTTTCTTCATAGGAGACCGTTTTATGGTCGGAACTTACCAGAGAAGACATTACATTATGGGATGTGCAGCACTGTCCAATATTAGTGAGGACTAAATCCAGTACATTTACACCCCTGGTCAGCATATTGGCAATGAGGTCCAGGGAGTTTGTGTTTACAAAACTGAGGAATGTCTGTGCCTCCACATTTGGTGTTGTATTAGATTCCCAGTTAATAGAGGGGTAATTCATTTCGCCCACAAATATGGTATTCAATTGGATGGTGAGTGTTTTCAATAAGTTTAAATACATATTATGGGTTTCCTGGGTCAAAGGAAGTGGTATGGGATTTTGCCTATGATGATGTGAAAGCAGAGAAGCTCAAGTACATTGTCCTGTTTGATCAGCCTTGAGATAGATTTATTTTTTTATGTAAATCGAGACATCTCCACCTTTAGTCCCTGTATGTGTAGTAACTGGTCTAAATGTGTGGAAAGCATTATAACCTTATACTGCTTGTGTGCTCTCCTTGACTTTAAACTACGTCTCAGCAATCACCCAGATGTCAGCATCCTCTAGGGTGAGAGAATGTTCGTTAGCTAAGCACCTTCTTGCTTTCCTTAAAATCCCAGTTCATCAGTTAAAGATAGACATTCCAAAGATTTTTTATAACTTTATTTTAGTTATTTAGAAATAACTTGACATATTTATGCATACTCCTATTATGGTTTCATGTGAGCAAATTCTGTATATAAAAATTTTTTACGAAGTAAACATTTTGACTTGAGGAAGTAAGTTTACCAACTCTGGAATTTGCCATCCCTAGATACTTGATGGTCTTCATCATCAATTCATCATGATAGCCAGTCAGATTGTCATACTGAACCTCACAGGTTGTTTATGCTCATTAAAATAGAAGGTATTGAAATACTGAATGAATAAGATATTGGACGATTCTGACAGCTTTAACAGTTTGACCTAGTGCTATTGTCAAAAGAATAGTCAAATATTATAAAGAAAAATGACAATCGTTCATGTGTATAACAAAAACTTATTACTTAAATTTTACATTATACAAGTTACAGGCTTACAGCAGTTATTGACAGTCAACACAAATGAGAAAACCAAATTGTGTTAAGTAACATCAATCACCAATAAATGTTTCAAATTCAACGTCTAGTGTTCATGCAAATACATAATAATTAATCAGGATTGTTTAAATTTGTACTCTTGCTGAGATGAGACAGTTTTCAGTAGCTGACGATCGTTGTGAATAAACTCACAGAAATCACTGCATGACATGCTGAAATCTATCTTCACCATTAACTCTGCTTTTACCAAATCTGTGTTTAGTCTGTTTCTGCTGTCAGACCAAAGTTAATTTTATTATGCTGAAAACTCTCTCACAGAAAGCATTTGAGATCGGGATTGATAGAATGTATGAAAGAATATGAAGCAGGTGAATGCCTTTTGGAGACAATACACTAAAAAACATTACACAGCTATCACTGGCCTGTGTTGTTGACTGTACAATGTTGATTTTAACTTTTAAAAGAATGCAAAATTCTTCATACAACTTGTCAGTATCAACAGTCATGCCTTTAACATGTTCAATTATTGTCAGCATATCTTGCCACTGGATGTCATTGTCTAATGTGAGAAAAGTAAAATTCTTGAAAACAAATTCATCATAGTTATACCATTTCTGCAAATATGACAAACAGCGATCAAAAAAATGAGTTGCTTCCTATTCAAATTTTTGTTTCATTTCTGTAGTCACAGCATGAGACTGTAGTAACTGATAGGCCAAAGAACCATAGAATTTGTCACTTTGAAGCTGTTGTAGCTTGCTTGCATTTCACACTTTCCATAATGGCCTACAGTTCAGCAGCTGTAGTTACATTTGACTCCAAGCATCAGATGGCATCATCAAAAACAGTCATAACATTGTGAATTAGATAGAGCGAACACTAAGGTAGAATATTATCACTGTCACAAGAAAACCCATCCCATAGCAATGCTGCAACTTCATCTTGACCTTGAGATGTAAAGTAAGACTTTAGTGCTGTTCAGCATGACAATTATCTGTCAATAGCAGGCAGCAGACTTAACTAACGTATGTTCACATAGCATAGCAGTTACAGTATTCCATTTGCAAAATCTCAAAGAATTTCTTAAGTTCATCAGATTTTTCGGGCAACATTTGAGAATGAATTGTAAGTTTTCTGATAACAAAACTGAAAGCCTTTAATCCAGACTTCACACAGTTGTTGAGGATATGACATTTGCAATTTCCTTGTGTCAAATTTTTGTCCACAACATGCAACTACTGAAATACTGACACGTGTTTATGGATACATCGTCTGCACTGTATGAGATGACCAAATCTAAACATAGGCTATTAGCTGCAATCTTCTTTTTGCTTTTCCCAGTTAGGTGTCACCACAGTGGATCACCTGCCTGCTCATGATTGGCAGTGGAGTTTTATGGTGTCGAGTTGCCAGCCTGGTGCCCAACCTTCCACAGAAGGCGCACACACGCACACACTCACACCTAGGGCCAATTTAGTGTCCAATCCACCTACTGCATGTCTTTGGGATGTGGGAGGAAACCCACGCAACCACAGGGAGGACATGTAGACTCCACACAGAAGGCACCCCAGCTAAGGATCGAACTGGAGAACCTCTTGCTGTGAGGCAGCAATGTTAACCACTGCATCACCGTGGCCGCCCAAGCTATTAGCTGAAATGATATCTTTAATTCTATCAGCAATTGCTGTACTGGTTTTATCGTTATCTTGATAAAAATGCATGAGTCTGCTCTTTACACCTTTAGTTCTCAAGAAGTAGCAAATGCTCAATGGAAATAACTTCTTGTTGCCTTTGTCTGAAGCATCTGATCCATTTCCAAGATAACTAGCAGGTTTAACAGCATTGAAGCAAAATTCCTGCGCTTTCAGACCCAG
Organism: Protopterus annectens; assembly: GCF_019279795.1. Taxonomy (NCBI): domain Eukaryota; kingdom Metazoa; phylum Chordata; order Ceratodontiformes; family Protopteridae; genus Protopterus; species Protopterus annectens. The sequence continues at coordinate 595,147,323 of NC_056734.1, read as the reverse complement.
TATGTTTACAACGCAACTTTTTACTTTTGTACAGCCACATGAAATTTTAGAAGCTGTGGTTGAACTGGGAATAGTTGTGATAGAAGCTTATTGCGATAGTCTTGCCTTTTGTACCTGTGGTGATGCATAACACCATGACACATAGTGGTTAGTTCTGCTGCAATAATACAACAAAAAAAACAGAAATCGCATGAGACTGCATTTGTGTTAATACCACATTCTTGTGCTTGGATGACTCAGCATCTGTTGTAATTGCCTTTTCCCCCTCATGTTTGACAGCAAAGGACTGTCGAGAGAGTGTGCAGTTTGCTGTATGATCATCAATTTTTGATAACTATGAAAAATCCTAGGTGATTCACTCTTGCTTGAAAACACACAGCCTTCTCTTCTTTGGGCTCAGACTCATAAAACAGAACTAAAAAAATCTTCCCATAAGAATAAGACAAAGTTAATGATACCTAAAACATACTTCCAGCACTTTAATATGAGTCCAAAACATTGCCACTGAAGCCGAAACCATAGCATCATGCCCTGAGTCTGAATAAATGTATAGTCTACAACAGCGTACTGCTACTACTTTGTATAGTCCTGTAGCAAGTGTATTTGCCATATTGTTCAGTTATTGTTGCTAATAATTACTGTTAAATGACACAATGATTCATGAGTCTTTTTCTTGAAAAGATGAAGATATACTTCAGTCAAATTTACACATTCACCAGTACAGGAAATAAGTAAATAATGTCAACACAGACCTGTGATTCATACCGCTCTTGACAATATGAATGGACTATATAATCCTTAGGAAATTGTTGGCTGTCCATGCTGTGAGATATTTTACAGTATTTTTGATCTAAATATTACATCCTTAGACATCCTAAACAGCTCTGTGGAGTATACCTATAAACATCAGTGGGGGATTTACATTCCTCATTTAATAGTGAGTGCTTCTTCTTCACACAGAGCATATGGTGGTGGAAGGGTTTCATGGTATTACAGACACCAGAGATACTCCATCTCTGGGGCACAGTTGACCATATTGTATATTATAGCAACTACAGTCCCCCCCACTACGTCATATAAAGATTTAGTTATCCTGACCACTGTCATCATATGTCATTAAACCATTTTAACTCAGTAGCCTCACACAGTAGAGCTTTGAATAATCTACAGAGACACAACTAAGGTGAGGCAAAGGGAGGGGCTGACCAGGGTGTAAGTTGTTATGGGCATGAATGGTGGTTACCAGAGGAGAACAAGTGGAGAACTGGCATTCATTTTACAACCTGCAGGTGATACTGAAGCTTCGTAAGTGAATACATTTAGCAGCTGTAGCAAAGAGCTTATGCAGTCTCCTTGCTACTAACAAACACACTATGCTGCAGTATCTTAGTGCATTAATAACTGTAGCAAGTAGCTTGCAAAAGTTCAGATCAGAGTTCAGTGAGTTGTTTTTTTTTTTCAGGTTGATAGGTGCTAGTCTTTTAGTATGGGGAATGCCCCGGCTATCAGAGGTCATAGCAATGGCTCTGGAGTAATTTAATTATACATGGGTCAAAGCTATGTTATTGATATAGAGGGATAATACCTTCACTATGGCCCTGGTGTCCTGACTTAAGTTAGCATCTCTGGTGCTTGATGTTGAGGCAGGGAGGATGAGTGGGCCTGTCCTGAGTGGGTGGGAGCATGTTGGGCAACCCTTTAATAGGGCTCTGGTGGAAGTCAGAGTTTAGACAGATGATGCTGGGTTAGGAAGCTGGAGGACAGAAAAGTGTGACTGTGCTAAGGAATGCATGTTTATAATCACTCCTCTTTGCCTCCCCAATTTAATGCCAATGTGTCTTCTCCTGGACAGATATGTAGAGCTGAAAAAAGCCAGGCAAGCAGCAGGGATGATTTTGCAAACGCTGCTCTTTTCAAGTCTTGGAACACTGCTCTCCCTCATTCTGTTGGTCTCAAAATGGGGGGGGGGGCGGTAACAGTACTGAGTACAAAACTCTCCCCACCGTTGTTTCTTTCCCAACAGCATTCCCAGAATGGATGGGAGGGGTAGATCTGGGCAATGAGACATGTTGTAATATAATAATAAGGACAATGATATTCAGCTATGCAACTGATGATCACAAATACAGTCTTGATAAAAAAAAAATACAAAAATACCATCAAAGAATATTTTCAACATTCAGAACCTAGCATTTTATCTGTATTTGTTACACAGCTGCTTTTAATAATAATGACCATTTGTTAACCAGGCAGGCCCACTGGACAGACAGTCCATTTTCAGGGGCAACTCAGGAACATAGCTGATTAAATGACTTACTAAAGGTAAGCGAGGGCTTGGAGAATCAAACCCTGTACCAGAGCTCACAGCCTTAAGCATGCACCAACTGCCACAGCCACATACCCTTAATCCCAACCTGATTATAACTATTTCAAATAACTACATAATCAGAATCCCTGATGTTGAGTCATTACTACTTGTATATCTTCACACAGGTTTGAGTTCCTATGTGCAAGACTTAAATTTTGCAAAATATGGTCTGTCATAAACGTAACTATAAGCAACACATGGTTAAAGACTGCAACAGATTATTCAGTTGATGGCAGAATACCAATGTAAGAAGGATAAATACTGTAAATGTCATTAAAGGTCAACAAGGAAAATGTCTGTTACATGAATTACAGAAATTCTGTATGGATTCTAATATTATCAGCCATCATCCTGGAGGAATATTCTGTTTAGTGGTACAGCAGTAGCGTTGTTACTTCACAGCAAGAGGTTCTCCCGTTCGATTCTCAGCTTGGCTTGCGAGTGCCTTCTGTGTGGAGTCTGCATGTCCTTCCTGCGGTTGGGTAGCATTTGAAAGACATGCGTGCGTAAATGGGCGTGCCTTCGTTGAAGGTTGGGCGTCAAGCTGGCACCTCGGCATTGCATAAAAATCTACTGCCAATCATTAGCGGACCGAAGTTCTGCTGTGGCGACCCCTTACTGGGAAAAAGCCGAAAGACAAACAACAACAACCCTGTAGGGAGTACTCTTTTCCTACTGAGCTTCTGTGAAATAATTTGACTCACATAGGAGCTATTAGTAAGATATCTATGAGTGATGCTGAGATCAGCATTTAATGTTTATTAGCATTAAGCCATTCTTTTCATTTTGAACCATTGTTTTATTGGACAATGACTATGAAATGAAAGCTGCCATGGCACACTGCTCCTGACATTCTGGTCAAGCTTTGAGTTGTGAAGTCATCTGTGGTGCTTGTTGGACAAGTCTCTAGCTTCACTTACTAAAAAGATACACACACATACACACACACACACACACACACACACACACACACACACACACACACACACACACACACACACACACACACACACACACACACACAAATAGACATAAGTGAGCACACACAAAACACAAACAAACCCGCATAAACTACTAAATCTTTTATTTTCCATTTGTATTCTGTAGTGTAATGTAACGAATAATATGTGGTCAGATTTTAAAAGAGAAGGGTTTAACAACAGATATGTTTATTACTTCATTGGCTGTTGCAGTTCATCATATATAATGCTAATACACTTTATAATGCCAGCAAGTAAAAAATCAATACCATTAAAATGGAAAAACAAAAGAATTCCCTACTGAAATACATCTAACATTGATATTGCAGGTGCTCTGCCACAAGGCCGTACACCACAAGTTTACTGAGAATTTTGTCAGTGTTAAATAGCCTGCAGTCACTTATCTGACCTTGATAATGCATGAGCTCTGCCACAAGGCTCTACACCTACAAGTTTACTGAGAATTTTATCATTGTTTAATGTAAGCATATTTACATTGAAGTACTTTGCGGAATATTATCTTTAATCAGTTACATGCATGCCTGCTCTGTGACTGAATATGTCTATGTGATAGTCCAATCACTTATTAAGTTGGCTACTGTCCCCTTTACCTTGACAAATATTCTATACTGCATATGACAGTTATTTAGTCTCAGGAAATGACAAACAGCCTGTTTTACTTGCATCTCCTTGTTAATTGTTTTGTTCTGTCTATAAACTGATTGTTCTCAGTTATAAATTGACCTGAGAGTGGGATTGTCATTGTAATTCAAAGCATTGCTAAATATCCCCTTAGTGTTGTCTCCTCTTACACTCAGTCACTATTTACCTTCATAGAGCAAGTATGCATCATATATTATTATATCTCTGTTTGTTCTAAGACTGTGTAAACAGTGAAAAGACTTTGGTAGTGTGTTATATTTCTAAAACTTTCACTCAGATCAGATAAGCTTTATGTATGCTGAGCATGTTTCCCTTTAACAGATATGTATGTAATATGAGTTGCTGGTGTTCTGGAACGTATAAACACACACACACACACACACACACACACACACACACACACACACACACATATATATATATATATATATATATATATATATATATACACAAATTCACCACAGAGCTGAGCGAAACCATTTATTTTATTTATTTATTTATTTATTTTACATTTGTTAACCGGGCTAGTCCAACTGGATACATGTCCATTTTCAGTGGAGGCCCGAGGAGAAAAGCTCCAAGCTTACACAATATTTAATATCACAAGTAAAATAGAAACCATCAAGATATAAACACCAAAAAATTCACAGAATTCACAGCAGAACCAATACGACTTTAGCGTACAAGGTATTTAATCTCCACTTTCGTAAAAACTTCATCAGAATAAAGATAACAGTTCAACACAACACTTAAATACAAAAGTTTAAAACAATTAATCAATTAACTAAATGATTTAATCTGTGCAAAAACATCAATTTAAAAAATAAATTTAAAGGGAAAGGGATTTTAACTCTTTAAATCCCAGTTTGTCAAATAACACTTGATGTTAATGTGTTCATTTAAACCAGGTACACTGTCTGCCCCCAACTTTATCTGCCAATACACCTCTCTAGTTTCGACTTGATTTTTATAATCACCTCCTCATTTGTCTACACATACTTGCTCAAGAATAGTAAAACAAAACTTTTTTAAAGTTGTTACAAACTATAGAATGTTTGTATAAAGCGTTGTTGTCATCCTTACACTTAATAGCCCTTAGATGTTACTGTATTCTATCCTTTAACTTTCTTGTTGTCATGCCAACATAGAAACTATCGCAACCTGAGCATAGGGCTAAGTATATAATTTATTTTAATTTACATTTGTTGACTGGGATAGTCCGACTGGATACATATCCATTTTCAGCAGAGGCCCAGGGAGAAAAGCTCCATAAACAAAATACAGTCAGAATAGCTCAGTAAAAAAACATGCAGTCAGAAAAGGTAATAAAAAACATGTAGCAATATTTACATAGAAACATTCATAAGCAGAAGAAGTCTAAAAGGTAATAATAGCATGTAGTATAGTTTACATAAAAAAACTTCATTTGTGCTAGATAAGGTTTTGCCAGCTAGTGATACAGGTAAAAACCAACAAAAAAAAAAGAAAAATGCTGGCTTCAAATAAGTTTATAAAAACATTTCCTCCTGTTGAGATTCCATATTACATACTTCAGTTTACAAAATGGTATACTTTGTGACAAAGGCAACTTTTACAGTCTGAGAACAAGTTGTTGTGTACAGAATAAGCATTAAAAATTAGAAGATAGGTAACTCAAGGAGTAGTTAGAAATTAGAGGAAGGCATTTAATCAGGGCTTGAGCATGGACACAACCAGTGTGATCTGAAATGAAGTTTGAGTCTTTTCTTAAATTGGGCTAATGAGGTGGTAAGAGTTAGATGGTCAGGGAGGGAGTTCCATATTTTACCAATGGTATTTACAAATAGTGAGTGTCCAGATTTATTATTAGTTTGACAGTTTGGACAAGCAGTCTATTTGCTGAGCGGAGTGAGCTTAGATTACTGTATGGGGTAATAATATTTTCCAGTGCTGGGGTGTTTTTTGGGTGCCTAAGAAATTTGTGAGCTTCTATAACTTGATTTAGTTGTAGGAGGCTTTGCAGCTCTAACCAGCCTAGTTCTTTTAGGTTAAGGCAGTGGTGAGTTCTATAAGGTGAGCCAGTGGCAAGTCTGGCAATGTTATTATAGCAGCTGGAGAACATATTGAGGTCTGATTTGTTTAGGTTAGTAAGTATGGGAGAGGCGTATAGGAGGGAAGAAAGAAGATGGGATTGGGCTATGGCTACAGTGGTTGGTGGTGTAAGGAAAAATTTTATCCTGTGAAGTGATCCTAGTTTTTTATTTATGGATTTGATGGATTGATTTACATGGATATCAATAGTGAAATTATTGTCGATAATAACTCCTAGGAGTTTGGTGAAGGGGTCTGGGGTGATGATGGTCCCATTTTTAAATGTTATGGTAAAGGATGCTGCTGCGGACTTACAGGTGGTTGAGAAAAGTAGCAGCTTGGTTTTATTTGGGTTTAGGATCAGACACCTATTTGAGAGCCAGTTTTCAACTGTGGTGAAAGTAGTCTGAGTTTTTAGGAGTAGATTAGTTGGAGAGGTGTCAGAGCAGACCAGTGTGGAGTTGTCCACATACTGGATGCAGGCAGTATCTGGGATGGATGTGGGGAGGTCATTTATGAAGATTAGGAAGAGAAAAGGTCCTAATATGGAGCCTTGGGGAACCCCCATGGTATTGGGTAACAGGCAGGAGATCTTGTTCTGCCATAAAATGGCTTGTTTCCTGTCATTCAGATAGGCTTGGAACCACTGGAGGGCTTGGTTATCAAAGGATAGGGTTTTCATAGTGTGTATTAGTAGTTGATGATTTACCATATCAAAAGCTTTCGACAGATCTAGAAAGAGGGTTGAGGAAGTTTTGTTACTATTTTGGTTGAGGTTGATAACATTGGTGAAGGAAAGGAGGGCTGTGGAGGTACTGTGATGGGGTCAAAAGCCATGCTGAGAGTTGGTCAGCAGTTTATTCTGAGTGAGGTAGTGAAGAAGTTGTTTGTGCATGCACTTTTACATGATTTTGGCCAGTGGGACATGATTGCTATAGGTCAATAGTTAGACAGTTCAGTGGATATGCCTCCTTTATGGATAGGTATGACATGGGATATTTTCCAGATTGAGGGGATGGTGGCTTCTGACATGATTCTGTTGATTAGTATTGAGATGGAGAGTGCTAAGGCATCTGCAGATATTTGCAGATTTTCAGCTGGGAGGAAGTCTGCTGAAAGGGCAGCTGGTTTTAGCTTTTTTATTAGGGATTGGATGAGGGATGTAGAGACCAGATGGAGGCTGAAAGAAAGCAGAGAATTTGTATAGGAGTATTTGTGATGGAGGCACCAGGAGTTAATAATCTGGCTAGGACCTGAATAGTTTCAGTGAAGAAACTGTTAAAGGTATCTGCCACATCTTCGGCACTTTTGTCAGAGGAAGCTGCGGATGGAGGGGTAGAGGATCAGCCTGGGTGGAGGAGATTGTTTATGCCTGTCCAAACCTTGAGAGGGTTATTTTGATTGTTTTGTTGCAGGTGGCAGTAGTACTTTGTTTTGTCAATAAAGATGGATTTTTTTTCTCTCATTTCTTAGTTGCTGGAAATTAATTTGGTCTAGAGAGGCTTTTGTAGTAAGTCACTTCGCCCATGCCTTATTTCTGAGTAAGATTTTAGATATGGAGGCTTGTGAAAGCCATGGGGCGATTTTTGTTTTAATTCTAATTGATCGTTTTGGAGCGTGAGAATCAAGTATGTCTTGGGATTTGGTATTAAAGTAATCAACAGCTTTGTCCAGGGGAAGGTTTTTTAGTACTGACCAATTACAAGCTTTGAGTTTGAATAGAAATGTAATGGAGTTGAAGTTTTTTATACTTCTGACAGACTTATAGGTGGGTAGGTGTGTGTTACCTGTTCTGTTTTTAAGTACATATGTGATAATGTGATCACTGAGGTCATTTGAGAGATTTCCTGACTCATATAGGTGAGGATGACAGTTGATGAGTATCCAGTCAAGAATGCTCTCTTTTTGATTAGGTTTACTTAATCTGGTTGGGGAGTATATGAGCTGGGAGAACCCAAAGAGGTTAATATGGGTGGAGAGAGAGTCAGAAGAACATGAGCTTCAGTCAATATTGAAGTCTCCCATGATGATAGTCTCTTGAGGGGAAACTATTCGATAGCCAGCTAAGAATGGCTTCTAGGGTGCTTATATTGTTACCTTGAGGGATGTATATGCAAATTAAGTGTAGGCATTTACTTTTATTAACTTGTAGTTTGGTAACCAAGATTTCCACATTTTGGGCTTGGGGTGGTTGAGAGGGGATAATTGTAATGTTAAGTGTACTTTTATACAGTACAGCTACCCCACCTCCTTTTCTGGTTGAGCGATCAGCTCTAAGTATATTATACCCTGGTGGTAGTATTACATTATTTGAGGTCGGTGGTTTAAGCCAGGTTTCTGTTAAACACAGTATGTCAGGGGAATTGACAGCTAAGAGGGCATGTAGGTTGTGTACTTTATTATTCAGGCTTCTTATGTTTAGGTGGCAGGCCAGGATGGATTTAGAGGGTCTATTTATGGTAGATGGGTTGGAAGGGCCTTGATTAGGGGATGGTCCAGGGTTAGGGTGGATATCCCCGTCCTCAGTCAGTTTTTTTTTTGTAGTTCATTTAGATACTTCATGACTTGTAGCTTATGATGGTACTTGTATTTGGAGTAAGTTAGTCTTAAAGTAGTAAGATGCATCATGGTAGGAATTGAGATAAAGGCTGGGTAGTAAGTTAGTTGTTCAAATGGAGATGGGATTATGGGGGAACTGGTTTGATGTAAAGGGAGTTGGAGCCCTAGGCATTGCTGGTTCTTATTGAAAGTAAGGAGGTAAGGGATTATTTAGAGAGGTAGAAGGAGAGTTGGGATTTTGAGTGTTATAGTTAGTTTTGTGAGTGGGAGAGTCATTGTTAGCAGAGGGGATGATTCTAATTAATATGTAAGTAGTGGGTGGATAGAGAGATGGGGTTTTTGCTACAGCAGAGATTTTATATAGCTAGTATGAATCGGGGAGGGGCTTTGATATTTTTAAATTTAGAGGTACTGGGGGCGGGTGAGATATGGGTAGCAGGGAGGGCCGTGTAGTGAATGCCAGCGCAGCAAGAATGAGCAGAGCAAGGCTAAACCCTTCCACAAACTTTCCAAGTTCCAGTGAAAACAAAGTAAGTATATAGCATTTTCGTGTTAATACAGATACTTAATACAGGTTCACTGACCTTGTCTTAATTTTCTAGCTAGACACGTTTTATTTCTGGTTTTTGAGCCAATTTGTTTAGGAGAGGTAAGAAATTAAAGGACTAGGATGGCAAAACTACCATGCTAAAGACCCAGTATGCTTAAACAGGAAATAGACTAAACTTTAAGTTAATTTGAGATATAACCTCAACAGTTTCACAACTGTGTCTAAATTTAAAATGGATAGTGTATTGGAGATGGGGAAACATAACAAAAGGATCCTCATAAATGTACTGACAACTAGAACAACTGTTACATTTGTTCGTTCCCTTACTTTTCTGTGACTTGGCAGAACAGACCTTTATGTCCATTATTTCTAACAACTGCTTTGTGCAACATTTTTTAGTGTTCACAAATTGTGGATGATCACCCAATTTCCCTGTGACTATTAATAATCCTCCCATTACGTTCAATAATGTCTCTCATATAAGGAGAATCTGCAGACATTTCTAAACAACATCTTGGACCATAGTCCACAGTACTGTTGTTTTTACTTTTGTTACTAATCTTCGTTACTAATCATCCATGAGGCTTTCATGACAAGTACTACAAGCAAAAGAAAGTTGTGGCAATGGGGCTAGTGTTGCCCCAGCCTACGCGAATCTTGTTTTAGGATGGTGGGAGAGAGAATTAATGTCTGCTATGATAGGATTTAACAGTATTTTATTATACAAAAGGTTTGTAGGCAATTTGTTTTTTTGTTGTTAAAAAGGGTATTGGAGGAGACATATTTTTAGAAAATTTGAGCAAAACTTCCCCTTTTTTGTCTTTCACTATGAGTAGTAGTGGTCACATAGTTAATTTTTTGGATGTAGTGTTGTCATGGGATTCTGATGCAAAGTGTTTTGAAAGTGACATATACAGGAAAAACACTTTCTCTAGCACTTATTTGCACTGGATGAGTAATCATCCAAGGCACATGAAATGTAACATACCAAGAGACCAATACATTCGAGCCTCAAGGATGATAAGTAATGAAGATTCTTTTAGAAAGGAAACACAATTTATTACCAAGCTGTTTGAGGAGAGAGGGTATGCCACAGACCTATTAGTAAAAATTTGTGAAGACATTGTGGGCAAGAGACATACTGATTTTCCATCTATTTTAGAAAAAGGGATAATTAACAAAAGTAAAAACAACAGTACTGTGGACTATGGTCCAAGATGTTGTTTAGAAATGTCTGCAGATTCTCCTAATATTAGAGACATTATTGAACGTAATTGGAGGATTATTAACAGTCACATGGAAGTTGGTCAAACGTTGGGTGACCATCCACAATTTGTGAACACTAAAAAATGTAGTATAAAGCAGTTGTTAGAAATAACGAACACAAAGGTCTGCTCAGCCAAGTCACAGAAAAGTAAGGGAACATACAAATGTAGAACACTAATAGAGTATAATGCTCCCTTTTTGATTTACCTCACCAGACACATGCAGCAGCTGGAGAAACCACAGGTGTTTCTCACCAAGAAAACACGGGACCTACAAACTATGCCATGAAATATGTGGACAGACTGAAAGCCCTTTCACTATAATCTGTATCATATGGGATGAGGTGACTTCTGCTTAAGCTCCAGGCCAATCTATGACCCTGCCCTGATGGGAATAGTGCACAGCCACAAATCAGATATAACTGATGATATCAGTAGTGTCTGGTGAGGAGAATATGGTAATAGTAGTGTCCCCCATGCTGGTGTAAAAGGCTCTCTCTAATGTTAAAACAAGTACACAAACACACATACACAAACCTCAGTTGATTGCAATGATAACAGAACACCTAAATATCTAAGTACACCAACTACAGAACTCTGTATTTAAGGCAGGTTCCATAGCTGAAGTCTGACTTGGACAGTCTGACACAAAACTTTATAGGTGATGACATCAGCAGTGTCTGGTGAGGAGAATATGGTAAAAGCAGTTTCTCATGTGCTGGTGCAATAGGCTCTCTCTAATGTCAAGCAAGTGCACAAACACACACACATACACACACACACCAGTTGACTGCAGTAAGAACATAACCCTTACCTTCATAGGAAAGCACATGACTGCAGAACTCAGTACTTTACACATGTACCACAGCACAAGTCTGACTTTTACAAGGCATCAGAAATGGATTTTGAAGATAAGATGCTGGAAGGCCTGAATTAATAGGATGTGTAGCCAAGTGCAAGTGTCAAAATATTGTCAATTCATGGAATTTGAGTAGCAACTGTAGGATACACAGTTATGTTCTTCTGGCAAGAGAAACCCACACACAATAGTTGACTGCTATGAAAACAGAACCCCTTACCTAACCAAGTACACAGACTGCAGAGCTCATAATATTACATAAGCACCATGGCACAAGTCTGACATTTACAAGGGTGCAGGACAACTTATAGTGGATGACATCAATGGTGGATGTTGTAGAGAAGATGTTGGGAGGCCTGCATGAAATAGATGTGTAGCCATATGCAAGTGTCAAAATACTGTCAATCCATGAAATTGGAGTAGTAATTGTTGGATACACAGTTATGCTGTTCTGTCTAGATAGATGCGTGTGTGCACGTGCGCGCGCACACACACACACACACACACACACACACACACACACACACACACACACACACACACACACACACCAGTTGACTGCAGTGAGAACAGAACCACCTACTTATCTAAGTACACAGATTACAGAGCTCAGTACTTTATACAAGCACTACAGCACACGTTTGACTTTTGCAAGGCTGTAGGACAACTTATAGTGGATGACATCAGCACTGGATATTGGAGAGAAGATGTTGTGAGGTCTACATGAAATGGATGTGTAGGCATGTTCAACATTGATGATAGTTCTAGTTCTGCAGGTTACCAGACTGATGTCCACGGTACATCACATAACATTTGTTATTAATTTTTATAGTGCAGTTGATATAATTGTCAATGAGCACTGAGAGGCCAGGGTTGCAGTGCATGGGGGGAACTATCTGACATATTCTTAGATAGGGCCTTCATTTTGTTATGGTTCCACTTGCAATTTCATAGCATGAAGAGTAAATGGACATTAAACAGCAGTAATGCATGCTAATATTTACTTTGCATAGTGCAACAGCAAGCAGTGGGGTTGTGCTATAGTAAGCAAACTGTTTGCACATGCAAAATGCACATTTCCATTGCTTTCTCTGTTTGTGCATAGTTAAGTAGTGTGCAAATGTGAGGCTCAATGCAAAAATTCTGAGAGTTAGTACTGAGTATATGAAAAACAGCTACTGCTTAGCTGAGTCTGTGGCAACAGGCATAAATCCATAAACACATTTCTTTTTGAGTCAGATGATACCGGGATTGAATCCAGGTGTATCTAATACTTTTAAATAAGCAGTGAAAATGCAATGACATTTTTATTCATAGTACATTTGTCATGCGTTACTGTGTGTTGACATAGTGTATTGTGGTTAAGCAGCATTCCACTGAGGTAACCACAACGTTGCAGATCCAGTCACCATTGGTTGTCATTGGTGCATGATGCTAAACTCTGTGCAAACATGGAGCCAAAAGTGAAGGGATCCATTGGTCATTTTGTTACTTATGTGTGTTGTGTGTGATTCTACTTTTTGACCAGATTACAGGTGTTAAAATGGGGTAGATAGGAAAATGGTGAAATGGGGAGCAAGCAGGGGGCAGAACAAACAGAAAGCAATACAAGACTGTGCAGGAGGGAGGTAGGAAAGACCCATAGCTATTAATTTCTTCAACAGTGTAAGCTGAAAATATGTGCAGAATATTAGCTGACATTGGACTGTCACCTCCAAAAAGAGGGGTGACAACAATGTAATCATGTTGTATAAACAACTGGACCAAATCAAGTGTGTCAAGAAGATGTGTGTGAAATGGAGAGCTATGCATGGGGTGATTTTTTTTTTGTGGGATAGGTGCCCATTTTTTAATTCAGTAAGAGAGGAATGCTGAGTAAGGGACTTTTGTATTTCTGGGTCAGGTAAGTTGGGTAGATGATGAAGCAAATGCAAACAAACAAGACAAACAAGACAAGACACTGGGACAGTGAAGGGCATAAAAGGTAGGGGGACACCATGATTGGGGTGAGGGAGTGGACAATACAGACTCATGGCATCTAGTCCTCACCCACTGGACTCACATCACTATCCCCTTACTCCACTGGCTGCTGGAGTGCTTAAAATCTTCTCCTCCTATGGATAGTGATGGAGAGTAGCCTCTCCATCTGACTTAGGCATGCGCCAGTGGTGTGGGGCACAACCCTACACACCAACTCTGGTATCTTCTGGTGGGTGATGAAATCCCCACCTCTGCCACTACTCCTGGAGGGTACCACAGCACCAGCTACCATGGCAACACTACCTGAAGGTGCAGGTAGTGCAGGGGCAGCAGATGCAGTGCTCCCAGGATGGTTCCAGATGTGCTAGATATTGTTGCTGGAGCCCATGGAGCAGGGGCAAGCTGATCCACTGGGGCTTGCCTACCTCACTGTGCTGTGTAGCATTTAGTGATTTGTTACAGATGGATGACATGGAGACATTTTGACAATACATACTAGACAATAAAAAAAGAGATAAGGGTTGGAGTGAGAGAAAAAAAAAGATAAAATTAGTACCGTCATATGTGACATACAATTGAGTGTCACAATTATACAACTATTTTATCTGAACTATTATACTTAAGTATACATCCTATCAACTACAAACTATAATTACTGATTGCTCAATGTAATCCTTCCAATGTCCATATATTGCACATATGCTTGGTCCAAGTATACTGATTACAATTAACAGCAGATAATTTACACCACTTGTATAGAGTTAAATGTAAGTAATATTATGAAGGAAATGCAGTACTGTATAGTTGCTACTCATGGTATTTTAACCCACAACCTCTGACTACAGTCTTACACTCGACTCCTAAAGTTGGGTTGTGCTACAGACTTATGCATGCATACTTGCTTTTACAGTTAAGATATGCATGCTCACTTTGCTACTACTGAATAGAGTGCAAAAAATTATGTCATTAACTTTTAAAGCTACAATAATACTTCTCTTGTGCTGTTTGCCTCAGCCTGTCCAGTCGATCAGCATGAGTCTGGTGATTCAACGCTATTTCAGCATTAGCTGTGAAAGGAAAATAAAATAAAAGAAGAGTATTATGCATACCAGTCTTGCCTATATTTATTCTATGTATTAAAAAACTCTTTTATTAGCATACTTAAACAACTGGGGGATGTCATCAGTTTGAAATTCAGTCAACCACTGGTTGAGCATATTCCTTTTGCACCTTTGTAGGTCATTGAAATGATGCCTCTACTGTTTTCCAATGCGTGGGATGCAAGTCGCACAAGATATAGTCTGAGCCAAACTATTCCAAACCTCAGACTTATACTAGAAGCCAGAATAGTCCCCCTGCAGAAGCCTTTGGCAGTGGCACTTTACCAGGAGTTCAGTAAATATCCTAGATTCCTGATCACTCCACCTCTGTAGCCTAAACTGGGTACCATCCCCTCTAATGCCAGACATGTCTAGTACCAAAACTAGAGCAATGGCAACTGATTTCCTGCCAATTCCTGTTATCACATTTACTGCCCATGCCAAACTTGAGCAATTATGTCAACAGTGTTTGCACAATGTTAAGCAGAGAGCAGCAGTGCCAAGTGGGGAGGAAATAAATATTTTATTTTGGAAAACTAATCTGACATTTAACATTAGTTTGAAGGATGTTAGCTGCTGCAGCTTGGAAATATATTTTGAAAATTGGAAGTTAACTGTTAGGTGAGTTAACTTGGGGGGGATACATTTTATGACATGACACATTTGTTTGGCTTTATGCACTGATAAAATTGATTTTAAAGTGTGGGATAGAAAGCTATGCATAATGGACACATCATTTTCTTCCACAGTGAAGATTTTCCATTATTGCCACAGAAGAAGTGCTACTCAGACATGGTCATGAATCATTTGTAAATATAGCTGACAGACAGTTTGAGGTTTTAAACATGTCTACATGTGACCTGACAAGGTTCTTGTATATAGATTCAGTTGTGCATGTGTCTCATTTAATTGTGAAGGCCATCCAAGTCCAGATTTTAGAATTATACTTACAGAAATATAGTAGACTGTATACCCTCAGTCATACATCTGAAAACACAATAAGGGTGCCTTATCCCTAATAATATAATTCATATCAGCTCAACTATCTAAAGTGATATAAGTAAGATTGAATATAATGATAAATGTAACAAAAGTAAAAATGTCTAGAATGTCCTGTATTAGAACCCATGACCATGTGTATAGCAGCCCTACACTTACACCTGTTGCCACAAGAATGCTGAAATAGCACTTTTATATTTTTCAGTTCATTGCTATAAACTGGACTGTCACAAGAGTAAAAATATGTTGCAGACCCTGTACAAGAACCCAGGACCATCTGGATTACAACCCTAAACCTACAGCTGCTGCAACAGGAGTAGTTACATGACAGCTCCATAATTTCCTAGTGATTCTTAAGTTCTGTGTGTTAACCACCAAGTAACACTGCTTAGCATGTTTGCACGGTGACCAACAGAAATAATTGAATTAATCCATTTTCAGTTATTGACTGTCTGTATCCTGCCTGCAGGTGTTTGATTGCTGCAGGTATTGGGGACCTTGCTAACAGCTGTGCAATGTCACTTAGCGACGTTATGGGATGGAAAGCAAAAATTGCAAGAATATATCTTTTTTGACCTTTGCACTTTTACAGATGTCCTGTTTGCAGGTGTTCTATCTGCTTCATGTGTGGGCAACAAATCTGGGTTTGTGCAATGCTAAGCTTCACACAAACTTGATAAGCAAAATTAAGCCAGACATTCATTGTGTTTCTCTGTTTCCCTTGTTTGCACTATGCCATGCACTGAGCAAACACTGACATTTAAAAAAATAAATAAGGGAAAAGAAGTTGAAATAAATAAAAGCAATGTACGAAATAAACACCACAAAATATCTGTAGGTACACATGAAATAGTTTTACACAGGTCTGGATTTTTTACTCTCACTTCAATGAACCTTCAGAATGCAGTAAGGGTGCCTTATACCTCTTTGCCACACAAACAGCTTTGCAGCAAGGAAAGGAACTGAAAGCATTCTGCATACAATCAACTGAACATCATCAACAGTACTATCAAACCATATGACAGTTATTTGTACATGTATTAATTTCAGATGTAGTAAACTATGCTATCACACAATCATTTATGACTATTGCTTGCAAAAATGCAACTCTGTCTTATCTCTCTGTGTTTGTTGCTCATGCTTGTCTTATCTGAGCAGTAATCTGAGGCATGCAGTCGGAAAGGCATTCTGTTCATTATCCTTAAAATGTGTGAGATATTAAATGGTAATAATATACAGTTGTCAAGAAATAAAGGGGAGGTTGGATGTTTCTGAACAGAAACTGTGAAATGTGTGCTGCTTACTTACATTTAAAACATTGATGCAGTTAGTTCTACACTTTGTAAGTCTAACCTGACTGACACACCCACTGGAGGTAAGGGAGTCTGAACTGTTGTAGTGTTTTTCTTCTCCTTACCAGTAATCATTCATAGATGCAATCCATTAGCAACAAACACTGAGGGAGTGCCTGCACTATGTTTGCATCTGCTACACAGAGCAAAGTATTTGGGATTCAGCAAGTCTAATGAGTTCACATCTCATTTGCATCTTCACCATGCTCATAACTCTGAAAATACACTATAACAAGGGAAATATGTAGCTATGGAACCCAAAGTTCAGGAGGCTTGTTTATGTAGATAACACAGAAGAAGCTATTACTTTGGGATTTATTTGCACAGAACGCTAGTGATCTTGATCAGGTATGCTTGCCATTTTTCAGTTATATACTGGATAAACTGAAATGTCAATAAGTAGAGTCTTATATATATATATATATATATATATATATATATATATATATATATATATATATATATATATATATTTATATATATATACACACACACACACACACACACACACACACACATATATATATATATATATATATATATATATATATATATATATATGTATATAAAACTATTTCTAATACTGATGGGCCATATCATCAAATTTCATTTCTATGAGATGGAAATCGTGAAAACTAAATTCCTGCATGGTAAATTTTACCCAGGACAAGTAAACACTTGCCAAAACTTCAATAAAACACACACTTTATTAAATAAAACTCACCTAGGTGGGGGCTACACACATAAAACACCCCTCACAATATATAACAACTCCGGGATCACACTACAGTGTAAAAAAGGGCATTCACCATTTGGGTATTTCATTTTTGCAATTTTTATCTGACAAAAATAAAATTTGATTATATGGCTGTTCAAGTGTTAAAAGGGGATATATATAATATATATATATATATATATATATATATATATATATATATATATATATATATACACACACACACACACACACACACATATATATATATATATATATATATATATATATATATATATATATATATATGTTTATGCATTAGCAAATGCTACATTCATCTGTGTGCATTTCTTTGAAGTGTACTAATGGCATAAGCATGTTTGTCAGGACATTTTACTTTCTTAGATGCACAGCCTTATTAACTGTCCTCACAAGTGCTTGTGTTACAATTGTTTTTCTCTTTACACTATTCTATTGTTATTTTAGTGAAATGTAAATGCCCTATATTGTCAATGACTGGGGTAGTAACACCTTCTAGGATGACCCATAGACACCTCTACGGTGGTGCTGGACACAGGTAGATGTGACAGGCAATTGCATAAAATTGAATGTTCTGTGGTAAATGTGTACACATGTTTTTGGGACAGTTTTTTGATAGCACTTTTAGTAGTTATTTAATTATTTTATTTGTTTATTGACATTTGTTAACTGGGTTAGTCCAATTGGGCCAGGGGCCCATTTTCAGTGGGGACCTGTGGAGAAAAGCTCCAGAAATAATACAATAATTATGATATTTACAAAATATTAATGTCTAGTCAGAGAAAGATAGTATAAGTCAAAAATTTGTGCACAGCAGTACAATGCAAAGATAAAATAACAGTTTACAAGTACAATTTAAAACATTTCAGAACGGTATACAGCATAGACCAAATAATTAAAAGGTTTACAGAATATTATACTCAGGAGTACAGTATGAATGCAGTTTGCTAGAGCAAGTACAAGAAGGAAAAAGAGATGATGTAGAAAAGAAAATAAGATGAAAAGAGAGGAGACTAGTCCAAATTGAGGTTTGACAAGGGCATGACTAAGTCTTCAGGAGAAAAGTTTAAGTTCTTTCTTAAACAGGTATTTATGCTGAATGCTTCTTATGTTGAGAGGGAGTGAGCTTCAAAAATGGGTTACAGAGTATTTGTAAAGGGTCGTACCAATGTTTTGGTTGGGGTTGTATAACTGAAGGAGGTGTTTACTGGCAGTACGGAGCTGATGAGTGGGTTATAGAAGGAGACTAAATTGTAGATAGAGGGACAGGATGAGGGTTCATATAGGATAGAGCGTGCAATATGTAGCTGGGGTATAAGTAGCTATTTGGAGAATTCTGGCCATTGGAGTGACTTAAGGGCAAGACAGTAGTGAAATTTGTAAGGGAGCTTGGCGACAAATCTGGCAATTTTTTGTTTGCTCTAGTTTAGTGATAAGAGATGTTTGAACATGAGTAAGGACTGGGGCAGCATAAAGAAGGCAGGGTAGGAGTAGAGCCTGAGTGAGTGAGGGTTTGGATGAGAGTGATAAAAAATTTTGATTACGAAAGAGAAGTCCAAGTTTCTGGTGGGTCTTTCTTATACTTTGCTGAATATTAGTATCAAATTTTAATTCATTGTCAATGTTAACTCCAAGTAGTTTAATATGGCATTCTAGTTTAATAATGGTGTTGTTGAGAGAGGATATAGAGAAAGGGGCTTTGTGCTGAGCAAGTGTTTTAGGGCGGTAGAGGAGGAGTATATTTTTGGGTTTAATTTGAGTTGTTTATCAGAGATCCAAGTTTCGACAGAGGAAAAGATTTGTTGAATGAAAGTTAGTAGATCAGGAATGTTGTGGGTAGAGGTAATGAGGGTGGAGTCATCAGCTTACTGTATGAGTGTAGAGAGGTTAGTAGCAGAGTGAAGTTTATTAGTGAATATATTAAACAGGCGGGACCCCAGAATTGATCCTTGGGGAACTCCAGTATTAACTGAGAGGAATGGAGAGAGGACAGTTAGCCAGCGGACAGATTGCTGCCTGCTTGAGAGATAACTAGAGAACCACTTGATGGAAGAGTTAGAGAGATGTAGGTCTGAGAGTTTAGTTAGAAGTTTAGAATGAGAGACAGTATCAAAGGCCTTTGAAAGACATGGATGTTATTTTCACAGGCTTCAGTTATTATTTGGGTAAATGACAGTAATGCAGTAGAAGTGCTATGGTGGGGCCTATAGCCGTGTTTTGTAGGAGTGAGGAGAGTGTTATTGAGAAGGTGTTTGAGTAGCTGAACATGGATGCATTTTTCAAAGATTTTGGATAGGGGGACAGGATAGCAATTGGTCTAAAGTTAGAGGGATCTGTAGAGTTGCTGCCTTTGTGAAGAGGGATACTTCAGAAGGATTTCTAAATGTCAGGGACCAGGGCTTCTGAGATGCAATGGTTAATGAGAATAGAGACAGGGTAGGTGATGGATTGTGCAGCTATTTTTAGGAAATTAGGAGGTAGTTGGTCTGCTGATGGAGAGCAGGGTTTAAGTTTGTTAGGGGGAGATTTAATTGTAATAATTGGGAGTGGTTGGAAAGGAAAATTATTGGGGAGAGTTTTGTTATGGGGTAGTGGAGGTGTTGAGTGAGACATACTGTTTTGTGTATTAGGTGTGAGGTTTTGAATAGTTTCTATGAAATAGCTGTTAAGGAGGGAAGCAGTTTCATAAGCAGTGTTGTTAGGAAAGGGGTTGGAAGTAGTGGGGTTACCTGGGTGGAGTAGGTTGTTAATGGTGGTCCAGAATTTTTGTGGATTTTTGTGTGGGCTACTTTGGTTAGAGGAAAAAAAAAGCTCTCTTGTCTTTGTTGACAAGTTTTTTAGCCAGGATTCTGAGCTCTATGTATGACTGCACTAAGAGAGGGGGCTTGTTTTTAACCCAGGCTTTCAAGAAAGAATCTCTTTTGTGGATGATTGAGTGGGCTTGTTTTGTTAGCCAGGGGGTGTAGTTGGATTTGATTCAGATTTTTCTGAGTGGAGCAACTGAATCAAGTGTGTCAAGGAAAGTCGTATTGAAGGAATTTACTGCCTCGTTGAGAGGGAGGTGATAGAGGAAAGCCCAATTAATTCCAGATAGTTTGGAATTAAAAGCGCCTGAGTCTAAGTCTTAATGACAGATAGTTTGGAGTTAAAAGTGCCTGGGTCTAAGTGGGTAATTTTTTGGAATACCCTGTAAGTAGGGTCTTTAGGTGAGTGTTGGGTGAATCTGTATATGAAGGTGGGAGAGTGGTCACTCAATGAGTTGGGAAGTATACTGGGGTTATGATAAAGGTGAGGAATTGAAGTAAGGTTCCAGTCAAGGATAGGTCCTGATGAGGAGTTTTTGTTTATTCTAGTAGGAGGTGGAGATGTGGAAAACCATGAAGGTTAAGACTATGGGTAGGTGATGAAGGTGACAGTTTAGTCCAGTCTATATTAATGTCTCCAAGTATGATAGTTTCATAAGGAATAGGGTGAGTAATCTAGGACAGGAAGTTCTATAGGATGGGGATATTATTGCCAGTGGGAATGTATACAGAGACTATGGCAATTTTTTTCTGAAGGTTGAGGTGACAATTTACATTGAGAATTTCAGCAGGTGAGAATCAAGGAACAGAGATGGAGAGAGGGGACAGGTTAAGTAGCTCAGAGTAGAGGATAACAATCCCTCCTCTCCATTTATTGGTTCTATCTGAGCAAAAGATGTTATAACCTGGAGGTAGGATTTCTGTGTTAAGGATGTGAGGTTTCAGCCAAGTTTCTGATAAGGCAAGAATGTGAGGAGATGTGTTAGATATCCAGGAGTGAAGGTCTGTTACTTTATTTACAATACTTTGAATACTCAGAGAGAAGATTTATAGAGATTTGGTAGGAAGAGGTAAGTGAGGGGAAGGGGATGAGTAGTGATATTGTGCAAGGAAGATTTGGGAGGCCCTGGGTTAGGGTGGATGTCTCCATCCAAAAGAAGCGTGTTGAAGAAAGTGAAAAAAGAGTAAGTTCAGGGTAGTAGGAAATCTAGGTTTCTGACCAGAGCAGATAGATGAGTTAGAACAAGTAGGAACTTTGAAGATGTCAGATGGTGAAATAGGGAAGAGTGATGGTGAAATTAATTGTGGGTAAGAGATAGTATCGGTGTTAGGAGTATAGGAGAGAGTAGGTGAAGGGGATTGATAGTAGAGTGGTGAATGGTAAGAAGTTGTTACAGAGAGGAAAAAGAGAAAGGTGGTGAAGAGATAGAGTGGCCACATAACTGGAGAGTAGGTAGGGAGAGAGAAGAGTGGTAGATGAGTCAAGAATGCAGTGACTAAGAGTAGTGAAAGCAGAGAGGGTGTGACTAGAAATTAAAAGGTGTTAGTGAGGAGGGGAAGGGGGAGTAGTGAGAATGTAAGGGAGGAGAGATAGGTTGGAGTGGTTATACCAGTAAAGCAGGTGTTAGATTAGATAGAGAGGGTGATTGTTTGGATAGGAAGAAGGGGCTTGGTGTATAAAAGTATATATATATATATATATATATATATATATATATATATATATATATATAAATGAAAGTGGGAGTGGGTGGGAATGGAGGTAGGGTAGGGAAGTGGAGAAAGCCCAATGAGGGCAAATGGAGCAGGCAGAGCCAGGAGCAGAAGATCCCGATGCTTCAAAAAAACTATCAGTGGGGCTTGCACTTAAGTTTATCAGTGAGGAGAACAGTGTTTATAGTGGAGAGACTAGGTGAGTAAAGACAGATGTTGATAATGTATGAAGTGAACCCTTGGTTTAGAAAAGGGAGGAGACAGGCATCAAAGTCTTAGCCTTTAGCACACTTTCTTGAAGTGAGTTAGGTGTCAAAGTGATACAGAGACTAGGGAGAGAGATCCATACTCACTGGGGGTGGAAGAAAGGTGGTGGTGATGGGAGGGGGGATTAGTGAGCCAAGAAATATGTGTGCATGCCACAGCCTAGATTAATTTGTAAAAAAAGACAATAATGCTTTTAACACCAGGTGAGGAAGAAACAATTGGGACACATACATAAAGCTTGTGATGGTGTTTTTCTTCTGTTTTTGATGGTTTCCTCCCATCCTTGGCTAGAGACCAATCCTCGGATCGCTTTCAGGGTCAGTAGATAGAATGTCAGCCAGGTATATTCAAGGTGGGGGGATTGAGGTCACTTCTGTGTAGTTGACTACTGTAAAATAAAAAAAGAAATGTAATGAAAATAAGATAGTGAGCTAGTGAGCTTATAGTGAGCTTTAGTGGTAAAAAAAATAATTCTCTAGAAGAGAGAGAGCAATTAATGGAGGGATAGTGAATATTAGGGGCAAGCAGAAAGAGTGAAACAGAAGGCAAAGGACTGACAGAGGCAGACAGAGAGAAAAAAATAGTGAAAGTTACAGGCTGGAGGGGAAAAAGAGAAAAGATTGAAGGCCTGGAGAGAGGACTCCCAGGTTTACATGGAGCAGTAGAAAGGAAAGACAAGACTAGCGGGGTTTGAGGAGCTAGAAAGGAGAGTAGCTTAGTTTACAGAACATATATGGAGAAAGGGGCCTTTAAGTAGGTACTGGGAGGGGGAAAACACACAGATAATAGAAGAATGATCAAGGGAAGCATGAGCTTACTCTAACATTTGGAGTATGCAAAAGTAAGAGAACACAAAACATTGTAAGGTCAAGGGACGCTAGCATTTAGCGAAGCTGGAATAATTAGAAGGAAGAGAGAATGCAGTTGCCAGTACCCAAATACTACATGCAGAAATTCTACAGTATAAACAGATTATGCCTTCTAACTGTACAGCATTAACAGTAAACAAGAAAGCAGCAGTTATTAAAGCACAGATTTTGAGAAAGGGGCCTTTAAGCAGGCACTGGAATTAGAGAAAGCACACAGGTAAAAGCGGAATGGTCAAGGGAAGCAAGTATTTACTTTAAACTTTGGAGTAGGCAAAAGGAAGACAGAATGCAGAACATAGCAAGGTCAAGGGATGTTAGTGTTTAGTCAACCTGAAATAAGCAGAAGGAAGAAAGAAATGCAGTTTCACTTTAGTTCACTGACGTTTGTTATTAAAATGTGTCATTTGCCAGTAGTTTTGGGGGTGAGGGAACCAAGTTCCATTTCTGTGTTGGCAGAGACAAAATTTGATATTTTTACTCTCCTTGTTTTCAACCCAACCTTGATTTGTGTGTGATTGTAATATGTTACAACCACATAATTCCCTTTTTTTAATATTTGAATATCTTGACAGTTTTTTGTTTCTCCAGTAGGTAATATTTAAATACTATCTTTTTGTGCATTATATCTAAGCAGAACTTTTATTTATGTGATACTTATGTGTATTATCCTTCTTTTGTGTTTTGTGCCACCTATAACTATGGTACCCGGGTGTCTCAATCCCTGCAAACTCCCCTTCAGCGACCCTGAGAATCAAGTAATTCTGGAAGCATTTAGTTGACATGGTGCTTTTCTGCTTGAGAGGGGAAGTGGGGATATGTCTGATGTGAATGCAGTAGGTGGCCAGAGCAGCAGATGTGATCAGGTGTGCCATAGGGCCATTGACATGATTTCATTGGCCTGGAGTTGAGAAGCTGCAGTGGTCCATTAACAGATGGCTACCTGGGGTGAGCCTGCTACAGAGCCACCACTGACACTAAATGAAGAGTTCCTGTTCACTGTCAGGGATCCAGAGAGCTCAGTGGAAAGTGCACAATAGTATGTCATTGATGTCAGTGCTGCCATTTCAGAGACGACAAGTATGTCCCAGGAGGAGCTTCCAGGTAGGCTTACCCATCTCGATTGTTAAATACTTGTATAGTAAAATATTGACAGTAATACTTAAGTCCTGTTCAACATAATTTTTTTTTTTGATGAGGGGGCTAGTTGTAAATTGGTACAGTTAGCAACATATTCTGGAAGATTAAACATGGACTTTGGGTGGATGTATCATCCAAGTTCTTGTTAAAAATATCATTAATGGACATATAAGGGGCAAAATGTTTTAACCTCCTGTGTTACTGCTAATTGTGATGATAGTGTCCTTAACTTTTGCTTAACGTCTTCCAGGACAATCATCCATATGGAGCCTACAATCATATGGACATGGTAAGCCAAACATTTCTATGTCAGTACTGATGATCAGTTCAAAGAAATATTTATTTTCCCCATATATGTGATGTAGGTGTCAGGACTGTTGTGTGTATTGCTGTACTATCTGGAATAGTGAACCCACTCTTAATTTGTTGGCATATATTGGAATATAGTAGTGTAGGTATTAATTTATTTCCTGTGTTTGTTGGCTATTATCACAGGTGATCCTGATAGTGAAAATGTAGGACTCTTACTACCTGATGTCAGAGTATCAGCAGACTCTGATGATGATGACGGCCAAACAGTGACACAGTCAGGGGATGCAGAGATTGAATCTGACAGTGAGATTGACATTCAGCCATCCCCTGTAATTCCATTGAACAGAGCCAGTAGGCCTACCCAACCCATTCTAGTAAGCCCTCAGATATTGGACAGGTGGATGGTAAGACACTTATTCATTGTACTGTGGGTACTTTGGCTTCAGTGCCTGCTGACTGCTGGCTGTAGCCAAAGTGTAAGCGAGGAGGGTTGTTAGGGGGTGCTTGGAGAAGACCTGCTGTCCATCCTCCACCTGATCCAGGTGTATCTTCTCGTATCACTTGATGTATATTTAGTGCCATGATGGAGGCACAGGCACATTCCAAAAGGTCCTCCAGAGAAATGCTTAGGGTTGCAGATGTGGCACAGATTGACATGTGTGACTGCCTCCACCATGTTGCCAATTCAATGGATCAGATGAATGACACATTGGAATGGATGGTGTCTGTGATGGAATGTCTGCTGGGTGGGGGTATTTACATGGGCATAGGTCAACCACATCATCTGATGTTAGCCAATGTGGTTGTGCCTGATCACGATCCCATAGTGGAACTACTTCCACTGCTCCATCAGTGCTTGAGGTCTCCACACCCAGATGTGGCAGGCCATGGGTTTGTGGTCTTGGGCATTCTTGTGAGGAGAGCTCATCCAGCAGACATCATTCAGTTTCAGGTAGTAGCAGTGCATCTGACCATGGGCATGGATGTGCCAGTGCTACTTCTGGCAGAACCAGTTGTTTTGGTCAGGTACAACAATGATGAACTGCCACTTCTACCATGCATGGCTCACACCTGTCCAACATACCAAGACGTAGAAGTAGCAGAGAGCTTGTTTGTATTCTTGTAGACACACACACACACACACACACACACACACACACACACACACACACACACACACACACACACACACACACACACACACACACACACACACACACACACACACACACACACACACACACACACACACACACACACCAATTTCACTGGGAGGGTCCATAGAGACACACACATAACAGTTACATGGTTAAGCCATGAGGTTTAAAGCTCATTCTGTCTCAATGGCTGTTTGTTACTTTATCCAAATGTCTTCCTGTTTTGCTTTTTTACTCACACTCACTTACCTTTTGCGTCAGTCTGGGCTTCCTGCACCCCCCCCCCCCCACACACACACACACACAAAACACCCTGTAAAAGTGATGATAACTGTGCCCTATGCTTGTTTTCTACCTTTTGGATATAGGGATACATAAACTTTGTGTCTGATGCTCAGGGTGCATTGCATTGACTTAATGCTTAGTAAATCTGTGTCTGTGATGTTGTTTTGCTAATTGTACTTTTGATATATTTTGGTCTTACAAAGTTAGGCAGCTGATAGAATCAAAACAGTTTTTTGCATCAATATTTTTAAAAACCTTCTCAGGGTCATGAAGCCTAAAACTGTAGTGTGTCTCATTATTTTCTAAATTCTCTCTTTAAAGATTTTCCAGTGCAACATTATGAGGCCAGTCTGAGGACATTAGGTGGCCGTCAGTACTTTTGAGAGGTATGAATGTGTGAATCTTTGATGCCTGGGGCCTATTACTTGATATAAGATACATGTATTCACATAAGTCTATGCTGTCACATGTTAAAACTATTGCTGAACAGATCACCCATTTTCTACTTACCTACATTACCAAGTAACAACATGCAAGGATATGCCATTCATTTGTATTATTACAGAGTTCTGTTTTAACACTCCAGGTTCAACACTTACCTTATAAATCCAGAAGTTGCTATATTTTTAGCTCAAGGCTAAGTCAGTTTGATGTTAGGTGTACACACCCATTACATGGGAAAGTAAAGGTTGTCAGCACTGTCTGGCATCAGTGTCACTATATGTATGTGCGAATGGTGAAAGTTTTAGCCCCATAGATGGTGAATGAGTGTCCTATGAGTTGCCTCTTTGCCAGTGCGAGGGCATATTGAGCATGCCTACATCTGCCTACATCCACAGCAGCTGCCAATTCCCCCTCTGCCTCTTCACCTGCGTGTGGCTGTGGTGACCTTGCCAGTGGTGGCAGGATATGTGCCTCTTCCCCTTGTTGATTCTGCTGAAGCTGTTTTCTCAGGATGCTGTTGTGAAGCCTGGCACAGACGGTGAAGATTTCAATACATGTGCATGGATTGTACTGCAGGGCTCCAACAGATATATCTAGACACTGGAACTGTGACTTCAGCAGCCCAAACACATGCTCTATGATATTTCTGGCTTGAGCATGTGCCTCATTGTGGTGCTCTTCAGT
Organism: Protopterus annectens; assembly: GCF_019279795.1. NCBI lineage: Eukaryota > Metazoa > Chordata > Ceratodontiformes > Protopteridae > Protopterus > Protopterus annectens. The sequence goes on along the minus strand of NC_056734.1, from coordinate 595,120,152 downwards.
GGGTGCGTGTGCATTTCTCATGAGCAACATCAGCCACAGTTCCAGTGCAGAACCTACATCCCCAGTAAATGACCCTGTGGAATATCACCCCTAGTGAACATCTGATATATTTGTGAGGTGTGCCAGATATGTGAGTCATGATAACTGCCTGGGTTGTGTTATGAAGTATATAAATTCTGTGTTTTATAGCATTGTGGTGCCATTTTTTACTTATACATTCTGCTTTGGACTTTTTGCAATCCCGGCTTTATCTGTGTGGTGGAATCTGCTTATTTTCTTGGCAGCACACACACATTCAAGATGATTCCCTTGGCATTATGCATGACTTGGCAGTTAATAGAGTGGACACCCTTTCCATTTATGTAGACCCTTCCCTGTTCACTGGGTGGTGCCTTAATTTCTATATGTGTACAATCTATGGCACCCAATACTTCAGGGTAGTGTGCTACAGGGTAGAACTCTTGCATATTTGTGGCTCTCTCCTCAGGAGTACCGGGAAAATATATGTGGTCACTGGCATGTGAAGCATAGCACTCAGGATTTGATGGAGGATCCCAGATGCTGATGCCTGTGACACCCCCAGCATGTCCCCTGCTGGTCTCTGAAAGGGTTCTTTAGCTAAAATTCTAAGTGCTACACATACCTTTTTCTCCACTTGTATTGGTTCCCCTCAATTTGCCCTGGGTCAGAGTTGAGGATGACAGAGGTTGCAGAGTTCCTGTAGTGTGTGTCTATCCACCCTGTAGAGCTCTACAATTTCCACCTCATGCAGATTGTGATAAGTTAACTGGGGTCTAAAAACTCTTCTCCTTCTTGGCCATGGTCTATTAGCAGCAGCAGCAGCATAGACTTCAGTCTATGCACATGAATTAAAGCAACAGCAGCCCCTAACATTCTTTCTGTGTAGATTCCTTTCTGTGTCTGTATTCCAATAGGTTTTGGAACTGGCAGGGAAAACCAGCACTGAGTCTACACGGCTGCTTTATAGCTTGTTGAATAGCTCCTCCAGCTTGGATTGGTTGATTAGCATACAATTCAGCTGCTTATGCTATAATTAGCATGCCACAGTGTTTACCATGGTTGCACAGATTTACACACCATGTAGAGCTGCTTACTGAATACAAAACAGTGTGCTACAGTGTGCACATCAAGGTGCGATGCACACACAGTCTTAGCAGACAATGTAAGGTTTATTGAATTTGACAGAGAGAGTTACATTTGTCTACATTACTATGGAAATTGTAGTATAATTTGTATACTGCTGATATCTTGTACATGATTATAATGTTATATTATTTGGTAATGAGTTGTTATTTAGGGCTTCTAGACTGTTGGTTGTTCAAGTCCTTATAAAGATGATTAAATAAAGTTGTGTAAAAAATGCTAAAGTTTCTTTGCAATAATAAACTATTGCACATATATCATTGCAATGCTGACAGTTATCAACTGTTTCATAGGTTCATAGTTAAGTACTAGATTAGCTTCCCATCATACCTCTTAACCTTTTAGTGCAAGAAATCTGGACAAAGGCCCAAAAGTGCGGCCATATTTTAAATATTGCTCATATGAACATATTTGTTGAGTAGCAGTGTTTGTTTTAACATACATTTTTGAAGGATTTGAAGTCTGAAACTCAAATGTGTGTCAATATTTAATGACTTCAGTCCTCAGGTCATCCCCAATACTCGAAATTTCAGCACAACCACACCACACCTATCAGAAAATGGACCAATCAAACTACAATACCAATTATAACTTATCACCCAATTACTTAGTGCCTACACAACATGACACCCTTCCCCAAAACAACTAACCAATAACATCTCAACTTGCAAACAATTGCCACACTTTTTTCCACTAATAATCCTGTGTGTTTTACTCCGACTTTAATGCCATTGCAATTTATTTTAAATAACCATCATTACTATTTTCTTTATTACGACAGCTTATTTAACACTCTCACTACCATGTTAACAGTTTATCTTACAATAACATGTCTTAACTATTATAACCGACCTCACAAACTACCATTCCCAGCTACAGGATTCCTATATGTTGTTGTTGTCTTTCGGCTTTTCTCAGTTAGGGGTCGCCAGAGCGGAACTCCAGTCTACTAATGACTGGCAGTAGATTTTCACAAACACCAAGGTGCCAGCTCGACGTTCAACCTTCAACGAAGGCACGCCCATTTACACGTCTTTCAAAAGCCCACCCAACTGTAGGGAGGACATGCAGACTCCACACAGAAGGCACTCCCTGCACTCCAGCCGAGACTCAAATGGGAGAACCTCTTGCTGTGAGGCAACAACGCTACCGCTGCACCACCACCACGGATGTCAGACGATTCCTATATACAGCACAAAATAACATCCAATACTCCTATCCCAAGAACTACTTTTGCAGTATTCCCATCAGTTTTTAGAGTCACATACATGGACCTTACGAAGCACCCACTACTTTTTACAAATGAAAGACTCCTTAATATTTCCTTTCAGTACTACAAACAGCTATCCAGACTCCTACAAATGCTCTTTCACACAGTATCTGTGCTAATGATCAGTGGTGACATCCACCCAAATCCAGGTCCTGTCTTCACCGCATCTTTCAGTCCTTCAATGCAAGCCAGACTAGCAATTTCACATAAAAACTTGGGCATACTCATACTAAATCTAAATTTTAGAAACATACTCAACAAAATACAAGAACTCCATGTCACTCTATCCCTATGCAATCCTGACATAACCATTCGTACAGAAACCTGGTTGAAACCACATATTATAGACACAGAAATTACCCCCCGATACAATATTCTCAGAGCTGATAGACTAAAAAAAAGGGAGGTGGTGTGGCTGTACTCTTCAAAAACACACTCACTATACAACCTGTAAACATGATTATTGCTAACATAAACAAAGCAGAAATACTCCTAACCAGACTACAACTAAACCAAAAGAAATATATATGTGTGTATATATATATATATATATATATATATATATATATATATATATATATATATATATATATATAAAATAGCTGTCTACCTTCCTTCGGGAAACAATTCCTCTACAATTGAAAACATTCTCCAAAATATCTCAAGCACCATTTCACAAGAAACCAGTATAGCAGGAGATTTTAATTTAGACTGGCTTACATGTAACTCTAATAGCCCTATCAACTATATAAATCTCCACGGCTTTTCTCAAATGATTCAACACCCTACAAGAATTGATAGGACAACAAATAAAGAATCTATATTGGACTGGCCCTTAACAAATAAACCCCAATGCTACCAAATAACTGGTTGTTTACCAGATCACTTAAGTTATCACCTTGAGACCAACCTACTGAGAAATCACACCAACCCTACTAAACTTTCCAGCTATCACCAAGTTTGTAACAAGAAAAACTTTAACCTACAGCTTTTACTTAACATCCTTGAGAAAATAGATTGGACCCCTCTTAAACAACTTCCCCTAGATGCTGTTGTACAACACTTCAATAACACCTTATTTTCTGTTCTAAACAGACTTGCACCTCCAAGAACAATTCATGTTAGTTGTTAAAGCAAACTATAACCCATGGCTAACCTATGGGACACAAACCCTACTAAAGCAATGACATAAAGCATTGCAAACATGGGCTTCAAATAAAAAAAAAGAAAATCGTATAGCTTACCAGCAACTTAGAAATCAAGCCAAACGCCAGATTAAATTTGACAAACAGCACTATTTTACCAGCCTACAATGGAAACATAGAACTAATCCACAAAACTTTTGGAACAAAGTCGAGAACTTACTTCACCCTGGTCACCCCCCCCCCCCCCGATTTACCAGATTTACTAGTAATACTGCTGAACAATTTAACACCTTTTTCACAGATAGCGTATTAGCACTGACCAAAAATAACAAAACAGTTGCATCATTACCAAACTCCTCACACAATTACATTGACTCATTTTCATTTCAGTCTCAAGACAGAGTATTGAAAAACTAATAAAGAAGTTGAAACCCACATCTCTGGCAGGAGATAACTTCTCTGCAGAATACTTAAAACTAACAGCAGATGCTGTTTCCTTTCCTGTGTCAGCACTAAAAAAATACTCAGTTACTGAGTAGTATGTCCCAACTATTTGGAAATTTGCATATATTACTCCATTGCACAAATAATGAAATTCAACACAATTAACAAATTACTGACCCATAGCTATACTTTCACCACTATCCAAAATTTTAGAAAGATGTATTCACTTTCAACTTCTCCAATATCTTTTAAATAATAACCTCCTCTCATAGTCACAGCATGGTTTTTGACCACATTACAGCACTACTACAACTATTTTAAGTTTCACTACCACCATAAATAAATTCAGAGATGAAGGCAAACTAGTGTCCTCAGTCTTTGTAGACATGTCTAAGGCATTAAATACCATTTCTCACTCTAAGTTACTGTCCACTCTAAAAAAATTTTAATATAAGTTTCATGGCTGATAACTGGTTTCATAGTTATCTTCCTAATTGCCAACAAGCAGTAAAATGAAAACAAACCCTATCCCCACTTCTTCCTATCACACTGGGAATCTCTCAAGGTTCAGTCATGGGGCCACTTCCCTTCAGCATCTTCATAAATGAGCTTAATACTGCCTCTACATCAGCATCTATTATACAATATGCAGACGATTCAGCCTTCATTTGTGCAACACCCACAATAATTCATCTTCAAATAGTTAAACAAAAGGCCTTTTCTGACATAGAAACCTGGCTAGTAAACCCACAACTCATAATCAACCCTAATAAAACTAAACATATGATCTTCCATTAATCTAAACCTGTTAATATTACACAACCTTTTATATCAGTGCCAGTAACACTAGGATCTTCCCAGAACCCCAGACAAAACAATTAGGTGTCATAATCAACAACAGACTAAGATTTGATATACACATTTCAAACACAATCAAAAAAAGTCCATAAGAAAATGGGAACCCTATACAGGAACAAAAAATTCCTAACAGACAATACTGGGATAGCTATAGCTAGAACTCACCTCCTCTCATCACTTCTATAAGCCTCCCCCATTTTTAACAACCTCAAAAATTCAGAACTAAACAAATTGGAAACAGGTTACCACAAGATTGCTAAATTTGCAACAGATTCCACACACACAACTCATCAATGTCATAGTTTAAAATGTCTCTCTTGGTTGGAATTACCCCATATTCTGAACTACAAACATTTAATTATGGCTCACAAGATATTGCATGATCCTAAAAATATACCATCCCTGAAAAATCTACAACAACCCTACTCTAATAATCATAATCTTCGTTCAACTAATAAAGATCTGCTCCAGGTTGCCATACCATCCAACACAGCAGGGGACTCTCTTTACTCCAAATTTATAGCAAAGAACTGGAATGCCCTTCCTCACAGTATAAGATCCATAAGCAACCTCAATCAATTAAAAAAATCTCTTAAAATATATCTGTATAAATCTTGGCTTTGCACATGTAATACTCCAGGACAGTCTCTTACAAGTCCACAATTAGTTTACGTATGGTGAGACTTTTAACTCTATTATCCTTATTTCCTGCTTTCTTTTTTACACTGCTGAGCTATTGCTAACTATGCTGCTATGTTAAGTGAATCTATTTACTAGCTTATTATGTAATGTTTTTCTTTAATTCACTTTTGCAAGTGGATTTTTATGTCATATTACTGGCTAATTATTGTCTTTCTTATTGTTATTAATACTGTTTTTTTATTGTTATTCTGTTACAACTTTATATGTTAAGTATTGACTGGAGCTTTTCTCCCTGGGCCTCCACTGAACATGGGCTTTCCCAGTCAAACCATCCTGTTAAACAAATGTAAAATAAATAAAAATAAATAAATAAATGTATTTTCCAGAAAAACACAATTTTTATGAGGAACAGACCAAAAATATGAACCAAAAATCTAGATATTCTGTGAAAATCTGGACAGTTAATAGATATGCTCCCCATCTGGGCCATTTTATGCTTCCCATCTGGGACATTTTAATCCTAACCAGTTTCCCCTCAAAGGTGATGTATTTGTTGTTTGCTGCCTTCCATATTTTTGTATTTTATATAGCAACCACAAACATGCACATACAAACATTCTCACTTGCACACATACAGACAAACACATACACACACGCACACACACACACACACACACACACACACACACACACACACACACACACACACACACACACACACACACACACACACACACACACACACTACATACCCTATCTATTAAATAAATCAGACACAAAGCATAATTTCTCAAAGTTCACTTCCTTGACATGGCGTGCATTCAACATTTATTTTCAGGATGAACATTAACTTTTATAGGGAAATAGTACCATAGTAACAGTTAATTATTTGCTAGCTTTTTGTCATTCATTATTTCTTTATTTTTGTTGCATGCTATTGAAACTCTATTACATGTTAATATTTACACTCACAAAGCAGCTGTATTTATCTGCGACTGTGATATCAGCTGAAGTCAGTTAAATGTTTTAATCTTATCAGTGTTTCGGTAGATTGCAGATTGCTATGGAGGCAACATTCTGAGCATTAAAGAAAGTTATTTATTGTAGCTCAGTGGAGAAAATCATGTAAACGATGTCTGCACTATTATAAATGATATGCAAAGTCAATGACAGAAGCACCTATAGCAGATAAATGCTTTTAACACAGTTTTAAATCTATATATCACATCAGTTATACCCACAGGCATTTAACAGGATTGCCAGATCACCTTTCAGCATGTCTTTCTGATGTGCGAGAAAAATGATCACAATAAATATATATTATACATGCACACATTCTGTGCTCCAGTTTAATGCCGTAAGGTCCTCAGTGTCTCTGCACTATATCTTGTCTTTTCTTTGCTTCAGTTGTGTATACACACAGCTGTATATATCACAAGAAAAACAATTTGTATAGGTAAGAAAAGAGAAGGAGCGTACCATAGCTTGGAAATATATACATGGTGTGTGTGTGTGTGTGTGTGTGTGTGTGTGTGTGTGTGTGTGTGTGTGTGTGTGTGTGTGTGTGTGTGTGTGTGTGTGTGTGTGTGTGTGTGTGTGTGTACATTTGTGTCCATGACATGTCGCTGTCAGGTCTCAGGTAAATTACATTTCCACTATTGTAACTGCTCAAGATTATGGAAATATCATATATTTATTTATTTTGCCAAAATATTGGGCAAAAATAGCCCCTTTTCAGGGGAGGCCCAGGAAGAAGAGCTCCAAATGAGCATTACATAAGCAAATTACATAGAAGTTTAAAAACAATATAAAACAGGAATAAGAAATAACCTTATTTAAGGGCGCTGCATGTCTAGAGTAGTTACAAAATTAAGTAGTTGATATTGGATGCATGTAGAAAAAAGACAGTGTACAATCACAGATGAATTGGCATTGCAAACATACTCTTGATTTTACATATTATAGAGTATCTGAGAAACACGATATGTAGCAGCTCCTGCTGCACAAGATGAGCATTGAAAGATAGCTGATAAGAAGGACATTTCTAGAGTAAAGTTTGGCACATAAGGAGGAGCCATGAAGGAGTGTGAGAGAGAACACTGGGTACTTAGCCAGGAATTGTGCAGCAACTCAATCATTTTGTTTCAAATCATGTGCATAATATTGCCCTCACTGCAACTGTACAACACTACAGAAATGTCTTGTTTCAAAATTATATATGAAAACATTTGCACTTCAAATATTATTAAAGACTATGGTAGTGTTATGCTTTAGAGTATATTTTTATTTCATAAAGGAATGTAATTTTTACTTCTTCTAAAATTATAAAAATGGTTCAAGGGTTATTTGCTCATAAAAGTAACTATGACTAGCTTTCTGTTGCATGACAGTTATGCTGTGTTGTTGTAACAACCAAAAACCAAGATCCAAAATTTAAAGTCTTGATGTGGACAACATAGTCTGCCAGTTTCACACAATCATTTACTTACTATGTAAGCTGCAGAGGCTAGATAACTGACAGTCAAACTCTAGATACTCCTTTTAATAGCTGACTTGTGTCCTTCTATTGTGCATTTAAACTGCCTCACCATTTGTCACCCCATAACGTTAGTAAGACTAATATGTGCATCTGCTGTCCTCTCTTAACAAATAAAGCAAAAAGTAGATTACTTCACTTCTATTCAAAGTGAGCCAACTTCTGTCTTTCAGCTGCATTTTATTAGTCTAATGTAAAACATTTTCCAAAAGATTTTACCCTCTAACTCTATGAAGGATGGCATTGAAGTACTTATTTTTTGTAAGGTATCCCACTTTCACTTTTATTAAGAATTTATATGAAAACATGCAAGATGCCAAACAGTTGTTTATGTAATCATGCTGTTTGGAAATATGCGTAAAGAATACATGAACTTTCACAAGTTATTAACTAATTCTGTGATCAACCCTGCTTGACTCTAGACGTACCAGATGTCACTACTCCTTCTCATCCATATGTGCTTTTTTTAGCAAATATTACATTATCTAATTGTGTGATCTTTATTTTTTATGTCAGCCCACCCTGCCTTACCTCTTGATTTATTAGAGACCTCCATTCCCACTCATCCATGTGTTCATTTAGTACATAATACTTTACTTGAAAGGAATTCAAAGAATAACATTAATGGTTTCATCATCCTCTCCCATGAAGCCCTGCGAACCAGAGTGTGATAAGTACTGGGATATTCTGGTTAGAAACACAAACCATACTATCATACATATACACATACACACACACACACACACACACACACACACACACACACACACACACAAATGTACACATACGCACACACACATGGACAAATGTATATACACACACAGACACACATATGCACAAATGTATACATATATATGTGTGCGTGAGCACATATGCATACACACACACATATACACATATGCATGCACACTCACATGCACACACATGCACATACAAAAATACATTCACACAAAAACAGGGAAGTGCACTGCATCTTTACACATTACCATACAATGTCTGATTTAGAGATCACACTTAACTAGTTTAGTTCCTATCATTACACCTAGAGAGAATAACATTACATGGAATAAGTGAAAATATAAATATGTGCAGTATGTGGAAACATGAGATATGAACATGCATAGTTAACAACAATATCTGATGTGTTTCTGATTATTAGGGTATTTAATCAACCATCATGTATGTGGATAAGATCGTCTGATCCCCTGCCCTACCCACCAGGAAATCCCAGACTGTCATTCACTAGTTCAGGGGTCTGCAACCTTCACTATCAAAAGTGCCATTTTTGGCCAGTCTCCCACCAAATAAAATTCATCGGGAGCCACAAAACCTATTTGACCCCTAAAATGAAGATAACACGGCATATAAAGTTTTATAAATAGTTATTGTACAAAATATAAAAGAAGTGAGCTTATAAGAGCAATATTTAAAATCCGTCCCTATTTTAGTTCCTTTGTTGGGATTGCTCGATCACTATACGTGTGTGTGTGTGTGTGTGTGTGTGTGTGTGTGTGTGTGTGTGTGTGTGTGTGTGTGTGTGTATGTGTCTGTGTGTGTGTGTGTGTGTGAGTGTGTGTGTGCGTGTGTGTGTGTGTCATATCTCTCAACCTCTTAGAGCAAGAAATCTGGACAAAGCCATAAATAATAGGGCACAGAGGCCCAAAAATAGGGACACTTTTTAAATATTGCTCTTACAAACTTAGAAAATTGATAGAATAACAGATTTTGCATTAGGATGAGTTTTCTGAAGGGTATGAAGTCTGAAACTCAAATGTCTGTATTTTTCTGACTTCAGCCCTTTGCCAGTAAATCACAATTTTATGAGAAACAGACCAAAAATATGAGGCAAAAGTCAGGACATTCTGTGAAAATCTGCACAGTTGAGAGGTAAATGTGTGTGTGTGTGTGTGTGTGTGTGTGTGTGTGTGTGTGTGTGTGTGTGTGTGTGTGTGGAAAATGCATGTTAACAGAAACCATGTTATTCTAGCACATTTCTAAGTTTATAAGAGCAATATTTAAAGTCAGTCAGTATTTTTGTTCCTTTGTTCCCCTTTATTTGTGGCTCTGTCCAGATTTCTTGTGGTAAGACAGAGGGATGAGAGGTACAGAAACCTTTCAGGAAATGCTGCTGCCAGGAGATCACTCGATTGCTCTCAATGTGTGCGGAATGCATGGCAACAGAAATTGTGTTATTCTTGCAAGTTTGTAAGTTTATAAAAGCAATATTTAAAGTCCATCTCTCTCAGAGTGTGTGTGTGTGTGTGTGTGTGTGTGTGTGTGTGTGTGTGTGTGTGTGTGTGTGTGTGTGTGTGTGTGTGTGTGTGTGTGTGTGTGTGTGTGTGTGTGTGCGTGTGTGCGTGTGTGTGTGTGCGTGTGTGCGTGTGTGTGTGTGTGTATGTCTTGTGCAGCAAAGTGGCCATTATTTGTCAAAGCTACAGGGAGCCACTGCAGAGGGGTGGAAGAGCCACATGAGGCTCCAGAGCCGCAGGTTGCAGACCCCCTAGTTAAAATTCCTGTAAGATTTTTCAGAAGCTGGGGTACCCACCCTGTGAAATAATATGTTCTAACTCAGCTATTAAGGAGAAACATGGGCAAGGAACTGTAGCTGATGTGGCTGGGTACCAAGTAGATCAGTAATAAGGTTAAGAGCAGTACTGTAAGCATTAAAAATGGAAATCTGTCTAGCCCACTGAAGAAGTAGTTTTCAAATAACTGGCAAATGTATTATAACTACATAATCTCTATTTACTGTCATAGGTTTAGAGGTCTATACTAGAGTAACAACCACCAGGGCCTCTCTAAGCCCAGCTATGCAATCTAACTCAATTGTGTCCCTATGGATCATGAGCATTTGTTAGGGGGGATATGCTAATTATGATGTTTTTAGAGGTTATGTGTGAGTGTGTGTTAGTTTGGGCATAGCTACTGTCTGCTGCTGTCTATCAGAGGCATAGGTACCAGACCCAGGATACATTTCTGATTTTCTATCCATTGGACAAGGTTACATTTAAATAGGTTTAGGGATGGACTCTGCTTCACATGCATGGGGAGCCTGTTACAGAACATGGGGCTCCTCTGTGACACATATCATCCTCACCAATATGTTTTATTTATGTCACAAAACAAATTTAAATACTTGGATTATAACAGTCCCAGCACTGACCCCTGATGTACTCCACTGGTGAACAGTCTGTTAGTGGAGGTGGTCTCACCAATCCTGGCTTCCTGGGTCATATCTGTGAGCCTGCTGGCAATCCACCATGTCATGTAGGTGCTTATGCCCAGTTTGGTGAGTTTGTTAACTATACCTGAGTGGGGTATTGTATCAAATGCTTTAGCCAGATCCAGGTAGGCAGGATGCAGCATTTTCCCATTATCCTTTGCCTTGGTGACCTTCTCAAAGAAGTTCACAAGCTCCAGTAAACATGACCTTCCCTTGCTAAGCTAAACTGGTTTAGGTCCAGTGTCTGAAGGTTACTTATGTCTTTGTTGATCATTTCCATGTAATTCATTCCATTGTTTAGCATATTAGACTAGTCTGACTAATGGATCTGTGCATTCTGGGGTCGGTTGATGGTACACTCTTGTGAAGTGGGAGAACTGTTGCAGTCCTCCATTCTTACAGTACAAAGCTTGTTTTGAGGCTATAGTTGAAAAGTGACTCAAGTCACCCTTATAGGCCATTTTGCAAGCTATTTAGGATGCATCCCCGGTTATTGTCAAGACCCATTGAAGCTGTATTGTTGCCCTTAGAGAATGATGCCAGGACCTGCTCCCTGTTAACTGTTGGGGGATTATGCTAATAGGCATTTCATGGGAGGAGATGGAGGAGTGGGGGGTAAAGTTTGAACTGAATTTGTCAGTCAGCAAACCTGCTGTGTCGATCTGCACAGTGAAGGTGGCACCATTTACCACCAGTTTGGTACCCTGCTGTGTGCTGCCTTTGAGATTTCAGACATAGCTGTAGAAGGCCCTGTAGTTGTCTTTAGCCTGTGAGGCTATACTGACCTGGTAATTAATCTTTCTGGACATAATTAGTCCTCTTAGATTCCTGTTTAGTTTAATTAAAAAGCATTATAGGAGTTGCTCTTCCTGATTTTAGCCATGAGTTTTTTCCTTTTGTTATATACATTTTTAAGGTTAGGATTCCACCACTGTGGTTTGCTTTTAGTTTTTTATTTATTTATTTTATTTTGCATTTGTTTACCAGGATGGTCCACTGGTCTGATAAAAGCCCCTTTTCAGTGGAGGCCCGAGGAGTAAAGCTCCATATTAAGAAGAACAAACAAAGTTACAATCAAACAAAGCATAGGTGCACATGTATATAAACATAAAACATCTAGTAAGAGAGTCAAGTATATTTACAGCTTATGGAGGCATACTCCATATACCCAAAAACTTTAAATCAGGAATGTAACAAGTAGGTACTGCATTGGTAGTATATCAATAACAAAAAATTCAATGTACAATTTGTAGAAGAGTTTACATCTTAAATAAGCATATTTAAAATTTTGATGAGTAGGTAAAAAAAAAGGTTCAATTAGACAGGAGTGAAACATTTTCCTTCCATTTGAGTCTAGCAAATAGGTGGCAAGGTAGAAGCTAATAAACAGTAATAGTAATACAGAAAGCAGAGGAGGCATGCAATATGAACTAATAGGGATGGAAAAATGGTAGAGTGAGTCTAAGTGTAAGACATTATGAGCTTAGAGTTCTACAGCAGTGGAGTCTTATTAATAGACTAGAAATAGAACTGTACAGCAGGTATAGTGAAACTACTGAGACATTACTGGTAAAACAGAGAGCGCAGAGTAATACAGTAGTGTAGTCTAGTGATAGACACAAAAGTACTGCAGAATAGGTGTAGCAAAGCTGTGGAAGCTTGCTGGAAAATGGCGATGGTGAGGGGGGTATCGTAATGGAACAGAGGTTGGGATAGTGAGAGGATAGAGAGGGTGAAAGCTATCAGATAAATTAATAAGGGTTAGTGTGTGAGAAAAAGGGGAAAAAGGAGCTAAGAGAGGAGGGATAGATCATCCAGGGTAGTTTGTTTCTGGTTTATTTCTAGTAGGTACAGCAGCCTCTATATAGCCATTTATATAGTTGTACTGTGTCTTTCTGAACAATTCCACATTGGTTGTTATGAACTTGGAGTTGAGAGGAGTATTGAATTTTGACACACCTTCATTTAATAGGATGCAGTTTGCTTTAAAATACTTCCTAACTATTACAGGGTTTGCTGGGGTTACCAAGTTGTTTTTTGTTTCAAAGGAGCTTTCTGGTCTGGTCTCACCAGTGATGAAGTTACACTGGGAGTAGTTTAGCATTTACCATATTGGTGAGTACCAGGTCCAGTATGCTTGAACCTCTGGTGGGAGTGTGCACCATTTATCTAGTCAAGGGTATTTGTATTAATAAATTCCAGGATTTGTTGTGCCTGCAAGTACAAGGCAGTGTATGTTTCCAACTGTATACGGGGTAAATTCTCAGATGAATAGGATATTTGTTTTAATGATGAGTGTCTCCAATAGGTCTAGGTATGACCTATCGGATACTAGACCATAAAAGGTGACCTATAGCTTCATAGGATATGGTATGGGACTTTGTCTATGGTGATTTGCACATGGATAAATTTCAGGGCACTGTCCAGTTTAACTAACCTAGAGATATACTCATTGATAATTTAGACTGAGTCTCTTCCAACTTTTGTCCATGTCTGTGCAGCTGATGATTTAAATGCATGGAAGATGTTGAAGTCTTACACTGTTGGAGTACCTTCTGAAGATATAAACCATATATTGGCATTGTCACAGATCTCTTTCTTCTATATAGTGAAGAGAATTTGTAGGGTGTGGAGTTTCCTGATTAGGATCTTAGCACTGAACAGTAATACCTTTAGGTTTCTTTTGTTTTATTTGCTATGTCAGTAAGTTTGTCAGTTTCATCTGTCTATTTTTAAACATTTTTTTTTACAATATCACTTAAGTCATAGGCACACATACATTAATAGAAAATAAATCAAACCATATTAGCATTTTTATATTCATGCATTTTACACTGCATATGTTTTCTTTCCCTTAACAAACATTATTCCAACATTACATAAATTGCTGAGTTCCTGCATTTATTGTTCTAACAATTCTGTACACTTGTATGTAATTTGTTCCTTCCATTTTTTTTGATTCCACGTTTAGTTCTTTTAACTCTTCTACAATATTCAGTACACATATATATATATATATATATATATATATATATATATATATATATAATGACAGTTGGTTTACATTTTTATTTCCATGTTCTAGTATTTACCTTTTTGGCAGTCAATACAATTAAACTTAGTAAGGCCTTATTATGAATAGGCAATACTGATCTTCTGCCCTAACTCAAAATAATAATTCCCTTAGTTACAGCCATTTGCTCAGACTACATTTCTGACAGAGGACTCTGTAGAGAATTTTTAAAATCTGCCAACTTGTTACCCTCCCCAAAAACATGTTCCCATTTACCTCCCTTGTTTCCAACATACTTCTAGCATTAGCTGTCCACTGGAGGAAGAATTCTTTGAAGTCTACTTAGGGTATAAAAATGGGTTTACTCACTTTAGTTGAGTAGCCCATAAGATAACCTCTGAAATGTCAGCCACAAAAGATCATCAAAATGAAAGTTGACATGTTACCACTCATGTACAAAGAAAGAACCTTTGTGCATCCAATTATAAATAAATAAATAAATAAATAAATAGCATTGATATTTGCTGCACCCCTTTACGCACTCTGATGTGTATGCACTCTACCAATTATAAATACTAACAGTGAGGTTACACAGCCCATGGGGGAAAGGAAATATTCTCCTACCCAGGGATTGTCGATCTTACAAACCTGTCACCCATCTGCATATATTCACCAAATGCAGATGCTTAATTAATTCATTTATTTTACATTTGCTAACTGGGACCTTTTTCAGTGGAGGCCTGAGAAGAAAAGCTCCATTAATAAAACAGCAGTAAGAGTGAACTGCAGTAGATAATATACAAGAGCAGTTTTAAAAAAAGAATAAAATAAAAAGAAATAATGTCTAAGACATGTAATATTAAACTATGTTGACTTTAATGGAGTAATAAAACCTTATTTAAGTAGAATACATACAATATTTAGTTTGTTCTTTATATTCTTATTTCAGTCTACCTTTAGAACAAACATAAATAGATGCATTCAGATGATGCAGATTATTTTACAACTGAAATAATTAGGTTATATAATACATATAGGATATGTTTCTAGGTACAACAGACAATAGCTGTTAGATAGTCTGTACATAGTGTAGTGGTACTAAAAGTTGGGATGAGCCATAACAGTAGCTTGGAGTTAACCTGGATAAGTACAGGAACAGAGCCACTTAGAAGTATGGTGAGTTCTCAGTGTTTTTTTGAATTGTGATGGTGGTAGGATGGATGGTATGTGTGTAGGTAATGAGTTCCATAGTTTGGATACAGTTAGAGAAGAGAGATTCTCCTGCTGAATTGAGGGGTTTGGTTAAACAGATGTTGACAAGCCTGCATATAGACTCAATACAGGGCAACCATAAAAATACCTATGTAAAGCCTTCCAAGCAAAAATCCTAAACCTTATGTGCTTTGTTGCATACTTG
Source organism: Protopterus annectens (assembly GCF_019279795.1). Taxonomy (NCBI): domain Eukaryota; kingdom Metazoa; phylum Chordata; order Ceratodontiformes; family Protopteridae; genus Protopterus; species Protopterus annectens. The sequence goes on along the minus strand of NC_056734.1, from coordinate 595,104,440 downwards.
AGAGTCATACAGATGTCCTCTTGTTATTATTTTGTAAATTGTCTATTCAGCCTCACTTCCCAATCTTTTCTGACCTTCTCTGATTGATTCCTATGGTTATCATGCAATATTTTATATGCCATGCTAATTATCCAGTTTTTAACACCAGCTTAAATTCAAGACTCAGCTATAAACTCTACCACAACTGATCCTTCATTTAGCATATCCTTCTCTTTGCCTATACTCTGATATCAATCCCTGATAGAGAAGACAATCTCTAATCTCCTGTCCAAATTTCTGCTTGACCTTTTCCCACTCTATTAACTTTTTTACATGCTCCCAATACCTTGGCTCCCTGTCTAGTTTTTCCAGTGAATTCCAGACCACTCTTGCTTAATTTCTACAACCCTACCTGAAGACATCCCTACTGGCAAAATCATATTTCTACATTTCCATGTTGGTTTAGTTCTTAGACTGCCTTCTATATATATCTCATCATCATCATCATCATCAGCCCGCTTTTTCCCATTTTCTAGATAGGGTCAGGGTATCATGTTAACTGTTGCCGTCTCTCTCGATTCAGTGCCTCACTTCTGCCTTCTTAGATACTCATGCCTGAATGTCACAGATCTTTTCTCATACAATCCATCCACCTTTTTTTTTCACACACGAGCAGGTTACAAGATCAAAAAACATGCACAAGCAAATACATATAATGTTTACATATTCAGATTTTATGATTTTTCCTACCCCAAAACTTTGGAAGGCTGCATTCATATAACTGATGTTTCAGATAATCGATGTTCAGATAATCAACTGTCTACTGCACCTTCTTCCTGTCTGTTCCAAATCTTCTAAACTAGATTGTCTTCTGCTTTTCTGCACATGTGTCTAAACCACCGTAATCTGTTATATTTGATCTTTTCTGCAAGTGGACCTACTTTGGCTTCTGCTCTTATGTTCTTATTTCTTCATCTGTCCCACAGTATGCATCCTACCACCTTTCTCAGGCACTTCATTTACATCCCCCCTAGCTTCTTCATTTGCTCTGCCTTCACTGCCCAGGTTTCTGTACCATACAGTAGTACTGGTCACACTACTGCTTTGTACACTTTACTTTTCAGCTTCATTGGCATTCTTCTGTCACAGACTGAGAGTCTATGCCCCTCTGATTCTAGCTTTGACCTTTTCATTCAGGCTTCCCTTCTCTTCAGCATCACCTCCCAGATACCTGAAGCTATTAAGCTGTTCCACTATTTTCCCTTCTATCTCAAATCTCAGCTCTTCTGATTACCCCAATTTGCTGCTATTACCACAGTCTTATCTGTGCTTAGTTTCATCCCATGTGCCTTCAGTTTTGCATTCCATTCCCCTATCCTTTGCTGAAATTCTTGCTCAGAGTCTGCTTGTAATCCCACATTGTATGAATACAGCACCTTTGTTGATCTGTCCCCTCTGATATAGGTTCATAGGTTCATAGGTTCATACAAGGCTATCTGCCCAAGGGCATTTATAAGCCTAGCCCATAGTTATGTGGCTTTCGCCACCCCTTTAGTTTGAATAAAACTATGCCTATTATTTTGCTGTGCCTCTGTCAAGCAGTGACACCGAAGTAATCCCTGGGGTATATCTGCGATCTCCCATCCATTGGTCAAGATTCCTCTTGAACAAGGCCAGCGAGGTGCTCTGCCTCACATGTACCGGGATTTTGTTCCACAGCATAGGGAGTCTCTGGGTGATGAATTTGTCCCTCCAGCACGTTCTATTAATAACCGTGTCAAGGTTTAAGTCTCCTGCCCTTGTGGTTCTGAGGGATCTAGATTTTTTGAGGTGAAGCATATTCATCAAATCTGGGTTTGACATGGCCTAATATGTCAGGCACAGGTCACCTCTGAGCAAGCGGTATGAGACTGAATAGAGCTGGAGTTCTTTCAGTCGGGCAGCATAAGACATATTTTTGAGACCCTTTATCCTTTTGGTGAGGAACTTTTGGGGCCTTTCCAGCTGCTGCAGGTGTCGGGTCAGATACATTCCGATTGGGGCATTGTACTCAATCATAGGTCTAATGAGTGATGTGTACAGGGGACGATGACCTCCCTTGATCTAGATGTGAATCCCTTCATGATCAGGTGGGCAATGTAGAAGGTTTTCCTAACTACTTTAGCAACATGAGTGTCAAACGAAAGGCTACTGTCAACCTGGGTCCCCAGATCCCTGATGACTTCTTCTGTGCTCAGTGGATTGCCACCTATATGGTAGCTAGGGGTAACCTTGTTTTTCCCAAAGGGTATGACTATGCATTTCTTGGTGTTTAACTTTAGGCCATGGCTCTGGCACCAGTTATCCATTTCTGTGAGGCCCTTCTGAAGGATATCCGTGTCAGATGTGTTTTTGACTATGGCGCCCAGTTTGCAGTCATCTGCAAACTTTGTCAGCCATAACCCTCCTGTGTTTGCTTGTACTTCAGAAAAGTAGATGCCAAACAAGAGTGGACCCAGGACTGAGCCCTGTGGGACACCACTTGTGACAGGCTTTGAGTCTGACATGGCTCCAGCAACTCTGACCCTGTGGGTTCTGTCACTTAGCCAGTTTGCAACCCATCTTATGATGTATGGGTTTACATTCAAGCTGATGAGTTTTTCGATGATACCTGAGTGGGGTATTGTGTCGAAGGCCTTTGCCAGGTCGAGGTAGGCTGTATGGACTGCCTTTCCTCATCAATGGCCTTGGTGACTGTCTCGAAAAAGTCAACCAAGTTTAAAAGGCATGATCTGCCTTTGACAAAGCCAAATTGGGTTGGATCCAAAGTCTGCAAGTTCCCTATGTCTTTATTTATGAGTTCCATTATGATCCTCTCCATGGCTTTGCAGATAAGGCTTGTCAAGCTAATGGGACGGTAATTACCAGGGTCGGTGGAGGCACCGCCTTGTGAAGTGGGACCACAGTCACCGTGCGCCACTCCTTGGTTACGTATCCTGAGGTGAGGCTAAGATTAAACAGCTGTCCTAACTGCAGGTTTAATTCCTCATTGAGTTTGTGGAGCACACAGCCAGGGACACCATCCGGTCCCATGGATGCTGTGTTTTTTGCCTTGGAGAGGGCAGTTCTCACCTGGGCGTTGGAGATGTTTGGGGGGCTACAATCCTCTGGTATAGATATCTCTCCTTTTGGGAGAAGTTTGCACTGAACCTGTCAGCCAGTATGTTGGCAATGTGTGTAGGTTCAGTAATCTTCACATCATTTTGAACTAATTCTGAGCATATCTGGGAGTTTCCTCCTAGGTTTTTAACATAGCTAAAGAAGGCCTTATGATTGTCTTTTGAGTCCTTGGTGATTTTTCTCTCAAAATTTGCCTTGGATATGTTTGCTAATGTAGTGCATCACCAGTATGAATAGCAGTGGCAGTGATGACCCCTGGTGCACATCCATTCAGGGACGTCGGGAGGCATACGCACTGTACTGATTTCAGTACAAGTTATGTAGAAGGGGGGGTAGCATTTTAAATTTTCACTTTTTCACGCTTTACTGCACGATGACGTCAGCTACGTCAGCTCATCAGGGCAGCCAGTCGGAATGGAGCTCATCGCACATGTATTTCCGGCCGACCGGCCAGTTCAAATGCTTTCTGAGCGGGAAGGAGGATTTTGGTCTCACGTCATGCTTTCCGAGCGGGAAGGAGGATTTTGGTCTCATCCGAGCGGGAAGCGTTATGGTGGTCGGTCGAAGCAGGAGGAGGATCCGTTATGGATGTACACATTATAGTGGTCAGTCGAAGTGGGAGGAGGATCCGTTATGTTGGTCTCACTTCATAAGACCCGAGGGTTGGTGAGTAATATGAAGAGTGTGTGTGTGTGTGTGTGTGTGTGTGTGTGTGTGTGTGTGTGTGTGTGTGTGTGTGTGTGTATCCCCCTGATTTTGGGATGAGGCTGCTGTACCTGTTACCAGGTTGTGGAAGCTAATGTGGAAACTTTTTTTCTTAGCTGGTTCCACTCCTTTGAGCATCCATAACAACAGTGATCCCTGCCCTCATCCTTCCCTAGTTCATAACCTCTCAAATTTCTCTGCACAGGGCAAGGCCAGTGAGAGAGCAGCTAAGCTACAAAGTATGGCATCATGTGGACAGGGGCCTCCATCCTATGTCACATATCCACAGCTACAGAGCAATGCAAAATGTCATAGTGCCATTTGGAACACCATGCCCACCCTTAAGTCACACCTCCGCTCAGAATGGTACAGCTTAGTTAGAGCAGAATAACATTTATTGCCACAAAATAACTTTATGTTGTTAATGATCTCTCTTCCATCTGACAAAGTGCAAAACAGAATGCCATATCTCCAGCTAGACAAGTACTACAGTAGTAAATGTGGATTTCTAGAAATGATGTGCCTATGTGCACTGTTGCTGTAATGTCACAGTTCCAGCTAAGACACCACGAGCCCCCAGGCATCTTTGAATAGGGCATTTTTAGTTCCCATTAATGCAGTGCTGCTGATAATGCAAATCTCAATTTCCTTTTTTTTTTTAGTATGTTAAATGTAGACCTCTGCAGATATTTTAAAGTGGAGTAACTCAGTTTATGTCACAGCTCCACTACAATAACATTATGTTGTCATGCTAACAAAGTGTGTTGCACCGTTATAAATTGTGATACAAAATTTCACAGCTACAGTCATTTCAGAGGACCATTTACAATTAAAGCACTGCATTGACAAATGTTGCTTTCCCCAGTGCTGGGCAGGGAGGAGCAGAGAGGGTAGGAGGAGATATGTTAAACTCCAGGCATCAAACATTCTTTTAACACCTCTGGCCTCAACAGCTCTCATAAGGATTCTGCACAGCACCGCAGCATAAGGACCATGGACTACGTCCCATCTTATTATCTATGCATGTATTTTCTTGGGTATCACTTAATTTACGCAGTCCCCACTTCTTCTAACAGCTCTTCCAGAGAGGTAGCTTGCCTTTTCTTTCCCTGCTGATCATCAATAAGTGCCTTCTGTGTGGAGTCTGCATCTTATCCCTGTGTTTGTGACATAGTAAAACAACTTTTTATTCTAGCAATAAATATATACTAACACAACCTTTTTATAGCAATTTTTTAAGTTTATGACTATTTGAAATCTGTCCTTATTTTTGGGACTGTAATACCCTGTTATTGGCTTTGTCCAGGTTTTTTGTGCTAAGGTTGACAGCTATGGCAAGAACTGAATTCACTGAATATGTTTGAGGGCTGTATTCCCTCATTACTGGGTTTGTCCAGGTGTTTTGTGCTAAGAGGTTGACAGCTATGGTGAGAACTGAATTCATTAAATGATAGCCATTTAAGTTTCAGTCTTCCTCTCTTTCACAAAGCAGGTGATTTGGCATAGTGGTATGTTGTTCTGACTATTTTGCACAGTGACCTTGGCAGTAAAATGTATGATGGTAACACAGCATTTTATTCTAGCAGCTTTCCAAGATTATACAAGCAATGTTTAATGTGTTCCTGTTTTTTGCCCTTTTGACCCACCCCAATAAATTTGGCTTTTTCCAGACTTCTTGTGCTGCGAAGTTGAGATGTAGTTGAGTATTGTGTAGATTTTACAAGGAACTGAGAGCTGCAAGGGAAGAGAAGTTTAGTGCTGATTATGCTAAGTCAGCTCACATTGCTAGTAGCACAAAATGTTGTGTACTTGCTTTTAATGCAGAAGGTTGTTGGTTCTACTCCCATAAGGGGTGAATGCTGCTGTACTGAAAGTTAAGACACTAACTATGAGCCTGTTATCAGTTTGCCATCCATTTCCTATTGCAATATTACTAGATTATTATTAATGTAATTTAGGCAATTTATTCCTCAGGGGCATCAGACACTATTTTTCGGTGAAGTCATGAAATATAAAGGTGATTGCTAGCAGCAACCTCTTCATTAGTTAGATTTATTTAACGTGGAATTATTTAGATGACTTTTTTTACTACTTCAGAGATTGTGCATATTATTTACTGATAATGGTGGACTGTAGAAGTTTGACTAGACTTTTATGATGGAAATGTTCTGAATTGGGCAGTTTTGTTTCATTGTTTACTGGAAAAATGTTCAAAGCAATAGGAAGGTGCATCAAGGAGCACATGTATGTTTCATATGCAAGGGGCCTATGATTTAAAAGCAGCCCAGAATTAATTTTTATCTGCCACGGGTAAAATGTATTTTTCTTTGAATGTGGGTTTTAATTAATGCCAAGTTTGTTTAGCAGATGTCTTAGTGTTTGTGCTGTAAAATGCAAAATAAAACTTTCAAATGAAGTTCAAATCATCATAGAAGTAAATCAGTATGCACATTAGTGTTTATGGTAAATGGAGTGAAATAGCAAAGTAATGGATCATTGGAATGGCTGCAGGGGGAGGCTCCATTCGACCATGGTTTTGTGAGGGGGAAGGGTGGCAAACTTAGACAGCCCCAGCTGAACTATACCTCCCAACTGTCCAGATTTTCAAAGAATGAATAGATTTTTTGCTTCTTATTTTTGGTTTGTTCCTCAATTTGTGGTTTTCTGGCAAATGATTTAGGAATTAAGTCACTAAATAATGACACACTAGTTTCAGACTTTATAACCTTCAGAAAAATGCATGCTAAAATAAGACCTGTTCTATCAACTGTCCCAGTTTATACAAGAGCAATTTTTAGTACTGTTTATATGTTCCCTCACTATATTTGGCCTTGTCCAGATTTATTGCATTAACAGGTTGAGAGGTACATGCAAATTGCTTTATAGAATTAGGCATAGCCAAACCTCAACTGTCCCTGATTTTGGCTCAAACTGTTGCTCTTCCCCTAATGATCCCTCCACAAAATAGCAATTTTGGAAGAAAACATAGAGGGTTTACTTTACTTTTATAAAGAACTGTAATGATCAGAGTTGTACATTACTTTTATTTCAGAAATGCATGTAGATTCTCTAATTTTGTCAGCTGCTCTAAGTTAACTGTGCTCATATTAAAATGGTGTCCCTCCTTTGACAGGTTCCCAGCTGTATTGTCTGGCAATTTTATATTTTTGCATCACATTTTTGGTCCGTTTTTCATAAAGTTGCAGTTTTCTGGCAAATTAATGGCAAATTGTTAAAGACTGAAGTTAGAAAATAATGCAGACATTTCAGTTTCAGATTTCATACCTTTCAGAAAATTTGTACTGATGCAAGACCTACTACTATTCTATTATCTTTCTAAGTTTATAAGAGCAATATTTAAAAAAAATGTCCTTATTTTTGGGCCTTTGCCGCAGTTTTATTTATGAGTTTGTTGCTGTAAGAGGTTGAGAGGTTGTGTGTTTGTGTGTGTGTGTGTGGTAGGTAGCATACCTCTCAACTGTCCAAATTTTGCAGAATGTCCAGATTTTTGCCCCATATTTTTTGTCTGTTCCTCATAAATTTTGTGATTTTCTAGAAAATCATTGAAGGCTGAAGTTGCTAAATAATGACAGACATTTGAGCTTCAGACTTCATGTCCTTTAGAAAAATTCATACTAGCACAAATCCTGTTATTCTAGCAACTTTCTAAGTTCACGAGAACATTATTTAATATCTGTCCCTGTTTATTTTAGGCTTTGTCCATATTTCTTGCACTAAGAGGTAGGTAGGGGTGTGTGTGTGAATGAAACATCCTAGTTAGTGGTAGCAGGTGGTTAGTAATTTACTCAAGCTCAAAACCTGTACCTTAGTTACAGAAAACAAAAGCATAAAGTCTCTACCCCAACTACCATGCTGCATTTTTCAAAGAACTGACATTTCAGGTTAATTTTCAATTCAAGGAACCGAGTTTGAGTGAATTTATATTGTATTACTGAAGAGGCATTACAGCGAATGCCTCTTCATCGACACTAAAAGAGCGAACCGTGAATTACGAGAATGGCCGTAGCTTGGCTGGGGAGGGGGGTAGCAGTTTGAGAGCTGTCAGTACAAATTTGAAAATCCTAGCTACACCCCTGCATCCATTCACACTGGGAACCCCTCTGTGAGACTGAAAACTGTGTGTACTTGAGTCATTGTGACCTTGCCTTGTACATAGCCTGCACTAATTCTACTGCTGTTTCTGGGACTCCGAACTACATCCAGTACTGTCCAAATTAGCTTTATCGGGACCTTGTCATATGCTTTCTCAAGGTCTAGGAATGTCTATTTGGAGTCTTTCCTCATCTCTAGCTTCTTCATAACTATCTTTCTCACTGCAAACATTGGGTCAGTTGTGCTGCATCCTGATCTGAATCTCAGCTGCTCATCTCCCATCTTAATATTCTACTACTCTGTATATTTGTTTATCAGTCACCATCTACAGAACTTTCATGCAATGTGACAGGAGTTTTACTGCCTTTGTACTGACCGCATTTGTCTCCAGTCATCTGGGATACCCCTTTCTCTCCACACTGCTATGAGTACCCACAGGAGCCATTTTTCCCCTATCTCACCAATCATCTTTATCATACCTGCTGGGACTTCATCTGAGCCTGCTGCTTTCCCTTACTTCATTTTCATTAGTGATATTCTTACTTCTTGTAGGGTGGACTCCTTTTCTCCTCTTACCATAGGCTGTGTCTGTGGTACTACAGCTTCTGTGGTGGTTTCTTCATTAAGAAGCTGCTGGAAATACTTCTTCCATCTGCCTTTGATGACCTATGGACTAGTGAGAAGAATGTTGCTGGCATCATTTACAAAGGGTGACTGACTATCTTCTTTATCTTTCTGTCTTTGCCTTACACCCTGATATAGTTTCTATGTGCCCCATACTGAATCACTTTCCAGAAGCTGGTAGAGTGCCTCCGATGACCTGCTCTTTGTTATTGCAACTCCTTTCTTAGCTTCTTTGTTAGCCAACTAGTATTCCCTTCTAGCCTGTTGGGTCTTTTTTATCTCTCACTTTTTTCTGCATTCCTTCTTTCTTTGAATGACTTCCTGAACTTCTGCATTCCACCACTAGCTTTCTTTATGTACCTTATTTCTACAAATCTATGAATATAATATTCTGCGTGGTTGTTTTTCTCCTTAAGTCCTGCATCAAAAATCGTACTCTCTCTCCTTATTTCTCAGACTTCTCTCCTGTTTTGTCATTATCACTTTCCACTTTGATTTATAATCCTCTGCTTGAATTATGTATATGATCTTTCACTGTATAGCTCAAAGGAGCCATCCAAATCAGGTAATCCTAAAACACCATGTTCTTTTGGGAGGATTAACGTATCCCACTTAACTCTTACCTCTTCCCCTGCCAAATAAATTTCTTCAACACTTTATTAATTATCATTCACAGCTTCTCCTCTAGTTGATAAAAAATACTCCTGAGTAGTATGTAAAACTAAAAAAAAGTCAAATAGCCTCTGACTCTCCACAAAGTGTGAAAGTGGTCTGGGATTTTATCTGATGAAGTCTCTTTGAAGGGATGAAAGCACTTATGAAGGTGTGTGCTTTGATTTTGGAATAAATATTTTTACCTTTCACACTTTGTGGATAGTCGGAGGTTATTTGGACTGTTGTGTGGTATTGTGTTTTTGACACTTTTTTCATTTATTAGTATGGAAAACTAAAAATAAAATTCACTGGTTGTATTTTACTATTCATATCCATAATCCAGAGCTTTCAGTTTCTTGGGTTTTGTATTATCTTTTGTTTAATCACTTCCCACATATTCTTTGCTACTATAACACAATCCTTTTTAATCCATACTCCTAAATACCTCATCTTATCATCTTCCCATAAATATGGCTATAACTAAACCAGTATATGTGTGGGTACATAGTTTAATTTTATAGACTGTGTTTATCTTTATTAATCTTAGATACAGAAAAGACTCAAAACTGTCTCAAAATATAGCACAACACCAAAATGTCTTTTTCTGGATTTATTAAGTATAAAATAATATCATCTGCAAATAAAGCTAATGTTTCTGGTCTGTAATACCAGTTATATCCTTGAATTGTAAGTCCATTATCCTTATTCTCTTTCCAGTACTTGTAAATATAAAGCAAATAAAATGAAAAGTGGACAGCCGTGCCTGGTTCATCTGTTCAAATACAACTTGTTGGAGAAGAAATCCCTCGCCTTAATTCTTGCCACTGACTTTTCATATATCCCTCTAATAAACCCTGTTATTCTATCAGGGAATGCAGATGTTTCCAGTTTCCTACTCATAAAATTCCAGCTAACGTTGTTGAATGATTTCTCTCCATCAAGATCCACCAATAGCAATATGTTCTTAAATCTGCTTCCCACCATGTTGTTCTAGCAATGATGTTAAATGCCCCCCCCAACAAAAATTACTTTGATCAATATCTATCAGTTTTGACAACACCTTTGCCATTTTATTAGCTAGCCTAGTATAGACATAAACACTTTATAATCATGATTTAAAATTGAAATGAGTATGTATGAAGCTGGGTCTGAAGGGATCTTTACTATAAGAACATGTCTCAAGAAGACATTGCTGGACTTTCCTACCTTATGTAAGCATTTGGTACATTGGACTTACTTTAATATTGCTAATTGATGTAACTTTCTGCAGAAATATTACGTTTTATACATATCAGAATTTAATAAAACTGAACTAGACTAGACTAGCATATACTAAGGACAGCATGACTGATAAATAAAAGGCTCTCAGACTTTGTATATTTCCATTGATTTTGTAAGAGACACATTAAACCCACAACTAGATGACAGATAAATATATATATATATATATATATATATATATATATATATATATATATATATATATATATCTTTATCTATCTATGTATCTATCAATCTATATATTTCAGCAACAAAAGATACTTTTCAGGCTGCCAAAAAACAAGGAACTTTAGGGTATGATTCAGACTGTAAAATGTTCTCTGCCCTAGAAGTGTCTCGTCTCTGTACTTCTAAGGCTCATATATTACCCAGGTTTACTTGTATCACATAAAGCTAAATCACAAAGATACTGGAAGTGATTTTATTCAAAGCCCAAATTCTATATGTGTTGCCATGCTGTGTATTGCAGCTTATATTAACACTGGTTAAAGATCAGTCAGGGCAGTAAGCCAGGTAAATATAACAAAATATTGTGGCAATGTGAAAATGTGATTTAAGTGCAATTATTGAATCATCATGAGAAAATGCTTTAATGTCATTGTACTCATAATTTATATACAGTCCAGGAATCTGGACATTTTTGGCTTATGCTTTGTATTTCCTTTAAACTTTCTTGTGAGGAAAGGCGTAGCCTTTTGTTCATGTTATTGGCACCTATGTCCATTTGTTGACATGGCTTTTCTTTTGGGATAAAAATTGACATACAGATTATTAATCATCAGTCTTTACAGATTAATATGCATCTTACCTGTTTTATTTTTCAGCTGAAAGACCATTCAAGTTCATTTATTTATTTAGTTATAATTGTTTGCTAGTGTAATCCGAATGGAAGAAAAGCTTCAACAAAAAAAAATTACAAATAGTTACAGTAGCTACAAAATAGCATATTAGGAAAGAAGGCACATATATTGCACAATGTAAAAAGTAATGAAAAAATAAAAAGGTACAGTAATAGAGACAGTATAACAAAGTCATGAAGGATATTGACGTAAAGTGAATCAGATTATAAAGATCATCATCAGTTAAAAATGCAGAAAAGAATATAGTATTGTAGAAAACAATACAGTCCTCTTAAGGCTGTTATAGAGTTAAAGTAGCTGAAGAAAAAGATAAAAAAGATACATTTTAGTGATGAGAAACAGAAGATTTAAGAAAGAGTGAAAGATAAATGTTATAGTGTATTAAAGGTAGTAAAGCATATCAGAGAAAGGTAAGAAAGATGAACAGTTAAGGGAAGTAAGTGTTAACATATAAAAGGATAACAGTAAATAGAGGGGAATATAATATGCTGAGGAAGAAAGCATTTAGAAAATAGTTTCATTTCTGAAAACATTTTGTTGCAATATAACCCAAGGGATGATTAAGTACTAGCAGGTTGTAGCAGGAAGTGTTTTGTTAACTTATGGTAGTCAGGAGATAAGCTATTACATAGCCATGTGTTTGCTAGGTATTTTAACAGAGATTTAAATTGTTTATGAAAGTCAGTTTGTCTTACTGGGTACAGCATATTATTCAATTTTCTGAAGTGCAATTTGAGTACTGATTATTACCAGCTGTGTTATTAGATTTGAATATAGAAAGAAGTGACTTAGCTGAAGAGCTAAGAGTTCTGCTTGGAGAATATGGCTAGAGAATATGTTGCAGACTAGGACATTTATTTAGGGAATTTAGTTGTTTGCATGCAGTTAGTATTTCTGTGTATGTAAGTGCATGGGGTAATTCTAGTCAGTGTAAGTGTTTGAGGGCAATACAGTGGTGAACTCTTTATGGCAGATTTGCTACAAATCTGGTCACTTTATTGTAGCATTGTTCAAGTTTTTGCAACAGACAAAAGTGGAGGTTTTTGAAAAATAGAGAAACATAAAGAAGAGTTGTAAGTAAATAGGTTGTTGCAATATTTTTCTGTCTGAGTCAGTAAGGTAAGATTTAAGCCTATATAATTATTCTAATTTGAAGAGTTTTATTTGTTACTTGGGGGATGTGCTGATCAAATTTCATGTGCTCATCAATGATGTATGAAAGACTAGTTCAATTTTGGAAGGTGCTATGATAAGACTTTTTAGGAGCATTATTTTGGGGTAAATAATATTAATTTAGTTTTCTTTGTATTAAGAAGGAGTTGTGAGTCATGCAGCCAATTTTCAATTGCAGTCACAGATTTTTTTTTTCTTTGTTCTTGAAGTACAGATAAGGTTTTAACTAAGCAGATAAATTTAAAACCATCTGTATACTGAATAATCGGGGCATGAGATGAGGCAGTATATAGACTGTTGATGAAAAGATTAAATGTAAGCGGCTCAATATAGATCATGGTGGGGCACCCGCAGAGATGGGTAAGAAGGAGGAAAAGTCTTGCTACATTTGATTGCCTGTTGTTTATTAGAAAGGTAACTTTGGAACCATTGAAGTCATGACAGATTTAAAATCTAATGAACCAAGTTTAGATAGCTCTAGGAAAACAGTAAAAACAAGATTACCCAAGTTTCTGTTTTGGGTAACTGTTTCACTAAATTTCAGTGGAACATTAGTGTCACTACGATAGGGCCTAAATCCACATTGTTTACGCAAAATGAGATTATAATCAGTGATGCTTTGTAAAAATTATGAATGGATATATTTCTCTAATATTTTAGATGGGGTCTATATTAGATACTCGAACATTTAAATGTTCGAATCACTAAAGAACAAACTTTATTGATCAAACACTTAAATGTTCGAATTTACATAAAAATTTTAAAAAGAAAAGAAAAACTAAAGGGTGTAAGCAGGGGGGCAAGCCCTCCAGCACCCCCCACACCCCCCCCGCTACTTAAATATACCAACTCCAAGATTGCGCTACATGGGGGGTGCAGGGGGGCTCATCCCCTGCTTAAACCCTTTACTTTTTCTTTTTTTTAAATGTTCTATTTTTAGATATTCGAACATTTAAGCGTTCAATCACTAAAGTTCGTTCTTTAGTGATTCAAACATTTAAACTTTGAATATCTAATATAGACCCTTTAGATGGAGGTGATCCAATTCCAATTAGGTATATATTTGGAGAGGTCAGTAGAAGGCCCACCTTTATGTAAGGGTATGATAAAAGAATTTTCCAAAGTTCTGATACACAGCTTTTCTTGCTGGATCAGTTAATGAGTATAGAAATAAGGTGAGCTAGTATACCAGTAGCACTGACCTTGATATATTCACAGGGAAGTTGATCAGAAGCAACAGTTGTAGATTTAAGTTTGCATAAATATTTTTTAATCACTAAGGTAGGTAAAGAAGGAATGAGAACAGTATACTATGATTTCTTTTTAATGGTAAAGTGTGGCATGTGGATGAGCCATTGTTTTTGAGTAGCGAGAGTGCTGATTGCATAAAATGTGGGTTAAACTCAGTTGCCACAGCAGTTTTATTGTGATGTGCAAGGAGTAGATTGATGGTTTTACCTGGATTAAAAAGATTGTTTACTGAAGACTAAAATAGTGTAAACTTTGAATTGTATGTTTCCTGAAATTTTGTGTAGTAATGATTTGGTTTCTGAGCATCTAAATTGTTGTTGATTAGTAGATGTTTTGTTGTACATCCATGATTTTTAAGTCCTGTCTCCTTGTCATTAATTGTCTGGTATTTTAAGTTAGCAAAGAAGCTTTGATCACCTTCACTCTTTTGGTTTGTAGCAGAGTAAGACAGTTTAGGATAGATAAGAAGACAGTGTTGAATTTTAATACAGCCTTATTTAATGGTAGAATATTTAGAAAGTTCCAATTGTACATCTGCAGAGTATTAACAAAGTCTACTAGGTGGAGGTTGGTGAGATTTCTGACAGTGTTATAGAGCAGTATTCATGGAGATTTTGTTTCTGATATATAATTATAAAGGTGGGAAGATGATCACTTAAGCTTTCAGTTAGAGTGCCTGCAGCAGAAATTGTTTTAGGTAATGTTGTAAGAACCCAGTTTAATGTCATATTCCTAGATGAATGTTTGTTTTATCTGGTTGGAAAGTTTATTAGTTGTGAAAAACACATATCTGGATAGTATTGGATGGATTATTTGAATTTATGATAAGCCAGTCTATTTTTAAATCATCCATAACTATGATCTCATGGTGAATGTGATGAGACATCCAGGAAGAAATATCTTCTAGGGTTGATATACTGTTGTAAGGTCGAATAACAGTGCTGCAATAACTATGGACTTGTGATTGTTTAGTTTTAAAGATGAAATAAGTAACTGAATGTTATGTAACTATGGAGTTCCTGAATGGAATGTTTACATTTATAATGCATTTTTGTACAGTATATCCACACCTCCAGCTTTTTATTTGTTGTGTGTTGTCTACAAATGTCATAAGGAGCTGGTACACGTTGTTCATCTTTGGTGGTAGACATTTATCATGTTTTAGTAGCTGCAAGTATGTCTAGAGAGTGTTGGGCTAGGCTGGCATGTAATTCTGTTTGTTTACTGCAAATACTCTGAAAATTGAAATGACATATTTTTATACCAGTTTTAGTGGTATGAATGTCAGAGGGTGTCACGTTAACAGTTATAGTGTATAAATTAAGTAAATGACAGATTAGAGGGACTAAATGAAATCTGCCCTATAATGAAAGATCAAGCTTGTTTTTCACTGTGTTGCACTGAATGTTTAGAAATGCTCTCCAAAGTAACTACTATCATCTCATTGCAAAAATACTTCCTCACATTATTCATTACTGTACTATCCTTAATTTTCATGTTGAGGCATTTATAATACTCAAACTCCTAATAAACATTGAATTCAGTATGTCCACATTGTATTATAATGACCATTGTAATTACAGTTCACTCAATTCTGGCTTGGGCATGTACTGCTGGCCAAAATCTAGACCTTTAGACAAAACAACATATAAAAAACTACATATTGAAGCTGAACATTTGCAAGTACAAGGGCTAGTAATGGTAAGAGGCATCCATGCCAGCAATGAGGTGACATGGATTGAGCTACTTATATCCCTCTAAGGTCACAACATTTTGCAAGATTATGTATGGGAGAGGGGTAAGCTGTATTCTTGCAAATGTTCAAAACCAGGATTTACAATGCACTGTAATTACAATAAATTACAAAACTGTACTAACTTTCTCAAAATACAACTTCAAAAAATGTTTCAAAAAGATCTTCTATTACCATCCACAGGCACACCCAGTCTGCTTAAAATGTGTGTGTGTGTGTGTGTGTGTGTGTGTGTGTGTGTGTGTGTGTGTGTGTGTGTGTGTGTGTGTGTGTGTGTGTGAATCTAAGCTAAACTCATCCTCTATATTGTTGACACACTTTAGTCAACCATACTATTGGTCCACAGTTGTGTGAGAGTAGACAACCACAGGGTTGGAGACTATGCCCTATCCTTGGGGACTGTGCAAGCTCAGAGTTGGAATAAATAAATAGCAAGGGGGGTGTTAGGACACAGAGTCCGCTACAAAAATATTGTTTTATTAATTGCAGGTTCATAGAATTAGTCATGGAGAATTTACATTAGAATGGCAATGCTTGTTTGTTGACATGTTTTGACATTAGCAATGTTGACATAGCCTTTTGACATTTATAGTACATTCATCTCTCTCTCTCTCTCTCTATATATATATATATATATATATATATATATATATATATGTATATGTATGGATCTACTTCTAAACCTCAAAATCACATATAATCGAAACTTTTTCACAAGACGAAAATCAAGAAACCTTAAATACCCAAATGGCAAATTTTTCCCAGGGTAAGTAAGCACTTGTCCAAACTTAAACAAAATATACACCATACTAAATAAAACTCACCAAGGTGGGGGGGCTACATCCCCCACATCCCCTAACTATATATGCCAACTCTGGGATCACACTACAGTGGAGAAAAGGACATGTTGGGCAAGTGTTTACTTGCCCTGGGAAAACTTCACTGTTGAGATATTCAAGATTTCATGATTTTCGTCTTGCAAAAATGAGTTTTGATCACATGGGATTTTGAGCTTCAGTAGGGGAATAGTTTTATATATATCATATATAGAGAGAGAGAAAGAGAGATAAATGCATATAAATATATATATATAAATATATATATATATATATATATATATATGTGTATATATATATATGTATATATATATATATATATATATATATATATATATATATATTCCTAAACATATATAAATATAGATTTTTTCTAACAATAAATAAAAAGAATAAGAATCTAGAAGGTAAATTTGAGAAAAAGATAAAAAATATAGGGAAAGAAAAAAAAAAAAAATTAATTTATTTTGAGTTTAAAAACAAAACTGCTCCATATTTTGTTAGCATTTACTTTATGGCATGTCAAGTTTGAATGTACAAAAATATCAGTATTTTTTACCCATACTTTTTCTGGAAAGACAGGCAAATTACTAGATTTCTGTTTTACTAGGAAAAGCCTATTTGTGATTTTAACCATATTAAATTCCCATTTCTGTCCTTTCATAAAGATTACTTATTTAAGAATTCCAGTAAAACATCTGTAGATATAAAAGAAAATACATATTAAAAAAACCTTTTTCATTGGTCCATGTTGGTATCTAGTGGACTGCAATTGTAGTACTTCAGTATAATGCAGAAGCCTGCCAGGTATAATGTATTAGGTGTATAATGTACCCACTATAGAGTTTTGTACTGGACTGAAGTATCTTACAGTAAAATATCATATGGCCTTTTATGTATAAAACATGTCTTCCATTTCTCAGACAGGTAATTTAAAAGAATTTGGTTATCCCTCTGTTTCAGTGTATCTCTTTTGCCCTTATTTCACTGCAGTCTGCATACCTAAAATGTTTGTAATTTTAGGTGTGTGTCTGTGAGTGTGTGTGTGTCTGTGTGTATGTGCATGTGTGATGTGTTGATTTGTATGAATTTGAAAATGTCCAAAAAGTAAGGATTAGGAGAATAATATTTACGCTTTAAGACAATAATATTTATATGCAATTTTCTTTTCTGCCCCACTTCAAAAATCACTATAATAGGTCAGGTTCCAAAAGAGTTGCTCTCAATGTAAGTCTGCCCTGATTCTGAAGGATGTGATCCCAGAGTAAGTGACTCAGTTTGCTGTAAGGCCTATCTATAAATAGGCTCAATACAGGGACCAGATTACAAAATACCTGCTCTCAGTTTAAGTGGTCACTTACACTAAGAACAAGACTTTTGGAATCAGGGCCTATATCTGATTTCATTCTGAACCATACCTAGAGGTGAAATTATTGTATTGAGACCTTATGTTGTCCTATTTATCTGAGAAATTGGCATTTCAGCAACGTTTAACAACAACAATTTCCAAAACTAGAAACTGAGCCTATACATACTAAAAAAGAAATTAAATCTTAATATATAGCTTATAAACTTAATCCATGTATTTTTAATGATACCATAATTACTATAAAGCTGGAATAAATAATGTCCTGTAGGTCTTGGATACACTGCAAGTATGTTATATTAGAGTAAATGTAACTGCTGTCTTGTACTGCAGTTTCCCAGTGTTTATGCAAATTCAGTCATGAATAGCCTTTAATTTGTGAATCTGATTAATCTTGTTGAGCAAAGTATCTATTTAACACTTTCTGTGAGAAAAGGGATGAGGTGGATCTAATAAAAGGCATCACTGGGCATACCACAAGAGACACAGCATATGTTCTTAGCAAATTAAGAAAAAAATATGCTGCATATATAACTATATCCTCTACATTTCTGTCTTGTAGGTGTCATTACAGTTTAGATCTGGAAAATGAGAATTTAGTGGAACAAATATTACCGCTGAAATTATAAATGAGGAACATATAGAATATTGTGATGGGAACTCAAAATAATCACAATGGCTTCTTTACATTTATGGATGAGTCTATTATGACTGGTCCTATATTTCTGAAAATATATTTATTATCTTTTGGCATTCTTGTGTATTGTCTGCAGAAAAACAGAGTAGAACTTCATTCGAGTAAGAAATAACTGCATATTTAACAGGACCCACTATAATATCTTGAACAATTTTAGGCAATCAAAAAAAAAAAGATGTATACTGAGTGCAAACAGAATATAGGAGTGGGATCCTTTGCTGTATTTATATACTTATATCAAATGTTGGCAAACCGCGTATATAAACTTTCAGGTACTTTTGTAACTTTTTATGCATTCTAAGTTTGAGTTATGGAGTGGACTGTGACTTGACAATAAACAAAGATCTTGAACTTGTTTTCCTATTTATCATATTACAAGCTTTTGGAACATAATAGTTAATCACCAAGGCCTCACATCTTGCCTACTTAATTCATAATACTCTATAACAGCTTGTAATAACATTGCAGCTTGTGAAATTCTTTTTTGCTATGTGTTATGAATCAAATTTCACTGGAAAGATGCCTTTTAATTAATGTGCAATTTTCACATAAATGATATTTGCCATTATTTTTACATCATAATTTATATGGAAACAGGTCTGTAGTTAGATATGGCATCACTGTTCCTCTTCTTTGTTAATTAAAACCAATCAGACAGTGGTTATAAATGAGGCAACTGATACCTGGGATAGTTAAGAAATGTATTAATTCTTTTAGTAAGGGGTTAAATCAATCTTCGACATATCAAAGCAGCTGTGGAGGAGCCCTTCTGTCCTGGAATATTTTCTATAAACTATCTTATACAGTTTGAGAATTCATCTAGTGGAAATATTTCAAATGCCAAGCTAGTTTATATGTTTCTATATTCTGAATCTAGTACTTGCTATAAAGAGACAGACAAAAGCTCAAAAGGTGAACTCTCCTATTTCATTTCTTAAGCTCAAAATCAAATTCCAAGACTAGTTTGCCTCATTCGATTTGCCTGGGGTTTCCTGTTAATATTCAGAAGTGAATCTGTCTCTGCAATTAATTTAGTAAGATCCAAATAAGTTTTCCTTCTCTGTGTTCTAATAGTATTCTAGAAAAAAATACTTTTAGAGCTTCACATAATTATGCAAACAAAAATGCTTTATTTCATTACTGGATAAAGATTCTAACATCCTGTTTCAACAACTCTAACAGCTGTGATTTAAATAATGACTTTGAGGGAATAGTTTCTAATGGAAATTAGAAACTGCTCTTTCATTTACTTAAACAGCAAAAGATAGCCAGATGGTAAGTGCAGTAAAAAACAAATGTTCCAGTCTGCATTTTGGAGTTAATAATATGTCTGGGTAACAAAAAGAAATATATCATAGAAAAGTTGCAGATGAATATAAAAGTGAGTATACTCTCTGTTTCACTTTTTCATATTTCTCCAATGGTCTTGACCTGTTGCAATAAATGATAATGCCTTTTGGGATAATTCAGCTGTGATCAAATTCCCTGAGTGATGTGTTTCAGCAATTCCCCATAATCTTTAAATGGGCACAAAGTCAGCTCAGAGAATACTCATTGTTATACTTAAAACAAATTAGTTGGACTCCATCCTGAGTCCAGGAAAAGTTGTTAGATTGTTTCTTTTTCTGTAATCCTTGTTATTATGACAACAACTGATGTAATCTAATAGAATTTAGATAGATTTTAGAACTCTATGATCTTTGCTTATTATCTTTTAAATCTTCCAGCAATCTGTTTATTGATAAAAAACAGACACTCATTTTTAGCCTTCAAATGGGACATGATCTTATTTATGTATGTTTAATACCTTTAAAATGTATATTAAACGTTAAAACTTAATTATTTTTATAAGCATTTGTTCAGCTGAATATATATATATATATATATATATATATATATATATATATATATATATATATATATATATATATATATATATATATATATATATATATATATATATATATATATATATATATATGTGTATAGATATAGGTGTTTTATATATATATATATATATATATATATATATATATATATACTTACATTTGCGGGTTAGGAACTTGAACAATACAGTTCGAATAGAGGCCTGGGCACCTGTAAGAGTTGGCAGGGGAGGATAAGATTTTGTGACTATTTCTGGATTGGCCATCCTGGATGGCAGGGAGTTGTCCCTTGCTCTCCATATGGGTAACACAAAAGGAAACTGTGAGACTACCCCATGGAGCCCAAGACTAATGATCCCATGCTGTTGTTGTGTGCAAGTCAGACTGTGATCTGACAGGGTTTACGTGTGTGAAGGCATGTATTTCTTCACAGAGCAGCTATTCTGCAGCTTAGAAGAGCATAGAATAAATGGGCTGATTGGGTGTAGACCAAAGAAATATCAAGCTTGGTCCTCAGGGATGAAAGAAAAAAAGATATGACAGACAGCATCACTGCAAAACAAAGTCTTGGCCATCTTTTGATGAGAACAACAGGTGTCCAAATACTCCATACTTTGTTGGTGGTTTACATCTACATATGGATTCCTTATGGATTCAGCTAATGGTACTTATAGTTATGATCTTCTGTTCAGCCTGCTTTATTGAAAGAAAGGATAATGACAAGTCTTTTGTTTCGTCCTGAGAACTGTTGGTTGCAAGAAATAAGATGTCACATTTTTTTAACCAAAGTGTCTTCCTAAGCTCAAAATATTGCTTCCTGGCAGTCACAATTTCTTTATTTATGCATAAATTAATGTTCCATAGACATAAATATTATTTTTAATGCAACTACCAAGAAAATTTAACTTGCTTATGAAAGCAAATCTGACTATGGCTAAATGGAGAGTTGTTGCTTGTGGAGTTTAAATGCAGTTCTGAGTATTCTGTCTTTGTTAATCTATTTCTCATCTTTAAAAATGAGACATATACCTTGCAGATGGCCTTCTCTAATCTGAGATGTGAGACATACATTTTTTTGTAGATTGAGGATTACCAAGCTGTTCGTATGGGCTCTACATTCAAAGTAAGTCATTTTATTTCATTTGTTCTGAACTTTAAAGATTTTAAGGTTATATTCTTATTGTGTGCTACAGGCATTCTGAGACTGCATTGTCTTTGTCTTGAAATTATGCATGATTTATTTTTCAAACCTAATATTTTGAGATGGCTTAAAATATTTTAGCCTGTGGAATAAGAAGTTATAGCCAGGAGTCTAGCAGGAGTAATTTTAAAAGGTATGCAGATTGTTTATGAGTCTGAGAGAAGGAATAATTGAGTCCTGTGATTTGAAGAAGCAATTGGAGTAAAGTGCATTACTAATTTCGAGGCTTCTGTGAATAGTGAGATGTTTATTAACAGAGGAAAGTGCTGTGTTAGAGGAGAGATTTTTATGTGCTGCTCACACTATCTTACATTATTATATTATTACATCATTACATCATTACATTATTACATCATTACATTATTACATTGTTACAGTGTTACATTATTACATTATTACATTATTACATTGTTACATCATTACATTATTACATCATTACATTATTACATGGTTACATTGTTACATTATTACATTATTACATCATTACATCATTGCATTATTACATCATTACATTATTACATTGTTACAGTGTTACATTATTACATTATTACATTATTACATCATTACATCATTACATTATTACATTGTTACATTGTTACATTATTACATTATTACATTATTACATTCTGTGGAGTTTTTGATATATGTAGTTTACATACAGAATGTTGTATCACTCTTTAGAGCTCTTCTTCCTAGGCCTTTGTAGAAGGGGGCTTCTTTGCCCAATTGGACTTTCCAAGTGGTCAAGTAAAAATAAAATAAATATTTTTTTCTGAAGTGTTAAGTTTTTCCCCATAGACTTGCACTTACTTGATCTAGCAGAGTATACAATAGAAAGCAATTCAGATGATTATTCAGAGTATCTTAGTTTGGTGTCTTTCATCCTGTAGTACTCCATTGTAATTTAGTAATAAATAGGTATAATGATACTGTCATGTTTGCAGATATTTTAAAATGTGCACTTTTCAACAGGGGAAAACTTGCAGCTATGATGTTAGAGGACTTAAGTTGGAGAAATGGAGCTTTTGTTGTCATAAGAAGGGGGCGGGCTATGTATTCTTTTATTTAGGAATTCAAATTTTACTGGATAGATGCATTGGTCAGACATTCTTTTTAAAAATGACCCATTGGCCTTGGGCAAGTCGATTCACAGTGAGATGCAGTAGCACTATTACAAAAAAAGTAAGATGTATTATTACAAAGACAAATAGCTTATAAAGTTTACAAATCATGCATTACCCACATGAAAATATGTTGTTGAGAAATAATATTTGAGTATTGTAGCATTTGTGGCTAGTTTTGTATGTTTGCCCTGAGTCAGGTGACAGGAAGAGTATGATAGCTGGAATGACTGCCAGTCTGCCTGTGTTTTTTTGTTTTTTGGTACTAGTTTCTTTGTTGAGAGTGTTTAAACCTACTTGCTAAAGGATTTTTTCCCTTCTCTCTGTTTGTCCTGTTTTTGTATAGAGTGGTTATACATTGCATTTGTTAATTAGACAATTAAGCTGTTCTTTCATTGTGTTTTTCCCCATAAGCTGGACTGCGCTAACTGAGTTAATCAGTTTGGGTACACCTGCATTGAACATGCAGATGCATTCATATTGCATGCACTTACTACATTTTTAGTATATGTATTGAATGTATCCGTGCTCAGTGTCTACACTTTTTTGAATCTACATGCATTTGCATTGTATGTAAAAACTGCATATTTGATGTATATATAAAGTATATAGGTGCCATGCATTCATACTGTGTATCTGTGATATGTACTATCACAATGTACATAAAAGGTTTACAGCAGGTACTAGGTTTACTTTCTTTGTAGACCAATCTAAGCCTAGCCAATTCCTGTGTGAGAATCAAAACCTGTCCCATGTACATGAGGTAATCGTATTATCATTATGTCAACCCTCAATACTTGTAAAATGAAAAAATGGGTTAGCATAATGGTTAAGGACTTTACCTCGGAGCTACAAGGTACAGAGTTTGCTTCTGACCTTTGATTATCAGCTAAGCTTGTAATAATTTGCAGACTGATACATTAGTATTTAGTTAGGTAGGCAGATAGGTCTCAAGGTTAGAGTTTGGATGTAGGTTGTGTTGGCAGGTTTGAATCTCATGTCCTCCTGTTCTCAGGCTTCTTGATTTCTGGCTGGATTCTGCATGGGAGACTCTTGGGTGCATTTTCTCTTGGTACTAAAAGCAGCTGAGTGTCAGGTTGAAGTTTGCTGGGAGCTTTATTCGAGTGTTTTGTCTTGGTCCCAAAGGCATTGGTTAGGCTGATTAACTTTAAAAATGTGGGGTGATTCAAGGGTCTAAGTAAATATTTTTGACCAGAGGAATAGGTTTATGGATCTCTAAGAGATAATGTTCTACATATTGTTGTAAGGTACTGTTTTTGGTCTGATATAGCAGTTGAGCTAATGGTTAAAGATAGGGATGGATTGCACAGAATACTTGGGATAGGATTCTTTCAGAGCAAAACATCTGAAGACTAGATTACTATAATGGGTTCTGGTTAACACAAACCAGTTTAATGTACAGTAGTACATACTATTGCATTCCTATGTACGTCCTCCACTTGATGCCTAGTGGACCCATATCGTATAAAATAGTAGTGTTGCAAAGGAAATTAATAGTATGCTTCACTACAAAAAAAATGTTCCAAGGTTGAGCATAAGTATGGTAAAAGGAAACAAAACAAATCAAAAGCACATAAATCAACAACAATGTCATATTTTTATTACTGGAAGGTCCAATTGGAAAATAAGAGACCCTTTTCTGGTTGACACCTCTCGGAAAAAACTCCAAATGTACATTTGGCAGAATAAAAACATTTTACAGTGATCAAAGAAATAAGCTTCCTAGACTAATTCAATTTAACATTAATTGCAGTTAATAATGAACCTGTGTGGCAATCATAATGCAACAGTCATTTTTTTTCTGTTGACAGTTTTTGCAAGTCAGAAATAAATGTATGTTTAAGTTTGACGTTTAGTCATCGCTTCTTAAATAAGGCTTTATTTACATAAATGCTTTAAAATGTATAAAAATGATTATACTTAGTTAAAATTGGGATGCCTTCAGTCTTAAGCAGTGTAAAATGCATTTGTGCATTATTTATATATTTATTGTATTTGTTGACTAGGAAAGTCTAAATGAATATAACCCATTTTCAGCAGATACGCAAGAAGAAAAGCTCCATTGCATAACATTTCTAATTAACACTTTCATTTTTTTAAGAACAGCATTGTTTCAGCACAATTACACAGAGCTAATAATACTTATATGACTTATAATAAAACAAGGGTTGATAGAATGGGTTGCATACACATTGATAAAGAACAGTTTTATACAGTACATTTGCTCTGGAAAGTAGTTACCTGCAATAGATTTGATACAGGCAGCCAGGATCTTTACATTAAGGTAAGACATTGATGGACAACCCTAACCCTAAGTGAGAGAGAAATATATGTCTGAGTGCTGAGCATGAGAGCTAGTGAAAGGGTTGTAGAAGTTTCATAGAGAAAATTATGTGATGGAGATTGTCAAAAAGTGCTTAAGAGAATGAGTGTAGGTAAGGTAAATGAGACTGGAAGGGGATTTAAGTTGTTTATTAAAGGGGCAAATCTAAATATTAATGTTAAATTAGTCTCTAAACAGAGAGAGAGAGATTTGGGAAGTGATATTCAAGGTGTGAAGTGAGATGAATAAATGTTAGAAAGCTGGTAAAAAGGGGGGTAGTGATATTTTGGAAAGATGTAGAATTTGAGAAGATTAGGGAAGAGAGTATAAGACAGTGAGAGTATTGTCAGTCTGGAAATGAGCATGATCATGTTCAGGACTGCTTGAGGTATTGTTTAAGCTCTGTTTTGAATTTTGTGTTAAAGAGAACACAGATTGCAGTTCATTCACAAACCCTGTCCAGCCTACCACTCATTTCTGTAAACCATAATGGACCAGGGTAGCCTGTGAATGCTTGATGTATGCAAGTCTATATTGTAACTCATAAAATTCCTTAATGTATTGATGCATGTCAGCAATATTTCAGTAAATTTGGAGTAAGCTTAGCTAGGCTTAAAATATGTCTTGGGCCAGTAGCCTTTTAAACATCTATGAACATATGACTAATATTTTATTCTCTGTATTAAAACATCATCATTATCTTGTTTCTTTTAATCTTTTGTAACTTACTTAAGACTGATAGTTATTGCTGCAGGTCAGGACCCTAAAATACATCCAGCTATTTTCAGTAGAATGCAATTTGTAAAATCTAGTTTTGTTTACATCCTGTTTAAACCAACTTAGATATATATTTTAGAAATGAGTGTTGGTTTTGTTGAGAATGAGATTCAGTGTTAGTATGCTGAAACAATTTAACTGCTTCATATCATCTGTCTATACAAAAAATACTGTCATCCAGAAATCTGAAAACCTAAACATCTGGTAGAGGTAATAACATCTAACAATCATTATGGCAGTGTCTGTACTCAATTCAAGTTGTTAAAATAGACAATTATATTTTTGTTCATCTGAGGGTAGAAACAAACCTTCTTACATTTACTTATAAGCTAAAACTAAAAGTAGCCACTAACCGGCACTGCAAATGTACGTGATTCAGACCTATCTTGAACCTCACATGTCTGTCTTAAACTCATTTCCTTTCATCAATCTGTCTTACCTGTTTCTTGCATAAACTTAATCAGTAATAATCTGGGTATTTCATCCTACTCCCCCCCTTCCAAAGCTTTCCTTGAAGCCAGGGGCAGCTTGTGCTATTGGACTGCCGCCCTCACAGCTGTGCAGCCCCCCAGCTGTAAAAAAAGTAAAATAAAACAAAAAAGGAAAGAAAATAAAAGAGAAAAATAAAAATAAAAGAGAAAATAAAAAAAGTGAGTCCCAGAACATCGCGCATACACAATCGCGGCATTCGGACTGCTGGCGAACCAGTCTGGAGCATGCGCATAGAATCCAGACTATGTCCACCAGCAGTCCAGAGTATGAAGACAGCATTCAACTCCAAATTTTCCCAGCAGTCTATGCAGTTACAACTGCATAGACTGGAAAGGGATTGGACTGCAACATCTGCAGGCAAGAAGGACTAGGTGCTCTCATGGGAAGGAAGGGATTTACAACAGAATGGGAATTACTTGGTGGATTTAGAGCAGGCTTTACTCTGCGCGGAAAGGAAGGGAACAGAACAGGAATTACTCGGCATGGAAAAAACTTTGCTTTACACCAGCTTTGGCTCAGGTAGTGTGTGTGTGTGTGTGTGTGTGTGTGTGTGTGTGTGTGTGTGTGTGTGTGTGTGTGTGTGTGTGTGTGTGTGTGTGTGTGTGTATGTATAAAATGCCCCATGGTGGGTAGAGAATAAGGCTTTAACCCTGTACCTTGGGGGCCAAGTGGCAAGAGCCTGAATTCCCTACCCACCACCATTTATAAAAATGTGCAGATTTTTGCATCATATTTGTTCTGTTCCTCATAAAATCTGTGGTTTCTGTATTTTTGTTTCTTAACACAGTCAGTAGTGCAGTGGTGCAGTGGTAGTATTGTTGCCTGACAGCTACAGGTTGTCTCGTTTGATTCTTGGCTGGGGTGCCTTCTGTGTGGAGTCTGCATGTCCTTTCTGGGTTTGCTCTGGTGTCCTCCCATCTTACAAAGACATGTGTCTGGAGTGTTTCTGCCAAAAAGTGGCTTTTGTTCCAAGTCAAACTTTCCTGGTTAACAAATGTTAAATAAGTAAAAATGACAAGCATTTGAATTTCAGACTTCATCTTCTTCAGAAAGTACATGGCAACACAAAACCTATTATTATAGCAATTTTCTAAGTTTATAAGATGGATATTTGAAATTTGTCCCTATTTTTGGGACTGTATTCCCACATTATTGGCTTTGTCCAGGTGTTTTGTGCCAAGGTTGAGAGCTATGGTGAGAACTGAATTCACTGAATATGTTTGAGGGCTGTATTCCCCCATTATTGGCTTTGTTCAGGTGTTTTGTGCTAAGATGTTGACAGCTATGGTGAGAACTGAATTTACTAAATAGTAGCCATTTAAGTTTCAGTCTTCCTCTCTTTCATAAAACAGATGATTGGGCATAGTGGTATGTTGCTCTGGCTATTCTGAAAAGGATCCTGGGTTCAATACTTGGCAGTGAAATGTATGGTGGTAATACAGCATTTTATTCTAGCAACTTTCCAACATTATATAAGCAATGCTTAAAATGTGTCCCTGTTTTTTGGTCTTTTGCCCCCCCCCCCTCTAAATTTTGGCTTTTTCCAGATTTCTTGTGCTGCAAAGTTCAGAGATACAGCTGAGTGTCAAGTAGATTTTACAAGAAGCTGAGAGCTGCAGGGGAACAAAAGTTTAGTGCTGCTTATGCTGAGTCTGCTTGCATTGTTAATAGCATAACAGGTAGTATATTTGCTTTTGATGCAGAAGGCTGTGGGTTCTACTCCCACAGTAGGTAGATGCATTGCTGATACTGTACTGTATTGTAAAGGGGGTGGATGCTGCAGTCCTTTTTGGTGAAGATACCTAGTAACTATATGAACCTATTATCAGTTTGCCATCCATTCCCTACCTATTGCAATATTACTAGCTTATCGTTTTTTTTAATGCAACATAGACAATTTATTCCTCAAAAGCAACAGGCACTTTATTTGTAGATGAAACAATGAAATATAAAGTTGTTTGCTAGCAGCAACTTCTTCATTAGTTACACATTTTTTAATGTGGAATTATTTAGATGACTTTTACTTCAGAAATTGTGCATATTTACTGATACTGGTGGACTGTAGAAGTTTGAGTAGACATTTATGTTAGAAATGTTCTGAACTGGGCAGTTTTGTCATTATTGCTGCATGCATTTTGTTTAATTGTTTACTGGAAAAATGTTCAAAACAACAAATTTAAAACACCCTCTAACAACTGTACTATATTGTACAAGGAATATAATTTAATACAATCAGGAAGGTGTATCACAGAGCATGTGTAGGTTTCGTGTGCAAGTGGCCTATGATTTAAAAACAGCCCAAAGTTAATCTTTATCTGCCACTGGCAAAATGTATTTTCTTTGAAGGTGGGTTTCAATGCTGTTTCAATTAATGTGAGTTTCAAGGGCAGAGAAGTTTTAATGCTAATAAGTCTGTTTTCATTGTGAGATTGCATTGCTATGTTTAGCAGATGTTTTAGTGTTTGTGCTGTAAAATGCAAAATAAAACTTTCAAATGAAGTCCAAATCATCGTAGAAGTAAAGCAGTATGCACATTAGTGTTTATGGTAAATGGGGTGAAATAGCCAAGTAATGGTTCATTGGAATGGCTGCAGGGGGGAGGCTCCATTCGACCATGATTTGGTGAGGGGGAAGGGTGGCAAACTCAAAGACAGCCCCAGCTGAACTATACCTCTCAACTGTCCAGATTTTCACAGAATGAATAGATTTTTGCTTCTTATTTTTGGTTTGTTTCTCATAAAATGTGTGTTTTTTCTGGCAAATAATTTAGAAATTAAGTCACTAAATAATGGCAGACACTGAGTTTTAGACTTTATTACCTTCAGAAAAATGCATGCTAAAGCAAGACCTGTTATTCTATCAACTGTCTCAGTTTATACAACAGTTTTTAGTACTGTTTATATGTTCCCCCAGTATATTTGGCCTTGTCCAGATTTCCTGCATTAACAGGTTGAGAGGTACATGCAAATAAATTGCTTTGTAGAATTAGGCATATCCAAACCTCTCAACTTTCCCCAATTTTGGCTCCAAATGTTGGTCTTCCCCTAATAATCCCGCCACAAAATTGCAATTTTGGAAGAAAACGTGGAGGGTTTACAATTAAGAAATAACTGTAATAATCAGAGTTATAGATTACTTTTATTTCAGAAATGCATGTAGATTCTTTTATTTTGTCAGCTGCTCAAGTTAGCAGTACTAATATTTAAAAAGTATCCCTTCTTTGACAGGTTCCCAGCTGTATTGTGTGGCTATTTTATATTTTTGCATCACATTTTGGTCCATTTTTCATAAATGTGTGTTTTTTTTGCAAATTAGTGGCAAATCATTAAAGACTGAAGTTAGAAAATAATGACAGACATTTGAGTTTCAGATTTCATACCCTTCAGGAAATTCATACTAATGCAAGACCTACTATTCTATTATTGTTCTAAGTTTAGAAGACCAATATTTAAAATGTGTCCTTATTTTTGGGCCTTTGTCCCACTTCTATGTATGGCTTTGTCCAGATTTCTTGCTCTGAGGTTGAGCAGTATGACAAATGTGTCAGGGCCATCACAGTCAGCCAGAGATATTTCAAATTGTGACATACTTGTTGCACCCCACTCCCCCATGTAATAACTCTGGATGTGTCCAAGCAAGGCAAGGAGCAGTTATGCAGTGTAAATGTGCAGAGTATCCCCCCATCCAAGGTAAACACAATTACTAGTTTTATTCTGCCCTTGATTTTGCAGAATGTTCTGGTTTCTGTCATATTTTATACTGTTGATTTATGCTTATTAGTACTCAGAAAGTGCCTGTTGCTCTGTGTTTAAGTAGAAATGCTTTAATGACTATCAGATAAGCTTGTCTGAGATTATAAGATGCAAGTAAACTTTAATAGGCATACTGTTAAAGAATTGCCAACATTGAAAGCCTTTCTGTTGTTGCCATGCAGAGGATACTTACATAACTTGATAATGTATAAGCCTTGGGTATTGAAATGCATATGGCAGCATTTGTAATAAAGGACATGATTACATTATTTTAAGAAGCTCATTACATTTGTTGGAGACTTGCAGTCATCTTTGTTAACTTTACCTGTAAACCAAACAGAATGCCAATCTATCATGTGTGGTCCATTACCTGTACAATAATTCTTTAAGCAATGTATCTTGAGCTTGTTTCTTGTTTGCATTTCATTTTTTACTTTGATCATTTTTCGCCATGAAACAAGTAGATAGTTGTCAGGCAGCAGGTCTTTTTTGGATAAGAAACATTTTTATAAGTGGGGGTATCACAGAGATTGCTACTTTCAGCATGTTACTTGGTACTTTAATAAAGCTGAATATAAATTATAATTAGAATTGCAGTGCAAGGAGAAGTGGTTTGAGTTGAGTGCTGCTTGTTTTTCTTATATTTGATTTTGACTGGCATTCCAGTAATGTATTTAAAAAGTAATTTATTTTTTCATGCCTCACAACCTTTTTGTTTCCATCTAGATATTAAGTAAGCTGTCATGCAGCCAATGCATTGAAATATTTTTTTCTTCTACACTTCATTTTGTCTTGATTGGACTCTTATAATAATGGTTTGGCACCCAGGGCAGCATATTTAATTAAAGTTCCAGTTTTTGTGGTTTTGAGCATAGCTCCTCCCCTTTCTAGTTGGCCACATCCCTTCCCATTGGCCCCACCCATTCAGCTGTCTCCTGCAGCCCCCCTTTGATTTGAAGTCACCAGTCGCCACTGCTTGAAGCTATGCACTACACTCTTACACCTAAAATTCGTACATTTTCCATCTCCCCTCTCACTCTATGCCTGTAGCTACCTCATTGTTACCTACATTGCCCATCTTGTCTCACTATTTATCTCAATAAGAATTTTAACTGATCATATTAATATTGTTTTCACTTTACATACTTTATTATTGACAAGTGATATAATAAATTGTTCTTGTATTGCAAGATTTCCTGTAGTTTTACTGTAGATCTAGAGATTTTTCCTTGGCCTTCTGCTGAAAATGGGCCTTGGCTCAGCCAGACAATTGTCATTTAACAATTAGATGTAAAATAAATATTAAATAAATACATTTTTGTATTTCTGTATTAAAGTTTTGATGTAATTTACTCAAGTATATATATATATATATTTTTTTTAATATTCGTTATATTTCTTTTTCTTAGATCCAAATAATAGAAATGTGAATCAGGAGCACATACTTTCTTAGTACATTTATTTGCCCGTGTGAATCAGGGGCAGGTGTTTTCTTTCTAAGGATGTTTGCCCCCACCCACTCATAAAAAAAAAAAAAAAAAAACTTGTTTTGCTTTGCCACTGTTTTCTACATTGATGGCTTTATTTATTTTTCCTTTAAATGTACTTTCAATTAAGTGGCATGAATCATCTTGCAACAGTTTCATTTTCTCTTTTCCACTAAGCCTTCAAAGAGCTTCTGGGCTATAACGCATAACCTTTTCACCTTTAGTGCAGTTGAGCTGACTCATTGAGAATAATAAAAGAATATTTAAAAAAATAATGTCCTTACTTCATTCAGTAGTTTGTCTGATTCAGCAATATGTTTCATTATGTGTTTTTATTTTGTTTTACATTTCAATGATCATTCTTTGTCCTGGTTCAGATTGAAGTGAACTTTGGTTTGAGTGTACTTTTCTAAAATATTTCTGCACTCACACTTCTGCTATGTACATCCTTTTTGGCTGAATTGAAAGAGTACTTAAAAAGACAGCAAGGAAATGCTTCCTTTGGGATGTGTCTCACTAAACATATCAAACAATTAGAAAGATTCCAAAGATTCATAGCCAAAAAGGTCACAGACCTAAACTCTATTAACTAATAAGAGTGGCTGTAAGTAGTATTTATTTGGCACTTTTCCATTATCAGGGCAACAGTTTAATCACGGTTCTGAAGATTATCAGGAACTGCATTACTATTCTGGATTTTTCATGTTAATAATAACAATAAATAAATAAATCCAACAAAGTAGGCAGTTCCCAAAACTAATAAAAAACAACAAGAAATGCCACAAGCCACGAACAAACTCCTTCCAATGAATGTAAAGACCAGGTAATCCACGACGAACCCAAAAGTTTGGTTAACGCTTTTATTCACCAACATAAAAAAACATGCGTTTTCGTCCTAACCAAAGGACTTCATCAGACAAACACCATAAAATCCATTCAACTTAAATACTTCCCCTAACTACTAAATTAGTTTGGAAACCAATGAGTTCCTAATTATAGAATTCAAATGAACAAATCACATTGCCTTATTCTTACATATTAATGTCTTCCTTTTAAAGTGTCTTGTGCTTTACTCAGTATTAACCTACATACAATTCAGGTTTCTTTCTAAATATGTAATTCCAATGAAATAAATAAATAAATAAATAAATAGTTAGTTTAAAAAACCTCCATACTGAAACATTATTTGTTAAAAAGTTAAATTTTAGAATTGATATTATGTTTCCAAGAACAGTGAGACCAACACATTAAATGTTTATTTTATCAAATTCTCCCTAGCTTGTCTTGTGTATGTATGTGTGTGCTTACCCCCTCTAGTGTCCATATATAGCAATTGCTTAGGCTTTTAATCAAATATTGTTAGCTCTTAATTTTAAAAGTGAAGAAATGGATATAAACTCATTCATGCCAGGCCTCGTACTAGCATCGAGGTTAACCTGCCACCAAAGTTCTTTGCTTTCTAAAATTTCTTCCCATAAACCACCTCTTATGTCAGGTTTGATTTGATCCAAGACAAAGAATACATATTTAAATTCAGAACAATTGATGGAATGTTTAAAAAGTGCATTTGTACATTTCCCTTTTTTAATATCGTATATATGTTCATATATCCTTCTTTTTAAATGTCTCTCTGTCTTCCCCACATAAAAGGATTGACATTTCTGACATATAACAAGATATATAACTCCTTTGCTATCACAGTTATAATAATTGTTACTGTTTAACCATCTCTTTCTGCTCTCAATGTATACTTCCCCCTTATTGATAATATATGGGCACTGCGGACACCTACCACACTTGAATGTTCCTATTTTATTACCATCTCCATGTTGTTTGATATTTATTTTCCTTTCTAATATATTCTTTATGTTCCTTGAATTTTTATAAACTATTTTTGGTTGTATGTTTATAACTTCATCTATATCAGTCAAGATGGAGAATTTATTCCATTCCATACCTAAAAATTCTTTCATCTTTTTATTGGAAACATTATATTCCACCACCAAACTTTTGGTATATCCTTCACACTTTTTGTTGTTGTGATTGTTGTGATTATTGTTCCCCCTGCCCCCAAGGTTAAAATTTTCATTTCCCTTCTCTAAAATAGGCTTGAATCTATCATGCCTACCTCTTTTGACTTCTTCCCATATATTACAAACGAAGTCCTTGGGATATCCACGTTCTAAAAACATTTTCTCCAACTTTTTACATTCCTGTTCAAAATCAACATCTAAACTAGTCATTCTTGACCCCCTTACATATTGCCCTTTTACAATATTTCTTTTACTATGCAGGGGGTGAGAACTGTCATAGTGTAAAAATGAGTTCACATAAGTTTCCTTTCTAAAAACCTTAGTTTCGAACTTCCCATTCCTCTTATATACTTCAACGTCCAAATATTGGAGTGTTTCATTATTGATAGAATGTGTAAATTTTAAAAAACTTGTTGTCCCACCAATATATTCCATAAATTCCAGGAATCTTGCATGCCCCCCTACCCAAAAAATGACAATGTCATCCAAAAACCTATGATAAATCAACCAATGTTTTTTGTATTCTGAATTGAGTATATAACTTTCCTCCCATTTTGACAACACAATATTGGCATAAGTAGGGGCACATGCAGCTCCCATGGAAACCCCGGCTTTTTGCTGATAAAATTCGCCTTCAAACGTTAGGAAATTGTATTTCAAAACCAAATCCATAAATGCAACTCTAGCTATTTTGTCATTATGGCAAAGAGTTGTGTCATTGAAAACACTCTCCTCGAACATCTCCATCCCTTCCACATGAGGGATGCAACTGAAGAGGTCAATAATGTCAATGGTGACAAACATCATTTCTTCCTTGTACATCTCAGGTTTTAATTTACTCAAGAAGTCCCAAGAATCCTTGAGAATAACTTGGTTGTTCACCCAAATGTGTTTTGTCTTAGTGTCCACAAATTTAGCTAAGGGTACGGTTTTAGCACCCTCTGCAGACACTATGGGTCTCGGGGGGGGTTACACATATTTTTATGGATTTTTGGTATCCCGAATATTGTAGCCATTCTTGGTTTACTAACTTCCAAATACTTCAATATTTTGTTGTCAATGACTCCCTCGACCAATAAATCCTGTAATAAATTGTCTATTCGCTTGTAAGCGATATTGATCTCATTTAGGGATACTACTGTGTATGTTTTCTCATTCCCCAAAATGACATTCATCTTGCCGTCATACATCATTTTATCCATTATAACTATCCCCCCTCCCTTGTCAGGTTTCATAACTCTGAGAAGTGGATTTCTGCTTAAATCATTTAGCACAACTTTTTCTTCCTTACTTAGGTTATGATTGACCCAAACTTTATTACTTTTCTTTCTAACCCCATCTACCAAAACCTTCTCAAAATTTTTTAGCTGTGGTAGTAAAGGGGGGTTGTAAATGGATTTTCTAGTTAACACGAGTTCTTTCCCTGTTTCTCTATTCAGTCCCGCTCTTGAGGCCAGAATTTCTAGATTAATTTTCCTTATAAACAACTTAATGTCAAGGATAGTTCGCGTGTAGTCTCCTTTAGTAGTAGGTATGAATTTCAACCCTTTACTTAGAAGGGAAAAATGTGGAATAGTTAAATTAGTTTCACTAAAATTATAAATACTAAAATCATTATGGGTATACTTAATATGGTCTCCCTCTATTGAAACATTGTTTAAACAGTCACTAATGATGTTAATATTACCAGGCTGGAGGGTATTGTCCATTAGTATCTCCCTCTTCCTCTTCTCCCCCCAATTCTGAAAATTTTCCCCCCTTAATTGGGTCTCTAGCTCATTAGTCCCCCCATGTTCTAATGGTGGAAATTCTTGATTAAATAATTCTTTTTCCCATTCAACTTCTCTCCTATTACCATACCATTCTTTATTTTTAAAAAAATTATTGTTCCATTTCTTCTTTGTAACACCTGAATTGTAACCTTGATTAGAAGGTTTAGGATAACTGATACTGTTTTCATACTCATAAATATCCCTGTTTAATTTTCCTATTTTACGTTGTATAATGTTCTCACATTTCACATCAATATCCCTCCTAATATTGAAATATTTATCTCTTTCCTCTCTAATACTGAAAATTAAATCAGATTTTATATTTTTATCCAGTTCATCTATTTCCTTCCCCAACTCACATTGTTTACGCTCATTTTCCTCAATAATGACTTTTATAATTTCCAAACCACAGTTGTTAAACACATTCAGTAAACTCTTGTGAAATTGTGAGCCTATAGTTACATTATTAGGGTATTTATAAACCCTCAAACCTTTAGAGACTATTTCCCTTCTCAGACACTCCTTTAAATATGCATTTTCAACACTAAAATTCCTAAATTTCATCATACAGTTGTGTAACTTTTCTATTTTAGTCAAATACGTACTGCCATCCCCATGGCCATAATCATGTCTTTTATTGTTGTCAGCGTTGTTGAAAAGAAAGTCTTTTTTAAGCCATTCTTCAATTGTTATATTGACTTCTTTATTACTGGAAACAGTACCTTTTTGTGAAACCCCAGGTGGATTTCTTTTGGGTTTGGCCCCAAGCTCAAGCACACTGTCTCCTCCCATGTCCGAACTATTAATTCCTTCCTCAAAAATCCTCGGTGTTTGTAAAGGATTAAAGTCAGTTCTAGCGATGTCATCAGGGTCGCCGGCTCCTCCAGGATCGCCAATGAGCTCCCTTTTTCTTTTTCCTTTTGGTCTCTCGATTTCTTGAATCCCATCGCTTGCCGCAGTTGCACGCTTCGTCTCAGTCAGAAGGTTCACGCAAAGAGCTGTGAGCAAGTCCAAAAGCTCCGTGAGCTGCCCAATTAATCTCCTGGTCTGCCCAGCTTCTTCCTGGTTGTCAGCACTCATGCTCCCACACAAGCTGTGCCGCTAAGGAGAAAGTCCAATGGCAACCTCTAAAACCAACAGATAAATCAAACAAAGTAGGCCGTTCCCAAAACTAATAAAAAACAACAAGAAATGCCACAAGCCACGAACAAACTCCTTCCAATGAATGTAAAGACCAGGTAATCCACAACGAACCCAAAAGTTTGGTTAACGCTTTTATTCACCAACATAAAAAAACATGCGTTTTCGTCCTAACCAAAGGACTTCATCAGACAAACACCATAAAATCCATTCAACTTAAATACTTCCCCTAACTACTAAATTAGTTTGGAAACCAATGAGTTCCTAATTATAGAATTCAAATGAACAAATCACATTGCCTTATTCTTACATATTAATGTCTTCCTTTTAAAGTGTCTTGTGCTTTACTCAGTATTAACCTACATACAATTCAGGTTTCTTTCTAAATATGTAATTCCAATGAAATAAATAAATAAATAAATAGTTAGTTTAAAAACCTCCATACTGAAACATTATTTGTTAAAAAGTTAAAAGTTTAGAATTGATATTATGTTTCCAAGAACAGTGAGACCAACACATTAAATGTTTATTTTATCAAATTCTCCCTAGCTTGTCTTGTGTATGTATGCGTGTGCTTACCCCCTCTAGTGTCCATATATAGCAATTGCTTAGGATTTTAATCAAATATTGTTAGCTCTTAATTTTAAAAGTGAAGAAATGGATATAAACTCATTCATGCCAGGCCTCGTACTAGCATCGAGGTTAACCTGCCACCAAAGTTCTTTGCTTTCTAAAATTTCTTCCCATAAACCACCTCTTATGTCAGGTTTGATTTGATCCAAGACAAAGAATACATATTTAAATTCAGAACAATTGATGGAATGTTTAAAAAGTGCATTTGTACATTTCCCTTTTTTAATATCGTATATATGTTCATATATCCTTCTTTTTAAATGTCTCTCTGTCTTCCCCACATAAAAGGATTGACATTTCTGACATATAACAAGATATATAACTCCTTTGCTATCACAGTTATAATAATTGTTACTATTTAACCATCTCTTTCTGCTCTCAATGTATACTTCCCCCCAAAAAGGTCACAGACCTAAACTCTATTAACTAACAAGAGTGGCTGTAAGTAGTATTTATTTGGCACTTTTCCATTATCAGGGCAACAGTTTAATCACGGTTCTGAAGATTATCAGGAACTGCATTACTATTCTGGATTTTTCTTCTTAATAATAACAATAAATAAATATTAATAAGTACATTTATGTCTTATTTTACCAATACAAAAATACATACAGTAATCTGAATTATCTGGTGTCTTGCAATTGTGATCGGAATCCTCGCATAGCTGCTTTACGTTTTGAATCGGAAAGCAGCTGTGCGTTTTTTTAAAGTGGCAGCTACTGCTTTGAAAGGGTTGCCATGTTATCAAGTACAAGAAATGTATCACTTTGCAGCAGTGTGTGTACAGTGCATTACTCATTCCACAATTTCTTACTTTCAGACATTAATGAAAATTTCCCATTATCGGGCCAACAGTTTAATCGTGGTACTGCAGATTATTAGGACTGCATTAGTATTCTCTATTTGCTATGTTAATAATGCTAGTAAATAAATGTTAACAAATACATTTCTGTCTTTATCAATACAAAAATATAGCCTGGCATCTTGCAGCTATGCTCGGAATCCTGGCGCAGCTGTTAAGCCTGATGAGCTTTACGTTTTGAATCAGAAAGCACCTGTGCATTTTTTTAAAGTGGCAGCTACTGCTTTGAAAAGGTTGCCCTGTTATCCAGAAATGAGAATTGTATGGTAGTTAAACAAGTGATTCACCTTCTTGTTGTCGTGTACACAGTTATAGAAGAAATGTGAATAAAATTGCATCACAGCTACCCGAAAAGTAAAATAACGACAGCTGACATGTTAAACACTTTAATAGCTGCATCACTATTTGAATCGGAAAACAGCTGTTAGTTCTGAAGCTATTTTTATAAAGCGTCAGCAACTGCTTTGAAAGGGTTAAACTAAAAAGACACACTTTTTCCACGTGTATTCACTAGGATGAATTAGCTTACAGTACACAGTTTAACACATTAAATAAGCAGCTATGCAATGATTTCCACCACCAGCTACAGAATTTAAAGTGTTGCCCGATAACAGAAAAATACCCTTTATTCAGTATCCTATACACTTCTGAGATGAGCTCTCTGTCTTGCTATTCACACTATTAGAGAAACAATTGTCCAAGACCTCCTGTTTCTCTACAAGTCCAATAATTCCACCAGTACTAAAGCCATGGACCTACATATTCAACAGATAAACAAAAGATGGTGGAGGGACAGGTTTGTAATCCATTGCGTCCTAAATCCCTGTAATAAAACTTCCCCTGCATAAGCAGTGCAACTCATTGTCTTCCTTTATGGTAAATCAGTTGGCTGGATGAGTATCCATAAATTTACTTCAGTATTGACTGGTATGGCCATCTTGGAGACAGGATGTGTTGGAAGAGGGACGGTACTAGCAAGGCTAGAATGGTCATAAGACTCACTGGCTTTGGAATATTTTTGAATCTATGAATCTATAAACAGAAAAGCAACAGAATGTTGACTCTGGGCTATGGGTCATCTATTTTTAACCAAGTAAGCTTGTTTGGTATTGTGGCTTGCCTTGTATCCATCTTGGGCTTTTCAGCAAAGGAAAGATGAAAACTAAAACCACTAGTCTGTCTTTCACTTGTTAATTTGAGCAACATAAACCAAATGCATGTATCTAATGTATCTGCATTGCAAACCACTTCTCCGAATGATGCCAAACAATTCACACATTTCATGATTCTGTCTCTAAGGAGGAGTACCTCTCTTCATTACTAACTCAGATTGCCACTCTGCTCATATATCTGCCATCATCTCAGACAATGACACACCAGCTGATTATCTTTTGCTTCTTTTTTGAATTATAAACTAAACCTGCATTATTTGATTAATCTGGGTGGAGATAACTGTTCTCCTGCTGTGTCTTGGATTTGTTGGTGAGTATTGCTATTATCAAATACTTCTGTTTTATCTAAGAAAAATACTTCAAAACAAAACTACAACTTTCCCCCTATCTCACAAAATTAACACTCACCATCTATCAGTGTGGCCCTTGACCACAATACTAGTTGTAATAACCTCATATAGAACTTACTAGTTCATATTCTGTGCATCCTCTACAGCTTCCATAGCTTGCATGCAGTGGATGGTACCACTCATACCGAACCTGATGACATTGCCAACCTGCTAGCAGACAGGTTTGGTGAAAACGTCACCCCTCTGTCCCTATCAGTCATACCCCATAGTATACCTGTCACCATCACCAGTCCTCTGCCTAGTATCTCCAGAGAGGAGGTCATAGCCACACTCTCCAAGGTGAAAAATACAGCCTCTGTGCAGCCAGACAACATCCCAGGCTGCTTATTAAATGGACTAAAAGATGAGATAGCTGAAACACTGAGCGTGTTCTTCAATCTCTGTCTGAGCACTGGCTTTGTCCCAGATGAGTGAAAAACAGGAACCGTAGTCCCCTTACATAAAGGGAGTCCCTCAACTGACCCAGAGAACTATAGTGCCATAAACTTAACCAGCCTTATCTGCAAGGTTATGGAGAGAATCATCATGGATCTTATCAACAAGGATATAAGTGACCTTCAAACTCTTGACCCAACCCAGTTTGGCTTCATTAAGGCCAGATCTTGGCTGCTAAACCTGGTGGAGTTCTTCAAGAATGTCAACAAGGACCTGGATAAAGGCAAAACAGTTCACGCTGCCTATCTTTACCTTGCCAAGGCCTTTGACACAATGCCCTACTCAGGCAGCATTGAGAAACTCACCCAGCTGGGGATTAATCCTTACGTCACTAAATGGTTTGCCAACTGTCTCACAAACAGAACACATACAGTCAAAACTGGGGATGCCACCTGTACTAGTAGACCTGTTACAAGTGGTGTTCCACAAGGATCTGTACTGGGCCCCATACTGTGTGGTATCTATTTTTCAGATGTCCAGGTGAAAATAGATGGCTTATGGCTTACCAAGTTTTCTGACAACTGCAAACTGTGTGCAATCATCAAATCTCACAAAGATGTCAACATACTACAGAATGGGCTTACACAGACAAATAACTGGTGTTAAAGCCATGGACTTAAACTAAGCACAAAAATGCATTATAATCCCCTTCAGCAAAGGAGAACCCCTGTTAATTGCAATATTAATAATAACCCCCTAAGTTCAAATCCAGTGGTGAGAAATTTAGGAACGCAAGTTGATAGCAGCCTTAACTTTGATGATCAGGTGTCCATAGTAGTAAGGAAGGCCTTCTACATTGCACACGTCATATGCAATGGTATAGATCCAAAGCTAAGGAGGCAATAACTCCCCTGTACTTAGCTCTCATCAGACTAATAATAGAATACAATGCTCCTTTTTGTATGTACATCACCGGATATCTGCAGCAACTGGAAAGACCTCAGAGTTTCTTACAAAGAATATTCAGGGCCTACAACACAACACTCACCAATACTAAAGACAACACAGCCTCACAATTTAACAGATACATCACTGAATCCATACTAGCCCTCATAAACAATAAATGCTCTTCCCCTACCCAGACTCACATAGTACCCACGCTTGATCCCAATAACTTCTCTTTCCAACCTGTCCCAATAAACACCATGGTTAAATCTCACAAAAGGATTAAGCCTACTACACCTGCTGTCAGCTATCTACCTGAAGAATATCTAAAAATCACTGCAGAAGCAATATCCTATCCAGTAGCCACAAGAATAAATGGATCCATTTCAGAATAACAAGTTCCTAACATTTTGAAAGGATCATATAACATCCCTCCACATAAAAGTGGAAACTCGACAGAATTATCAAATTACCGGCCAACAGCTGTACTATCACCATTATCTAAAATACTTGAGAGGTGCATGCATTCACAAATCTTGAACTACCTAATAACCAGCAATCTTCTACCTAACACTCAGCACGGTTTCCATCCTAATCATACTACCACCACTGCCCTTGTTAACTTTACCAACATTATTAACCACCATCACAATGAAGGTAATTTAGTTTCCTCCATCTTTCTTGATCTGTCAAAAGCTTTTGATACGGTCTCATTCTATACTCTTAACTACACTCTTGGAACTTAAACTTAGCCATTCTGCACTTACTTGGTTCCAGCAATATCTAACTGGCTGCTAGCAAGCTGCAAAATGGCAACGAAATCTCTCTTCACTACTGCCTGTAACCTTGGGAGTACCACAGATATCTATTTTGGGTCCCCTCCTTTTCATTATCTTTACTAACAATCTTCATACTACCACATCACTTGCCTCTGTAGTTCAATATGCGGATGATTCCACCCTGATTTGTGCTGCCCCAACACTATAAAAACTCCAAAAAAATCACCCAGCAGTCGTTCAGTCCAGTGGAATCTTGGCAAAACAATGCACAACTAATACTTAACCCTAACAAAACA
Organism: Protopterus annectens; assembly: GCF_019279795.1. NCBI lineage: Eukaryota > Metazoa > Chordata > Ceratodontiformes > Protopteridae > Protopterus > Protopterus annectens. The sequence goes on along the minus strand of NC_056734.1, from coordinate 595,062,512 downwards.
AAACTCATGCTCTTCTATCGCACTACAGTTGCAGACCCCCACTCACCATTCAACATATCATCATCAAACCATACAATTATTTCTCTGGTTTCCCAAACAAAATTACTTGGAGTGATCATTGACTATAATATGAAATGTGACATACTCATATCAGAGGCAATAAAAAAAGTTCACAAAAAATTAGGAACTCTGTTCAGAAATTGGCAGTTTCTAAAGAAACATTCAAAGGCCACTATAGCAATGACTCATCTTGAATCTACGCTACTATATGCCTCACAAATTCAAACAAATATTAAGAAATCTGACCTAGCAAAACTTGAAACTTGGTATATTAAACTCACAAAGTTTGCTACAGAAAAAAAATTCAGATTCCATTATTATTTGGCTATAAAACAAGTATATTGGCTAATTGCTTATGTTCAACTCACCTTCGCCCATCGAAATACCAAATCAGCCAGAAAAAAACACCAGTGCTTCAAAATTTTGTAATATATTACTCCAATAACAGGGTATTGTGTTCCACTAACAAATCCTTCTTAAATATATTAAAATCAAACAATGCAGCTAGAGTTCCACTTTACTCAAACTGCATAGCCAAAACTTGGAATTCCTTGTCATTAAATATCAAAACAACTACTAACACTTCCAACTTTAAAAAAACTTCTCATATCACACTTATCTGAATCCTGGACCTTTGCACAAACCCTGGTTAGGAAATAGATGTCTTAAGGCAGCTATAAGAACACAGCCAATTATTTTTGCATTTGAATAGTATACACTACTAAGAACATGTAGACTTAACTTGCTTGTCTTTTTTTTTTAACTTCAATCACAGTACTGCTATTCTTGTTTATTTCTACCTAGACTATATGACTGTATTTGTGAAATGTATAACATGTATTTTTCATTTTGTGCTTGTATCTAAGATTGAATCAATATTTGTATCTGTATGTTGTTCATAGGTTCATAGGTTCTTAGGTAGGTACTAGGCTATCGGCCCTGGGGCCTATACAAGCCCAGCCAAAAAGGTACCCTGGCTTTTGCCACCCAAGAAAATTATTTTCTTGTGCCATTGTCGAGCAGATCCCCTGGCTGAATTTCCTATTTCCCATCCAATCATCAAGATTTTTCTTGGAGTGCTAATGAGGAGCTTTGTTTGATATAGATAGGTAGTTTATTCCAGAGTATGGGAAGTCTCTGGGACAGGAATATATCCCTCCAGCATGTTCTGTTTATTGTGGTGACAAGGTTTAGGTCCCTAGAGCATGTAGCTCAGAGAGATTGGGATTTCTTTAAGTGGAGCATGTCCAACAGCTCTGGATTTGACATAGCTTTATATGTTAGGCAGAGATCACCTCTGAGTATGCGATATGCAACGGAGTAAAGCTGGAGTTTTTTAAGACGGTCTGTGTAGGGCATCTGTTTGAGGCCAGTAATCCTCTTTGTGAGGTATTTCTGTGGCCTTTCCAGTTGTTGTAGATATCTTGTGAGGTACATACCAAAAGGGGCATTGTACTCTATAATCGGTCTAATGAGTGATGAGTAGAGGGGAACAATGACCTCTTTTTTTCTGGATGAGAAACCTTTTGTGATGAGGTGTGCCATGTAGAAGGATTTCCCGACTACTGTGGTGATGTGATTATCAAAGGAGAGACTACTGTCCACCTGTGTCCCAAGGTCTCTTATCACACTTTCGGTGTTAAGTATACTACCGCCTATGTTGTAGTTCATGGGTACAGAGTTTTTATCAAAGGGCATGAATGCAGTTTTTGGCATTGAGCTTGAGGCCATGGCTTTGACACCAGGCATCTGTCTCAGTGAGGCCCTTTTGTAGGGTGTCCACATCGTTAAGAGTTTCAATTATGGCTCCTAGTTTGCAGTCATCTGCGAACTTCGTTAGCCAAAGACCTTCTGTGTTAGCCTGTACTTCAGAGAAGTAGATACCAAACAGGTAAATAGGTATTATACTGTTATTTATAAATGTGGAGCTTTTCTCCCCAGGCCGCCGCTGAAAAAGGACATTTTGTCCAATCAGACTTTCCTGGTAAGCAAATGTAAAATAAATAAATAATAAATAAATGACCTACATGGACAGACTGAAGGCCCTATCACTTTACTCACTATCATATAGACTTCTTAGAGGCAACTTGTGCCTAGCCTACAGAGCAGTCTCAGACCCTGCCTTGATGAAGCTGATGCACATCTGCAAATCCAGTGGGACAAGATTCACTTGCTCTGGGGATCTTAACCTAACCTGCGATATTAACAGAATATGGTGGAGAGACAGATATGTTTCCCAGAGGTTGGCACTCCTCTGGAACAAACTCCCAATTCATGCAAAACAGAGCTCCTAAATTACCCTATTTAAGTGTAACCTGGACAATTGGATGGGAAACCACAAATTTACTCTAGGGGTTTCACCTATGTCTTTTTTGGGCAAAGGCAGCCAATGCTGATCATAGAGTCACATGCAAACATAGACTATATATCTTGGTCCATAAGGGAACAATGGTTTAACATGGTTAGGTTTGTAGAGGCCTTAGGGCCAATAGCCTAGTAACTTCCTATGATCCTATGATATTTGAGTCTGCTGTAGTTACTCATGACCTAGATCACGTGCACATTTAACACTTATTGCAGTGTCCTATACCATGGCAGCACTTGTAGCCAGAATACTTTAGATCATACATTACTGCTCCTGTCTTTGCAGTAATGGGTCAGGTTATACAGCACAGTTCATGGCAGTCTGCTGGCCACATTTTTCTTGAGCAGTAATGAAGTGCAGGCCAGGGGAATAGCATAAGATGTCTCTGTAATCCATGGAGGCATAACCCAGACCCCATTTGACTGAGAAAGCCAGATAATTCAGGCAGCCTTATTTTAAGTTATAAAAGTATCTGCATTTTTTAACAAATTTTTATTTGATTTTACAAACACAATTAACAATCATAACAATTAAAATATAAAGAAAAACAACCATATAATCAATAATAACTAACTATATACAATCATCCATGACAAAGTTTAATATGTAATATATATACCATTAATATTTGTCCATTAAAACTTGTAATTTTGGCCAAGTTATTCTTTTATGAGTTATATTAGATGTTCTACTTAGAATAGTTTTCAATTCTTGTTTACAAACACATTTAGCTAAGTATATAAAGTCATTGAATACAAGATCCTGCTTGTTCTTCCAATTCATTGTAATTATTTTTCTAGCAATGGCCCAAAGTGACCAAAGGAGTGGTATTTGATATCTTGGGATAACTTTTGGGATAGGAACATTAAATAACAACAAAGAATCAGATATGTGGCAATTATCTGACCACAAAGTCTTTACAAAATATCTGAAATCAATCCAAAATTGTAGGACAACTCTGTACTCAATAAACATATGAACCCAATTAGCCTCCAACATTTCACAACATCTCCAGCATTTTATTTCTTTACTCTTAGAAATCATGGCAATTTTATAGGGTGTAAAGAAACCTCTATGAAAAAATGTCCATGTAAACAGCTTCCAGTAAAGAGAAGATGTGGTATTATTTATGGAATTTAATAACAATTTTTTGTTGTCCTCTGAAAAAGATTCTTTGTTGATTTTGTGGAATACTCCCAGAATGCCAGGCTAAATGATAAAATTTCATCATGCAAGATTCAATATATATATATATATATATATATATATATATATATATATATATATATATATATACATAAGAAATGCACAGCTTATTATTAATGTCTGTCCAATTATTACACATTAAAAGTTATAGTAGCTTTGGCAGAGTGTCCATTTCTGAGCTAATTGATAATTTCACTTTATTCTCAGTAAACTGTCATAATATTTGTAAAGGTAACTAGCTGTCTTGGTTAACATTGTATCTAGCTAGAAGATGTTTGTTGTATGAATCTTGGTGTTATCTAAAATTGGTACCAAAATTTAAAATTTTTATATTTAAGATTTGACGTTTTGTTAAAATTAAAGGTTTCTAAACATTCTGGAGTGTCTGCTATGGGAAATGTTAGAAAAAGTAGCTGATTAATATTATATTTGCACTCTATTACACTTTCAAAGGTATTAAAGATTTGATTTATACAATATGTGAGATGACTGAATTTTTATTATCTAAAAAATAATCACGCAATACCCAATACACTTTACTAATGCCTAACAAGGAGTTTATTTATGCTTCATAGCTACTGCTAGACACTATATGAGATTCATGTTCATAGGTTCATAGGTAGGTTCATAGGTAGGTACTAGGCTATCTGCCCGAGGGCATTTATAAGCCTAGCCAGAGTGTGTCAGCTTTCGCCACCCCATTGATTAATTAACTGAGCCTCTGTCAATAAGAGCCAATAAAGTTATCCCAGGGGTGTATTTTCTGTTACCCATCCACTCGTCAAGGTTTCTCTTGAAGAGTGTTAGTGAGGGGCTCTGCCTAATGTAATTAGGAATTTTGTTCCAAAGCATGGGGAGTCTCTCTGACAGAAATCTATCCCTTCAGCATGTTCTATTTATTGTTGTGGCGAGGTTTAGCTCACTAGAGCAAGTGGCTCGCACTGACTTGGATTTCTTTAGGTGGAACATGTCCATCAATTCTGAGTTGTACATGGCTTTTTAAGTCAGGCAGAGATCACCACTGAGTAAGCGATATTCCACTGAGTACAGCCGGGGGTTTTCCAGTCAGGCTGCAGAGGACATATGTTTGAGGCCAGTAATCTTCTTGGTGAGGTACTTATGTGGTCTTTCCAGATGTTGGAAGTGTCTTGTGAGATACATCCCAAATGAGGCATTGTACTCTATGATGGGTCTGATGAGTGATGAGTAGAGGAGCACTATAACCTCTTTATTTCTAGATGCGAACCCTTTATAATTAGATGGGCTACATAGAAGTATTTCCTAACTACTTTGACAATATGATTGTCAAAGGAGAGATTACTATCTACCTGGGTCCCCAGATCTCTTATTATCTCTTCTGCATTAAGGAGGCTGCCATCTATGTGGTAATTCATGGGGGGTTTGTTTTTCCCAAACAGGATGACTATGCATTTTTTGGCATTTAGCTTGAGACCATGACTTTGACACCAGGTGTCCGTCTCAGTAAGGCCCTTTTGGAGAATGTCCATGTCAGCCGGAGAGTCAATTATGGCTCCCAGTTTGCAGTCATCAGCAAACTTGGTTAGCCATAGTCCTCCTGTGTTTGCCTGTACTACTGAGAAGTATATGATGAACAGTAGAGGTCCCAGGACCGAGCCTTGTGGGACACCACTTGTGACTGGTTTAGAGACGGACCTGGAGCCCGCTATTCTTACCATGTGAGTTCTGTCTGCAAGCCAGTTGACAACCCATCTCGTGACGTAGGGGTTTATGTTCAGGCTGGTGAGTTTTTCTATAATTCCTGAGTGGGGAATGGTGTCAAAAGCCTTGATGTGGTCAAGGTAGGCTGTGTGAACCACCTTCCCCTCATCTATGGCCTTGATGACTGTCTCAAAGAAGTTAAACAGGTTTAGTAAGCAAGATCTGCCCTTAAAGCCGAACTGGAATGGGTCAAGTGTTTGGAGGTTCCCAATGTCTTTATTAATGAGTTCCATGATGATGTGCTCCATAGCCTTGCAGACCAGGCTAGTCAGGCTTATGGGATGATAGTTACCAGGGTCAGTTGTGGCCCCTCCTTTGTGGAGCAGAATAACCGTTGCTGTGTGCCATTCTATGGGCATGTAGCCTGTGGAAAGGCTGAGGTTGAACAGTGTGTTTAGGTGGGGGTTAGTTCATTCAGTAGTTCATGCAAGATGCAGCCTGGGACACCATCTGGCCCCATTGATGCTGTGCTTTTGGCTTTTGAAAGGGCTGTCCTCACCTGTGTGTCTGTGATTTCTGGGACACTACACTTTTCCGGTATTGTTGTGGGCCCTTTTAGGGATGAGAGGAGGATGAAGTTTGCACTGAATCTATTTGCCAGGATGTTGGCAATATCAGTAGGTTCAGTATATTTTGTGCTATTTGTCACTAACTCAGAGCATATCTGCGAGTTGCCACTTAGGTTCTTGACATAGCTAAAGAAGGCTTTGTGGTTATCTTTTGAATCCTTGGCTATTTTTCTTTTGAAGTTAGCCTTGGATGATTTTATGAGGGACCTTAGTTTCTTACTGATACTGATCAGGGATGTCTTTCCTTCTTGGGATTTGCTTTTTTTCTGAACTAGTTTCCTCCTTCTATTATATGGCCTGTTTATGGCAGGGGTCCATCAGACTGGTTTCTTTCTCTTAGGGGAGTGAGTCTTGGTTTTGCTAGGGATGGCACAATCCATGCATCCTTGTAGGTGCTCATAGAGTGCATTTGTAAAGGTTCCTGCATCTTGGACACTGTTATCCTTTAGCGTGGGGGCTGGGAAACTTACTACCTCTGTCTTAAGTAAGGTGAAGTTTGCTATAGAAAAGTTTTTCGCTGTGGTTTCCTTGGTTGGGAGTGGTGGTGTGGTGTGGACATCCAGAGTGATTAGTTTATGGTCTGATCTAACCAGTGATGGGTTGACCTCTGGTGCAGAATACCTGTCGCCCATGTTGGTGATGACCAGGTCCAATATGTTTTCACCTCTGGTAGGGGAGTTTACCAGCTGATCCAGGGCATTTGAGTTGATAAATTACAGGACGCGCTGGACCTGGGAGTTTGTACTTGAGTAGTTTTCCCAGTTAACGGTAGGGTAATTGAAATTGCCCAATATCAGGGTGTTCTGTAGGACCTTCATGTTTTCCAGTATCTCCAGAAAGGTGGAGTGGTTGTCCTGGGTCATGGAGGGTAATCTGTAGCAGGCCACAATTTGCATTGCAAATTTGCCTGATGTTAGTTGCACATGGATGATCTCAGAGGTATCATGCTGTGCCACTAACCTGGAGGTGTAGGTATCCTTGATTAATATGGATACACCCCCTCCTTTTGTGTTTTGGTCCATGTTCTTTGGCCAAAATGTGTGGTATGAGTTGTAGCCCAGCAGTGCTGGGGTGCTCTGTGGAGCCTTGAACCAGGCTTCAGTTACTGCACAGATGTCAACATTCTCCATACTGAGCAGTGCTTCGAGCGTGTGCATTTTGAGATTTAAACTCCTGGCGTTGAGTAGCATAACCCTCATTTTTTTATAATGTAATTTTTTCCAGCTTTAAATGTGGGTATTGCTTAACCAGTGTAGTACTATGTTAATAACAGTCAATTTTGAAAATAATTATATGTTAGAAAAAACAATTCCATTGATGTTCTAGCCTCTTATGTGCCATTTATATGCTATCCTCATTTTTTGAGGGAACCAAAGAAACTTAAGAAATATATTGTTGATTTGCTTTAATTTTTTTGTGAGGGGGATTAAAATCAGGGATTGTGTAAAGTGTCTGCATTTTATTGTTGTCAACATTCTCTTATTTTCAATGAGGTATTTATAATAAAAATCATTTTGTCTAAGATCCCATTCCCTCCATTAACACACCAAAGCAGTGTTGCCAGTGAAACCAACTTTATCATAAATAAATTCCAGACAACTTTACCAAATGTAGTGTATTATCCTACCAATTAAAAAAAATGCCAATCAAATTGTAGTGATACCAGCAGGATGATTCTGGGGCAAGGTAGTGTTTTCAGCCACCCTTATGGTAAACTCTTCCATAACTCATCAACGCAAGTGCCCACAACTAGTTTTGCAGTGTGTCATACTGCTCTCAGCAACTTTCCAACATAAATGCCATCTGGCACAAGAAAACAGGGGGATTAAAGGTGGAATGGTCCCTGCACCCATCCACCTAGCTGGGCCCAGCATGTCCCTTTCTTTCCTGACCTTAGAATACCAGGTGGAATCAGCTAAAACTATTCAGAGGAAACTAGATGCACCCCACCCACCCACCTAACCAGGGCTGAAAGCCTGTATTCTGGTCTTGATCACAATTTGTGCATGGCTGCCTAACAATTCACATAACTTCTAAACCAAAACATAAAACGTATACTAAACACCAAAATCACACAGCAGTTTAAGGAACTATTTCAGCACTGAGTCACCAACAAAATCTTAAATATATAAAAAAGTCCAAATTAAACAAATCCAAACCAACATCTGATGGATTCACTCCATCCGAGGCAAACCAGACTGGGTCTTAGTAAAGTTCTAGTGTTTGATAACAGAAAATACTAATAATGAAGCAGCTCTGAAGATCCAGTGGATGATAAGGTCTTTCTATGGCTGAAGAAAAGTTCACCTACACCCCACCTTAACCTGAGAACAATGGCTGATCAGGCAATCCTTGAATCCAGAAAAAAAACCTTTGCTCTTCTGAGTTTATTGAAAATACTCGCCAGTATGTGCCTCTTAGAGAAGATGTCCAAGTCATTTCCCTCAGTATGGACGACTGTCATTGTCAGATAACCCTTCTGATGAGAAATCTGGTCCAAAGTAAAGAATCAATCAATCAAGTGCATCCCTAATAAGCTTCTACAACCCACCTTGAAAACCATAATTCAAGCCCTAGGTTACCACCATAGGTGCAAACCACCACCCTAGCTCAAACGACAAATCATTGTCCCATGACAACAATTTCTTATAACCTGTCTAAATCAACAAAGCATAAATAAGAGAGTTTTACTGTAAATAACTCAAAAAAAGCTGAGGATGCCAATTGCCCTAACCTCATTATCACTTTATAACTACCATAAACTGTCCCTCCCTAGGGAGGTTTGTGGCCTGCTTATCTTAAATGAATTTGATGAGTAACCTGTCAGTTGAAGCCTTGACACTACAAAGCCCTCCAAATCCCTGGAGGGGATGCCTTGCCAGCTTGGGAACATGAACACTAATGCTGGTTCCTGTATGCAAGCACTGAAGTTCATAAGAGTTATAAACCATCTTACCGGGCAAATTAGAAGGTTGTGATAAGTGTACAACACCACTTCTTGACCTTTTCTACCCTCCTTGCTTTTGACCGATGAATCCATATTGATGCAATATTTGATGTAACAGCCACATTGGCCCATGAAAGTTAAGGCAGGACTTTGATGACCCTAAATATCCCCCAGTACATGAGACTGACCATGGATGTAATTCAAAATGAGTCCCAGGACTCATTTTGCTATTACTGAGACTCGTTTTGAATTACATCCATAGTCAGCTTTCTAGTGGGCTTCCTGGCATTGGCAGGTCTACTTAAGAGTTTTTTCCCAGCCTGTTAACAACCCGGACACTAACTAATTAATGGTAACATTAGGGATAGCTAACCTCTTGGACATGAGGATGATTGCTGCAAGGTGAACATGAATGGATGCTGGCACCTGTTTGAGTGTATCTAGGGTATAATGATAAATTAATCAGATAGACCACCTTCTTTCCAGCTTGGACAAACAAGAATAAAAATTCCTATACATGGGAAGGGATGAGGCATATGCATATTTTGTGCTGCCTACCAGTGAATTGTATCAATCCTTGCCAAAAATCCTTAGGTGTGGAGGGATTACAATGGATTCAGGTTAAGTCTCTAGGGCGAGTGTGCAAAAATGTGGAATATGCAAAGGAGAAAAAGCATGTGCTACCTTGTTAATCTTGCCTGGACTGTATCTGTCATTGAGTGTCAGGTTAATTTGAAATCTATGCAAAATCAACAGCCTGAGTAGGGCCTGACCCACCTAGATTTTGAGGACTTTTTGTTGAGGACAAGGACCATTGCCAAGTTCTCAGAATGAAACATCACTGTCTAACTGGAAAACAAATTCTGTCACACCATCATGGCCTCCAAATTGGTATGAGCTCCAGGAAGTTGATGTCTTCTTTCAGATCATCTAATCAAGAATCAGGTCATGGCCCTGAAAGTCATCAACTTCCACAGAGCACTCCCATTCACAATCCTCCAACTGCATCAGTAAATGAATGCAAAGTTTACAAGGAAATCATCTTCCCTTGCCAGAAGGAGTCACTAATGTACTTAATCAAGAAAAGCTTCCAAATACACATATCACTGACCATCGCATGTACCCAATAATGCTTTTGTTAGCACCCCTTCAACAGGCTTTAAGTAAAAGTAAATCCTACCAAAATCTCCTGCTTTGCCTGGGACTTGGAGAAGGAATGCAACAGACGGAATAACACTCCCATTTAAATGATGAATGGTTAGTGCTTCCTGTGCTGAAAATCCTTAATAACTTGACATCCGTGGTTG